>NC_086447.1:565160287-565760287 GCF_028390025.1 Pseudophryne corroboree | reverse complement strand
CTTGAGTCAAAAAATGGGGCGCGGTCTCATGTGGGATGGGCGTGGCCATGTTCGTGTGGGCGTGGCCTCACTCCTAGGACCCGTTTTCTGCCATTTTGGGGGTATGCCCAGCACTCCCTGAGCAGCAGCCCCCTGCTCCCCTCCCAGCACTGAATGGATGCCGAGCGAATGCGCATCTTTTCAGAAATCACTCGCTGCTTTGCCGAGCAGAGCAGCAGGTGATCACAGGCTCCCCCAACTGCCCCTCCCACCTGCGGGACACTGCATTAGGGATAGCGGGAGAGTGTCCAAATAGCGGGACTGTCCATCTGGAATCGGGACAGTTGGGAGGTATGATAATAATAATAATAATAATAATAATTAAATATTGCTCTGATTATATGTAATCAAGAAGTCTGTGTTTGAAAAATGTCAGGAGCTGATTGACTGGTACTTTACCTTTCTTCAAGACTTAGTAAATAGACCCCTAAGTATGACAATTTTCCTGACCACAGCACACTCTCAACTGTAGTAAAAGCAATACTAAGGCAGGAAAAGATACATGGTGTAGCAAGGACATGACTCACCTCAGGGATCAGTGCATTTAGATATCAGAGTAAAACATGGAGCAACAGACCCATATTTTAGTAGATATGAAAATAGTGTAATGTCATGGTGCCATCTTTCACAACAATGTTTAAGATGACACGGTGCTGTCACTTATTCCAATGGTATTAAAGCTGATGTCTGGATGAAGGTGTGTTGGGGCACCAGGAATACTGACTTGTGGGGGCCCCTTCCAATAAAATAGTGAAAATTATATATTGGCAAAGTTATTAAAAAGTATAATATGAAAATACTCCCAACACCACAAATGTGTTAAACACACTGTAAAGCTCCCAGTTCACCTTATGCCACATAGAACTCCCAGTTCAAATGATACCACAGTGCCCCCACACTGGTGATGTAGCTATATGTGGGGACCCCTACATGTGTGGGGGCCACTGGGGGACCGACCCAGTTGCCTTGTTGTGAATTTGACTCTGGCTGTAGCAAAAATATAATGTTAGTCAGCAGAAGCAAAGTCAATTTTAATAAAGTTTAGGGACAATAAGGTCACTATTAGTTGTACACACAGCAACCCCTGTGGTAAATGCCAATTAGCCAGATTATCAATCACTCATCATGTATTGCTGAATGCAGCCAGAGCTGTGGGCCCACCTGCTTGTCTGAACTCCAGGCAGTTGTCCTATCCACCACTATTATAATCTGACACTGATTGTTTTATGAATGAACCCACGCTGCCTATTCCGATTCTGATCTCAAGAAGATCAAACAGACTTTGATTGGCTTGCTGCAAAATCCTGATGGGTGATGAGCACAGTTTGTCATGAACCCACTGAATGAACTGTAGCTATAATATTCACCCAAATGTATGGTCAAACTGGGTACAGAGACAAAAATTATAAGCTAAAGTGCAATTTCAGGATCTACTGTACCTACATTATGTGCAACCAACTTAAGGTTCAACTGTGTAATGCAGCTGTTCCCAAACTTTTCAAGCCACGTCACCCTAGAATATCAGAATATTTTTCATGCCACCCCTAGGCCAAAAGTTTCTTATTGAGAAATTCAGAAAATTGTGTTTATATGTCATTCTTAGGTTCAATTGTGTGGTGAGGGACAATATTTGCTTCTGTTTGTCCACCTATTTTATGTTTGGAAGCCACAAGTATTGGTTTTGCTTATAATGTTGACCATAAATAATTTTAATTGGTCCTGGACCACCAACCCAGGGAACCCCTGCAAGTGTCCCGAGGCACCCCAGGGTGCCACAGCACACAGTTTGAGGTGTATTGTCTGCACTAACTTACCATCTTCATACATATATGAACCCCACAAATACAGTATACTTTAGCAACATTGTTGTCACTATATACTATAATATAATGCAGTTTGGATAATATATAATATAATTAAAAACTTTCCACTATTACAAAAAAAACCACACTCCAAATCTCATAGCCTTTTTATTCTAAATGCTAGTGTAAACTCTTTGTTGTGGTTGTTGAGAGATAAGCAATCAAGAGCATTATTTAGAGACCTCTAAAGTAAAACTACTATAAGCCACACCTTGCATTTCTGCTTTGTGCTCTCAGCACTTCCCTGTGGTGTGGAATAAATAGCAGGCAGTACAGGGTCAATAGCAGGTGGTCTTGAAGCATTACAAGACATACTCTTATGTGTAAATATCCTACTGTATGCCTTAACTTTTCTGTATCCAAGTAAATACTAACATTTCTGTCGTTTTTAGGTATAACAAAATAGATGTAATGCCATAAAACCTTTGTGTATTATGGACCCACTTACTGCTTATCAATTTTCCTAAATGACTGGATGCATTTCACATTATTTTCTATTTGCTAAGGGCTATTTATCAAAGTAAAATCCATGTGAAATGATATGCAAGGATTGAGTGATAATAAAGTAAACAATTTCCTTCTCCACCCTAAATAATTAAGCTTGGAGTGGTCAGGCCAGTTGGGTAACCCAGTAGCAGCTCATTTAACAATCACACTATACAGTATATGTAGCTACCGCCATGAAGAATTGATTGATTGAACTCCTGATTTAAAAAAAAAATGTTTGTCCCAAAAGTGTGAGGTTATATTAGAAATGTGTGTTCATTCTTTTTCTACCTGTAGAACAATACACACAAGTATGATCTGCCTTCAATGCAGATACAATACATTATACGTTAACCATCCTAAAATATGTGTTACATAATATTTGAGAGGATGTATCAGCCTCCTCGCAATTGTTAATATTTAGTAGCTACTGACAACGGAAAACATATTGCCGGTGGTAGTCATAGGAGATAGGACGGCACTCATGGGCAAAGATTTGGCCTAGTTTCTTTTTTAGAAATCTTTGCCCATGAGTGCCGCCCTATCTCCTAAGACTTATATATATATATATATATATCCTTGTGTAAATATATATATATATAAATATATATATATCCTTGATTTTATTGCTATATATATATATATATATATATATGTATGTACCAAAAGAACCCGGTACTCACTGTGGGCAATTTCAGTAAAGGGCTGCGGTGCCTTCTATAAGTCCTAAGAGACCTGGATACAAATAGCGGTGATGGCGGCACTCCACAGACTTGTAAAAGTTAAAACAGCTTTTTCTTTATTAGGTCCTACGCCGTTTCGGGTAACAACCCATCATCAGGGACAAGCATTTAACAATAACACACATTTACAAAAAATATATACCCCACCAAACAATCAATACATCAACATAGCTCACCTGTCCTGCGACGCTGGTCACGCCCAGCCATTGCCCCTGTGTTGAAGATGCCAAAACTGAACGTCAGCAGTCGGCGCCCGGATCAGGTGGGCCAATCAGGAGATGCAACAACAGTTGCTAGTAAACGCTACAAGTAAATAATACACACATATTTCAGTGCACATAATATAAACCCTCACCGCCTTATGTACATAAATTATAGAACTGTCTGGAGCAGCACAATTAATAACAATACATACACAGAAAAATATCATAGTAATAATCATTATACGGTATAATCGAGCACAGTCTGACATCGCAGCTAATAAATACCAATAAAGCATATAACAGATTTAGACACAAAGGGTCATAGAAAGCACTGCAAACCCAATGTTTCGAATCAACCCTTTTGGGGACAAAGTATTGAGGGTGAAAATCCACCTACTCTCACGCTGTAGTAAAATTTTGTTACGGTCTCCCCCAAAGGCGTGTTTAATGGCACTGCGATGCAGTGCTATTCTCTCACAAAACTGCCTCTGCGTCTTGCACACATAGGCAAGTCCGCAGGGACATTTCAACATATATACGACATATGTGGTAGTACAAGTAACTCAATGTCTAATTGTATAGGCTTTACCTGTATGTGGATGTGAAAATACGGAACCAGTGAGTAATGTGTTGCAGGTGGAACACCCCAAACAACGATAACAGCCCAATCTAGGTCTTACAAAGTGCATTTGTACTTGTTTGGTTAAAGGGAACACATCCAATTTAACAACCCTTTCAGCAATACTCTTACCCCATGTATAATTCGGAAGTAAACGAGTATTCTTTAAAGCAGGTAGGTCATTGTCAGTATTTACTATAGGCCAAAGACTTTAACCTGTTTAGTAATAGTATCAGTGGCTACAGTATAGCGATTTACCCACGGAATCCGTGGGACAATAGTCTTACCATCGGAAGAGGGGGAATCAGCTGGTGTCAATAGAGAGTCCCTAGACTTGTTCAGTACCTTAGCCTTACTTGGTTAAGAGTTCATCTCTAGGGTATCCCCTCTGTACAAATTTCTCAAGCATAAGGTCAATGGCTAGTTCCACCTACGCCTCATCAGAGGTTATCCGCTGCACCCGCAAAAATTGCGAGTAAGGGAAACCCCTCCGAAGAGGCAGAGGATGGAAGCTGTTATGGCTCAACAAAGAATTCCTGTCAGTTGGCTTAATAAATAGAGCAATCTTCAAGATACCATTGGCAATGGTTATATCCACATCCAAAAAATGTACTGATAATTCATCCAACTGATAGGTAAACTTAACAACACTGTCAGTTCCATTGTGGTCATCAATAAGTTGCCATAATGAGTCCTGTGACGCCTGCCAATGAGTAAGAGATCATCGATGTATCTTCTATAGAAGTACAAAGATGATCCCCTATAAACATCAAATAACTCCATTTCAAGATTAAACATAAATATATATATATATATATATATATATATATATGTAGAACACACAGCCAAACAAAGTGTGGGGCATCATAACCCCCCCCCCCCCCCAACTCACACACACTCCTACAGCACCAAAATATGCCCCCTCCCCTCCATGGTAGCCACTCACCTGTTTGCAGAGGTCCCCCCTGCTTCAGATGATCTCTGCACACTCTGCACACTCAGAGTTTAGCAAAGATGTGTTGGATAAGGGAACAATGTTCCCCTCCCAGCACATTTGTTCTGGTGCATGCGCCCCTTTATGCCGCTTGCAAGGTATTCTGGGGTGCAATTTCAGGAGTGATGTCAGCGGTCAGAGACTGCAGTGTCACTCCCAGGGGGTGGCTGCAGCAGGAGTATGTCCCAGCAGGGAGGCATTGTCTTATGTGATTTTACCAAACCAGGTAACTGCGGTCGTATCATATATGACTATGCCAGGCAAGTGGTTAATATTTATGATTTGTGGCTGACCGTGTGGCCAGCTAGGTAACTTGTTATCATTACACTGTCATGATGATGGGCCTATTTTTATGTGGAGGCCTGGAGCTGGAGCTCCGTCCACCCCATTGCTAATCTGGCCCAGCACTTAGGCCCTCAAGAATGTTAGTTATGGCTGTTCTTTCCGTCATCAAAATGATGACTATGCATTTGAATCTAAAGCAGAGAGTTCACAATCACGGTCCTCAAAGCACACTGTCCAGATTTTAAGGATAACCATACTTTTTGTATAATCTATTTTCTCATACGTCCTAGAGGATGCTGGGGTCACATCAAGAACCATGGGGTATAGACGGGATCCGCAGGAGACATGGGCACTTTAAGACTTTCAAAGGGTGTGAACTGGCTCCTCCCTCTATGCCCCTCCTCCAGACTCCAGTTTAGAATCTGTGCCCAGGCAGACTGGATGCACTCTGAGGAACTCTACTGAGTTTCTCTGAAAAGATACCGCACAGCGATCGCACGCTGCGCGCGATGCTCCCACTACACAGTGGCACTACAGGTTGCAGGGTGCGGGGGGGGGGGCACCCTGGGCAGCATTTCTAACCTCTATAACTGCCTGGCAAGAGCGGACATAGTGCCAGGGCACTGTCCGGACCGCCGCCAGTATAATTTTTTTTTTTTAAAAGAGCGGGTCTGAAGCGCGCCATTACAGGGGCAGAGCTTAGCCCTCACAGCATACAGCCCGGCGCCATTTCTCTACACAAGGCTACAGAGACGCTGGTCCTTCCTCACACTGCTGTACAAGCACAGGGTGCAAAACGGGGGGGGGGGGGGGGCACAGTTATTTTTTGTGCATTATATGTAAATTATAAAAGCGCTGCAGGTCTGGGGCATTTTCTGTGGTGTTTCAGACCGGGATTGGGCTGGGGTGTGAGCTGGCAATAACTCCTTCTGTGTCTCTCTGACAGGTTTTACTGTGGGTCTATCCCCTATAGGCCCAGTGTGTCTGCGTGTGTTGGGTGCACGTGTGTTGGCATGTCTGAGGCGGAGTGCTCTTCCCAGGAAGAGACTATGTTAGGGACACAAACGGCTGTGGGAGTAACCCTGTCGGCACCTGATTGGGTGAATGTTTTGAGTGCTTTGAATGCTAATGTGGCTCTGATAAATAAGAGATTGGATAAATCTGAGTCTCAGAACCAGGAATGGAAAAAATCCGTAGAGGATGTGTTGTGTCAAGTCCAGACCCCTTCGGTGTCACAAAAACGTTCATTTGCCCAGCTGGCAGACACAGATAACGACACTGACACTGACTCAAGTGTCGACTATAGTGATGCCAGATTAGATCCAAAACTGGCAAAGAGCATTCAGTACATGATTGTGGCAGTAAAAGACGTACTACATATCACTGAGGACCCTGCTGTTCCTTATACTAGGGTCTGTATGTATAAAGGAAAGAAACATGAGGTAACGTTTCCTCCCTCTCATGAACTGAACATGCTTTGTGAAAAGGTTGGGGAAAATCATGACAAAAAGTTTCAGATTCACAAAAGGATTCCAGTGGCGTATCTGCTTCCCTCTGGGGATAGGTAAAAATGGGAGTCACCCCCCATTGTGGACAAAGCCCTATCTCGGCTGTCCAAAAAGGTGGCTCTTCCATCCCCTGACACGGCAGCCCTAAAGGATCCTGCGGATCGTAGGCTGGAAAATACTTTGAAATCCATTTATGTCACCACGGGTACGCTACTCGGACCAGCCATTGCATCTGCGTGGGTGAGTAGCGCTATCAAAAAATGGGCAGATAACTTGTCATCTGAAATAGATACCCTGGATAGGGATAGCATTCTTTTGACACTATGTTATATCAGGGACGCTGCGGTCTACCTAAAGGAAGCTGCGCGGGATATTGGCCTCTTGGGATCAAGGGCCAATGCCATGGCAGTCTCAGCTAGGAGAGCATTGTGGATTCATCAATGGAATGCAGATGCTGACTCTAAGAAAGCTATGGAGTCTCTACCGTATAAAGGTGGTGTGTTGTTTGATGATGGCCTCGCTGATTTGGTATCTACGGCTACCGCGGGTAAGTCATCATTTTTACCTTATGTGCCTGCACCACAAAAGAAAGCACACCACTATCAGATGCAGTCCTTTCGACCCAATAAATACTGAAAAGGCCGAGGGTCTTCCTTCCTTGCGACTAGAGGAAAAGGAAGAGGTAAAGGATCACCGGCCGTGGCCGGTTCCCAGGAGCAGAAGTCCTCCCCGGCTTCTGCCAAATCCACCGCATGACGCTGGGGCTCCTCTGCGGGAGTCCACACCGGTGGGGGCACGTCTCAAGCTCTTCAGTCAGTTCTGGACTCGTTCGGCCCTGGACCCATGGGTTTTAGAAATAGTGTCCCAGGGGTACAAACTGGAGTTTCAAGACGTTCCCCCTCACCGATTTTTCAAATCGGCCTTACCAGCTTCTCTTCCGGACACGGAGGTGGTATGCGCCGCAATACAAAAATTGTGTCTGAATCAAGTCATTGTCAGGGCTCCCCCCTAGCAACAGGGAGAAGGCTTTTACTCGAGCCTGTTCGTGGTCCCGAAGCCAGACGGCTCAGTCAGACCAATCCTGAACCTCAAATCCCTAAATTTCTACCTAAGAAAATTCAAATTCAAGGTGGAATCTCTCCGGGCAGTGATCTCCAGTCTGGAGGAGGGGGATTTTATGGTGTCGGTAGACATAAAGTATGCCTACTTACATGTTCCCATTTATCCTCCACATCAGGCTTACCTGAGGTTTGCAGTTCAGGATTGTCATTACCAATTTCAGACGTTGCCGTTTGGTCTGTCCACGGCTCTGAGGATTTTCACCAAAATAATGGCCAAAATGATGGTTCTCCTGCGCAAGCAAGGAGTCACAATTATCCTGTACTTGGACGATCTCCTGATAAAGGCGAGATCCAAGGACCAATTACTGCAGAACATTGCGCTCTCCCTGACAATTCAGCAGCAACATGGTTGGCTCCTAAACTTGCCAAAATCACAGTTGGTTCTGACGAGACGGCTGTCGTTTTTGGGAATGATTCTGGACACAGAATTACTAAGAGTTTTTCTTCCAGTAGAAAAGGCTCTGGAAATTCAGAACCTGGTCAAACAAATTCTGAAACCAGCAAAAGTATCGATCCATCAATGCACTCGGTTGCTGGGGAAGATGGTGGCGGCCTACGAGACCATTCAGTTTGGCAGATTCCATGCCAGATTGTTTCAGTGGGACCTGTTGGACAAGTGGTACGGGTCCCATCTGCACATGCACCGAAGGATAATCCTGTCTTCCAAGGCCAGAATATCACTTCTGTGGTGGCTGCACAGCTCTCACCTCCTAGAGGGACGCAGGTTCAGGATCCAGGATTGGATCTTAGTGACCACGGATGCGAGTCTCCGAGGCTGGGGAGCAGTCGCACAGGGGAAAGTTTCCAGGGAAGATGGTCAAGCCAGGAAATTTGTCTACACATAAACGTTCTGGAGCTAAGGGCCATTTACAACGGCCTTCTGCAAGCGGAACATCTTCTTCGCAATCGGCCCGTCTTGATGCAGTCGGACAACATAACAGCAGTAGCGTACATAAACCGCCAGGGCGAAACAAAGAGCAGAGCGGCAATGGCAGAGGCCACAAAGGTTCTCCGCTGGGCAGAAAGGCATACAAGCGCTCTGTCAGCGATCTTCATTCCAGGAGTGGACAACTGGGAAGCAGACTTCCTCAGCAGACACGATCTCCATCCAGGAGAGTGGGGTCTTCATCAAGAGGTCTTTGCAGAAGTGACAAGTCTTTGGGGAATTCCTCAAATAGACATGATGGCGTCTCGCCTCAACAAGAAACTTCAGAGATATTGTTCCAGGTTGAGAGACCCTCAAGCGACAGCAGTGGACGCCCTAGTGACACCGTGGGTGTTTCAGTCGGTGTATGTGTTTCCTCTGCTTCCACTCGTTCCAAAAGTAATAAAGATCATAAGAAGGACAAAGGTTCAAGCGAACCTCATTGTTCCAGACTGGCCAAGGAGGGCTAGGTATCCAGATCTTCAGGAATTACTTATAGGAGATCCCTGGCCTCTTCCTCTGAGGGAGGATCTGTTACAGCAGGGGCCGTGCGTGTTCCAAGACTTACCGCGACTTCGTTTGACGGCTTGGTGGTTGAACGCCGGACCCTAGCCCGCAAGGGTATTCCCAAGGAAGTCATCCCCACTCTTATTCAGGCCAGGAAAGGAGTAATGTCTAAACATTACCACCGTATTTGGAGAAAATGCGTGTCTTGGTGTGAATCCAGGAAGGCTCCTACGGAAGAATTTCAGTTAGGACGTTTTCTCCATTTTCTACAGGCTGATGTGGATGCGGGCCTAAAGTTGGGCTCAATTAAAGTACAAATTTCAGCCTTATCGGTTTTCTTCCAAAAACAATTGGCCTACCTTCCAGAAGTTCAGACTTTTGTGAAAGGCGTGTTGCACATCCAACCTCCCTTTGTGCCCCCGGTGGCACCATGGGATCTTAACGTGGTGTTGCAATTCCTTCAATCTAATTGGTTTGAACCTTTACAGAAGGTAGAGTTGAAATTCCTCACTTAGAAAGTGGTCATGCTGTTGGACTTGGCATCCGCAAGGCAGGTGTCTGAATTAGCGGCCTTGTCTCACAAGAGCCCTTATTTGATCTTCAATAAAGATAGAGCAGAGTTGAGGACTCGTCAGCAATTTCTGCCGAAAGAAGTTTCTTCGTTCCACTTGAACCAACCTATTGTGGTGCCAGTAGCTACTGACATCTTGCTGGAATCGAAGTTTCTCGATGTAGTCAGAGCTTTGAAAATTTATGTCGCCAGAACGGCTCAGTTTAGGAAAAAGGAGGCTCTGTTTGTCCTGTATGCTCACAACAAGATTGGGGCTCCTGCTTCCATGCAGACTATTGCGCGTTGGATCTGTCATACGATTCAGAAGGCTCATTCTACGTCTGGATTGCCGTTACCGAAATCGGTGAAGGCCCATTCTACCAGAAAGGTGGGCTCGTCCTGGGCGGCTGCCTGTGGGGTCTCTGCATTACAACTTTGCCGAGCGGCTACTTGGTCGGGTTCAAACACCTTTGCGAAGTTCTACAAGTTTGATACCCTGGCTGATGAGGACCTCACGTTTGGTCAATCGGTGCTGCAGAGTCATCCGCACTCTCCCGCCCGTTCTAGAGCTTTGGTATAACCCCATGGTTCTTGATTTGACCCCAGCATCCTCTAGGACGTATGAGAAAATAGGATATTAATACCTACCGGTAAATCCTTTTCTCTTAGTCCATAGAGGATGCTGGGCACCCGTCCCAGTGCGTACTGTATCTGCAGTTTTTGTTACGTTTCAACACATGTTGTGTTACGTTCTTAGTCAGCCTGTTGCTGACGTTGTTCATGCCGTTGACTTGCGTTATGTTGAATGCCATGTTGTACGGCGTGCTTGAGGTGTGAGCTGGTATGTATCTCACCTTAGTTTAACAATAAATCCTTTTCCTCGAAATGTCCGTCTCCCAGGGCACAGTTCCTATAACTGGAATATGGAGGAGGGGCATAGAGGGAGGAGCCAGTTCACACCCTTTGAAAGTCTTAAAGTGCCCATGTCTCCTGCGGATCCCGTCTATACCCCATGGTTCTTGATGCGACCCCAGCATCCTCTATGGACTAAGAGAAAAGGATTTACCGGTAGGTATTAAAATCCTATTTTCATATAGACATCGCACACAAACATTTTCAGAGTCCAAGCCAATGGTGCACAATAACCAACAGAAAATAAGATTTGACTCACCGGTAAATCTATTTCTCGTAGTCCGTAGTGGATGCTGGGAACTCCGTAAGGACCATGGGGAATAGCGGCTCCGCAGGAGACTGGGCACAACTAAAGAAAGCTTTAGGTCACCTGGTGTGCACTGGCTCCTCCCACTATGACCCTCCTCCAAGCCTCAGTTAGGACACTGTGCCCGGACGAGCCGACATAATAAGGAAGGATTTTGAATCCCGGGTAAGACTCATACCAGCCACACCAATCACACCGTATAACTCGTGATACTATACCCAGTTAACAGTATGAATATAATTGAGCCTCTCAACAGATGGCTCAACAATAACCCTTTAGTTAGGCAATAACTATATACAAGTATTGCAGACAATCCGCACTTGGGATGGGCGCCCAGCATCCACTACGGACTACGAGAAATAGATTTACCGGTGAGTAAAACCTTATTTTCTCTGACGTCCTAGTGGATGCTGGGAACTCCGTAAGGACCATGGGGATTATACCAAAGCTCCCAAATGGGCGGGAGAGTGCGGATGACTCTGCAGCACCGAATGAGAGAACTCCAGGTCCTCCTCAGCCAGGGTATCAATTTTGTAGAATTTAGCAAACGTGTTTGCCCCTGACCAAGTTGCAGCTCGGCAAAGTTGGAAAGCCGAGACCCCTCGGGCAGCTGCCCAAGATGAGCCCACTTTCCTTGTGGAATGGGCTTTTACAGATTTTGTCTGCGGTAGCCCAGCCGCAGAATGCGCCAGCTGAATTGTGCTACAAATCCAGCGAGCAATAGTCTGCTTAGAAGCAGGAGCACCCAGTTTGCTGGGTGCATACAGGATAAACAGCGAGTCAGTTCTCCTGACTCTAGCCGTCCTGGAAACATAATTTTTCAAGGCCCTGACTACGTCCAGTAACTTGGAATCCTCCAAGTCCCTAGTAGCCGCAGGCACTACAATAGGTTGGTTCAAGTGGAAAGCTGATATCACCTTAGGGAGAAACTGGGGACGAGTCCTCAATTCTGCCCTATCCAGATGGAAAATCAGATAAGGACTTTTATATGACAAAGCCGCCAATTCTGATACACGCCTGGCCGAAGCCAAGGCCAATAACATGACCACTTTCCGCGTGAGATATTTTAGATCCACTGTTTTTAGTGGCTCACACCAATGTGATTTTAAGAAACTCAACACCACGTTGAGAACCCAAGGTGCCACTGGAGGCACAACCGGGGGCTGAATATGCAGCACTCCTTTTACAATGTCTGAACTTCAGGTACTGAAGCTAGTTCTTTCTGGAAGAAAATCGACAGAGCCGAGATCTGTACCTTAATGGAGCCTAATTTTAGGCCCATAGACACTCCTGCTTGTAGGAAATGCAGAAATCGACCTAGTTGAAATTCCTCTGTTGGTGCCTTTCTTGGCCTCACACCAAGCAACATATTTTCGCCATATGCGGTGATAATGTTTTGCAGTTACATCTTTCCTGGCTTGAATCAGCGTAGGAATGACTTCCTCCGGAATGCCCTTTTCCTTTAGGATCCGGCGTTCAACCGCCATGCCGTCAAAACGTAGCCGCGGTAAGTCTTGGAACAGACAGGGCCCCTGCTGCCGCAGGTCCTGTCTGAGCGGCAGAGGCCATGGGTCCTCTGATATAATTTCTTGAAATTCTGGGTACCAAGCTCTTCTTGGCCAATCCGGAACCACGAGTATCGTTCTTACTCCTCGCCTTCCTATTATTCTCAGTACCTTTTGTATGAGAGGCAGAGGGGGGAACACATAAACCGACTGGTACACCCACGGTGTTACCAGAGCGTCCACAGCTATCGCCTGAGGGTCCTTTGACCTGGCGCAATATCTTTTATAGCTTTTTGTTGAGGCGGGACGCCATCATGTCCACCTGTGGCCTTTCCCAATGGTGTACAATCCTTTGGAAGACTTCTGGATGAAATCCCCACTCTCCCGGGTGGAGGTCGTGTCTGCTGAGAAGATCTGCTTCCCAGTCGTCCACTCCAGGAATGAACACTGCTGACAGTGTTAACACATGATTTTCCGCCCATCGGAGAATCCTTGTGGCTTCTGCCATCGCCATCCTGCTTCTTGTGCCGCCCCGTTGGTTTACATGGGCGACTGCCGTGATGTTGTCTGATTGGATCAGTACCGGCTGGTTTTGAAGCAGAGGCCTTGCCTGACTCAGGGCATTGTAAATGGCCCTCAGTTCCAGAATATTTATGTGTAGGAAAGTCACCTGACTTGACCAAAGTCCCTGGAAGTTTCTTCCCTGTGTGACTGCCCCCCAGCCTCATAGGCTGGCATCCATGGTCACTAGGACCTAGTCCTGTATGCCGAACCTGCGGCCCTCTTGAAGATGGGCACTCTGCAACCACCACAGTAGAGATACCCTGGTCCTTGAAGACAAGGTTATCAGCCGATGCATCTGAAGCTGTGATCCGGACCACTTGTCCAACAGGTCTCACTGAAAAGTTCTTGCATGGAACCTGCCGAATGGGATTGCTTCGTAGGAAGCTACCATTTTTCCCAGGACTCGCGTGCAATGATGCACCGATACCTGTTTTGGCTTCAGGAGGTCTCTGACTAGAGATGACAGCTCCTTGGCTTTCTCCTCCGGGAGAAACACTTATTTCTGTTCTGTGTCCAGAACCATCCCCAGGAACAGTAGACGTGTCGTAGGAACCAGCTGTGACTTTGGACTGTTTAGAATCCAACCGTGCTGTTGTAGCACTTTCCAAAATAGTGCTACCCCGACTAGCAACTGCTCCTTGGACCTTGCCCTTATAAGGAGATTGTCCAAGTACGGGATAATTAAAACTCCCTTTTGTCGAAGGAGTATTATCATTTCGGCCATTACCTTGGTAAACACCCTCGGTGCCATGTACAGTCCAAACGGCAGTGTCTGGACTTGGTAATGGTAATCCTGTACCACAAATCTGAGGTACTCCTGGCGAGGATGGTAAATGGGGACATGCAGGTAAGCATCCTTGATGTCCCGGGATCCCATGTAATCCCCCTCGTCCAGGCTTGCAATAACCGCCCTGAGCGATTCCATCTTGAACTTGAATTTTTTTATGTATGTGTTCAAGGATTTTAAATATAAAATGGGTCCCACCGAACCATGCGGTTTCGGTACCCCAAACCGTGTGGAATAGTAACCCCGTCCTTGTTGAAGTAGGGGCACCTTGAGTATTACCTGCTGGGAATACAGCTTATTAATTGCCTCTAGCGCAGCCTCCCTGCCTGAGGGAGTTGTCGGCAAGGCATATTTGAGGAAACGGCGGGGGGGAGACATCTCGAATTCCAGCTTGTACCCCTGAAATACTACTTGAATGAAACAGGGATCCACCTGTGAGCGAACCCACTGATCGCTGAAATTTTTGAGACGGCCCCCCACCGTACCTGGCTACACCTGTGGAGCCCCCGCGTCATGCTGTGGACTCAGAGGAAGCGAGAGAAGAATTTTGATTCTGGGAACAGGCTGACTGGTGCAGCTTTTTCCCTCTTCCCATGTCTCTGTACAGAAAGGAAGCGCCTTTGACCCGCTTGCTTTTCTGAAGCCGAAAGGACTTTACCTGATAATACAGTGCTTTCTTAGTCTGTGAGGAAACCTGAGGTAATGGATACGAGGTCCCAGAGACCATCCCCAAATAATTCCTCACCCTTATAAGGCAGAATCTCTATGCGCCTTTTAAAGTCAGCATCACCTGTCCAGTGACAGGTCTCTAATACCCTCCTGACAGAATGGACATTACATTCATTTTGGATGCCAGCCGGCAAAATATCCCTCTGTGCATCCCTCATATATAAGACGACGTCTTTAATATGTTCTCATGTTTGACAGGGTCACCGACCACGCTGCAGCAGCACGATCTGCAGGTCTCAGTCTAGCACCTGAGTGTGTAAATACAGACTTCAGGATAGCCTCCTGCTTTTTATCAACAGGTACCTTCAAAGTGGCCGTTCCTAAAACGGCAGTGCCACCCTTTTTTGACAACCGTGTGAGCGCCTTATCCACCCTAGGGGATATCTCCCAGCGTAACTTATCCTCTGGCGGGAAAGGGTACGCCATCAGTAACTTTTTAGAAATTACCAGTTTCTTATCGGGGGGAACCCACGCTTTTCACACACTTCATTCATTCATCTGATGGGGGAACAAAACACTGCCTGCTTTTTCTCCCCAAACATAAAATCCTTTTTTAGTGGTACTTGGGTTAATGTCAGAAATGTGTAACACATTTTTTATTGCCGGGATCAAGTCACGGATGTTCCTAGTGGATTGTGTATATGTCTCAACCTTGTCGACACTGGAGTCAGACTCCGTGTCGACATCTGTGTCTGCCATCTGAGTGAGCGGGCGTTTTTGAGCCCCTGATGGTCTTTGAGACGCCTGGGCAGGCGCGGACTGAGAAGCCGGCTGTCCCACAGCTGTTACGTCATCCACCCTTTTATGTAAGGAGTTGACACTGTCGGTTAATACCTTTCACCTAACCATCCACTCTGGTGTCGGCCCCACAGGGGGCGACATCACATTTATCGGCATCTGCTCCGTCACCATATAAGCCTCCTCATTAAACATGTAGACACAGCTGTACCGACACACCGCACACACACAGGGAATGCTCTGACTGAGGACAGGACCCCACAAAGCCCTTTGGGGAGACAGAGAGAGAGTATGCCAGCACACACCAGAGCGCTATATAATGTGGGGATTAACACTATAACTGAGTGAAATTTCCCCAATAGCTGCTTGTATATATAATATTGCGCCTAAATTTAGTGCCCCCCCCCTCTCTTTTTAACCCTTTGAGCCTGAAAACTACAGGGGAGAGCCTGGGGAGCTTTCTTCCAGCTGCACTGTGAAGAGAAAATGGCGCCAGTGTGTCTGAGGGAGATAGCTCCGCCCCTTTTTCGCGGACTTTTCTCCCGCTTTTTTCTGGATTCTGGCAGGGGTATTTACCACATATATAGCCTCTGGGGCTATATATTGTGGTATTTTTGCCAGCCAAGGTGTTTTTATTGCTGCTCAGGGCGCCCCCCCCAAGCGCCCTGCACCCTCAGTGACCGGAGTGTGAAGTGTGTATGAGGAGCAATGGCGCACAGCTGCAGTGCTGTGCGCTACCTTGGTGAAGACTGATGTCTTCTGCCGCCGATTTTCCGGACCTCTTCTTGCTTCTGGCTCTGTAAGGGGGACGGCGGCGCGGCTCCGGGACCGAACACCAAGGCTGGGCCTGCGGTCGATCCCTCTGGAGCTAATGGTGTCCAGTAGCCTAAGAAGCCCAAGCTGGCTGCAAGCAGGCAGGTTCGCTTCTTCTCCCCTTAGTCCCTCGCTGCAGTGAGCCTGTTGCCAGCAGGTCTCACTGAAAATAAAAAACCTAATTCTATACTTTCTTTCTAGAAGCTCAGGAGAGCCCCTAGTGTGCATCCAACCTCGGCCGGGCACAAAATCTAACTGAGGCTTGGAGGAGGGTCATAGTGGGAGGAGCCAGTGCACACCAGGTGACCTAAAGCTTTCTTTAGTTGTGCCCAGTCTCCTGCGGAGCCGCTATTCCCCATGGTCCTTACGGAGTTCCCAGCATCCACTAGGACGTCAGAGAAACAAATAGTAATGGAAACATAATGACATCATATCACACACTAAGCAAGAGGATAAACATAATTGAGCACAGGTAACTTAATTAGTAGCTTAGTTATTTTGAGCAAACCATCCGTGCTCAAGCATGGATGTCACTAAAACCTGGACTGTTAGTGTGCCTTGTGGACAAAAGGTTGAGAAACACTGGTCTAAAGGTTACCAGCTCCCTCCGGTAAGTGGAGAGCCATTTGCTATAGTTGTGTGCCTTCCATTTATAAACAAATAAGAAAATTTATCAGCACATTTATTATACATGTATATTTATTTTTATATGTATATTTATATTTACATATGTATATTTATTATACATGTATATATAGGCCCTCATTCCGAGTTGATCATTAGCTGGCTACTTTTAGCAGCCATGCAAACGCATAGTCGCCGCCCACGGGGGAGTGTATTTTCACTTTGCAAGAGTGCGAAAGCCTGTGCAGCAGAGCGGCTGCAAACACATTTTGTGTAAAACAAGACCAGCCCTGTAGTTACTTATTCTGTGCGATAAATGCTGCGACGAAGGTCCCGGAATTGACGTCAGACACCCGCCCTGCAAACGCCTGGACACGCCTGCGTTTTTCCAAATACACCCAGAAAACGGTCAGTTGACACCCATAAACTCCCACTTCCTGTCAATCTCCTTGCGATCGGCTGTGCGAATGGAATCGTCACTAGAAGCAGTGCAAAACAATGATGCCCTTTGTACCCGTACGCCATTGTGGCCCATATGCATGCGTAGTTTTGCCGTTTTTTTGAATGATCGCTACGCAACGAACAACGGCAGCTAGTGATCAACTCGGAATGACCCCCCTAGATGTGTAATAGGAAACATACTACAGCTTATTAGAACAACAGTCACTTGTCATGGAAGGAACGTGTAACAAGCACCAACAGAATCATCCACCAACAGCGATTTGCTTAGGCCGGAGATTACTAAATGATAGCACATGGGCAGCTTGGCACACAAGCAGTTACAGTGTAATATAACATTGAGTAATGGCATATGTAGTTATATTAGCCATTTAAAGTATTGTGTAGTGTAACAGAACCTCTCCAAGCATACATTATGCAACACAATGTTTGTGCTTTTATCTAGAACGTTTGATTATTATTCAAGAAATTGACTTTTTTTAATGTTGTGTATATAAGTTTATTATCACATACCTCCCAACATGACCCTCCCAGGAGGGACAGAATGCTCTGCTTCTGGACTTTTCTCTTAATGTATGATTGCCATCACCTGTGTTGAAGAGGTTAATGGATAGGAAAGGTGTTTCAGCGCAGGTGAGGGCAACAATAAATTAATTGGAAAGTCCAGGAGCAGAGCATTCTGTCCCTCCTGAAGAGGGTCATGTTGGGAGGTATGTTATCATATCATTATAACTTTGCAACCACACTTAGCAGCTATAAAAATAGACAGACAGACAGACAGACAGACAGACAGACAGACAGACAGACAGACAGACAGACAGACAGACAGACGTTCCATTAATATAATCATTTACTTTTATTTGTGATCTGTAAAGTGTTCTGAGGTGCAACAAACCTGAACATTGGATTATCAGAGGCAGCGTTATCTCTTATCTAGCCAGAGTCCAGGCCAGTCCTATCCAACTGTATTACTTTAATATGTAACTTTATAATTTAGCAGTACTAACATTCATGTAAATCATCGGTGTCACAATTATGAGTAATGGAAGCAGTTTGCATGAAGTCTGCCTTGTGTATTATATACAGTAATGATATATTAACAGCATATTTAATGTATTAAAGTTTAACAATGTTTAAAGGTCTATATAATAAAATAATATTTATGAAAACATTTCTTTAGTTTGGGTGGTATTGGCAATTTGCCCTTTGGGCTATGATAGTGTCTTGACTGTAGCACATTAATTGAACACCTAAGATTTTTATCTAAGCACCTGTTGCTATATGGTTAAAGAGGCTAAGCAGCAGGAATGGGACATTTTTCTGATTATATACTGTTATAAGAATAACAACTTGATAAAGCCAAAAGATTAGCACATTATTATATTTGTCCGGTAAATAAATGTTTTCCTTTGTCATTGTGGCTTATTCTTTAGAAGTAGGTGGGTGCTATAAATTGGGTTGCAGTCAAAATTTCGGCTTTGGGATTACGGCTGTTGGGATTCCAGCGTACAGGAGACCAACGCCGAAATCCCAACAGCCGACAATACTGGAATCCCGGCGCACCAGGGTTATTCCCACTCATGGGTGTCCACGACACCCACAGAGTGGGAACACATCCTGTGGTGAGCGCAGCGTGGCGAGTGCAGTGAGCCTGCAAGGGGACTCTTATAGGCCCTACACACTTAGCGATTTCACTTAAAGATATGAACGATCTCGTACATTAATGAACGAGATATCGTTCATATCTTTCAGTGTGTATGCACCAATGATGAACGATGCGCGGCCCCGCGATCGTTCATTGTTGGTGCCGGATCGTTTAAACATGCAAGCCAATATGGACAATCTCGTCCATATTAGCATGCAGTGCTATGGAGCCGGGTGATGGGAGGAGTGAAAAAAATTCACTCCCCCGTCACCTCCCCCCCGCCGCTGGGTCACCCGCCGGCCATATCAGCCGTTGGGCACCTCGGCGGCCAATCGCTAGGTGTGTAGGGCCCTTTAGTGCTCGCCCAGCTGCCAGCATTCTGTCAGGATATTGACAGCTGGAATCCTGTCCACCGGTAAAGCATATGTAATCCCCATAAATTCATAACATATTACCATATATAATAAATTCATGTTTAATATATTCTAGCAAAACATCTGTACAAAACACCACTGTACTCCACTTTGATGACTGCAATCAAATAAACCAAAGGGATCTGAATTCAAATCACAATAACTCCACACAAAACTATTTTAAAAATCCCCCTCCCCGACCAACAGAGAAACAAAACAATAAGTGAAATAAAACACTCCAAAAGGAAAATGAGTTGTGTGCAAGTATTAGGAAAATGTAGTAAACTCTGAAATACTCCTTATACCACATTTATGCAAAACATTTTTATACTTTAGAAACTATTTTTAATGATTTATAAAATAGCACAATAGAGACTTTAACAACAGTGTAAGGCAGGGGTGGGGAACCTGTGGCCTTCCAGCTGTTGCTGAACTACACATACCAGCATGCCTTGCTACAGTTTTGCTATTTAGCCATGCTAAAACTGCTGCTGGGCATGCTGGGAAGTGTAGTCCAACAACAGCTGGAGGCCTGAAGGTTCCCCGTCCCTGGTTTAAGGGGACATGAAAAATCAGACGCCCATGTTTTCATAGCATTTTTCAAGCACAAAACTCTTTTATACAATTTTGTAATACTTTTACACTAATGTTAAATTATATTTAAATCCACTTTTATAGACTAAACCAATTGTTTCTGCTCTCCAAGCTCTGCTGTTCAGCCCATGTTTTTGCTTTTCTTTTATGATATTTTAATGTAAACTGGATGCTTGAGGGTACTGTTATAGAGGCCAATCAAATAATGGAAGTCTTTACAATGCAAATGATCACACAGCTGCCTTATGACTCTTGTAGTCAAAGTAAAACCCAAATGTGCTAATAACAGTACTAGATTTGTATGGTGGCTAATACAAAAACTGAACACAAGTACATGAGGGTGGTCTTCAGTTTGCCGGTGGCCGGGCTCCCGACGACCAGCATACCGGCGCCGGAATCCCGACCGCCGGCAAACCTACAGCTTTTCTCCCTCTTGGGGGTCCACGACCCCCCTGGAGGGAGAATAGATAGCGTGGCGCGCGTAACATACTACACCCTTACATGATGTACCTGACACAGTTGCAGCATCTGATGTGACACTATATGTCAATAAATTTGCACATCACTATTTGTTGTGACTTAACATTTCAAGATGGCATTAAGGGTGGAATCCGTACAATTGTGCCCCTTCCACCGGAAGAATTTGGCGTATCTTGGTATTCTTAGACGACTGTAGATGAGTTGCATTCTCGCACTCCTATTTTGTTTACAAGCTGTGTTCCAGATCTAGATGTTTAAAAAAAAAAATCAATAGTTGTATATTATTATTTTATCTCATAAAGGATATGACTTTTACCCTTGTAAGCTTATGTTATCAATTTATTTCTGGATTTGGACCACTTGCTCATGCAAGTGGACATAGAGTATTAGCTTCAATGGCTTCCGCCATCAAAAGATAGGAGTAAGCTATCTGGAGGCAAGAGCTTGATACATTTGCCATTTTTGCAGTCCCCATAGTCCTGGGGACTGCATATGTACAGGGCTGTCAGAGCTCACATGAACTCGGGTACTGGGGGCATGGTCAAATCTAGGCAGCATGGCCATGCCTCCTCCCAAAAACATTTTTAAAAACTGCTGCAGCTGACAGTGTCATACTCCCGGTTCTTGAAGTCATGCAAGACTGCTGCTAGTATGGCTCTAGCCGCAGGCCTGCTGCTGCTGAATGCCCGGCTGGGTTACCAGTCCTTGATGGGTCTGTTGTGAGGCCCAGGGGTCGTCACCGATTTAGCGGTCACTGAACCTGAGCAGCACCTGATTTAGTCCTTCCCCAGGATGTCATGGAAGGCCAATGGTTGCTCAAAGGTACCCTTACTGCTTGACAACGTATTGGACACTGCACTCATTCTCACCCAGTAGAGCCATATCGTAAGATGGTGCTACAAAGTGGAGCTGGCATTGAGCTGGTCATGGGGACAGAAGCAACGGGCTGAGCACAGGGTGAGCAGCAACATCATGGCGGACTGGCCACACAGAAAATCCCTGGAGGAACCCACCCCATCCTCTAAGGGTTATACTATGCATTCAAAGTATAGATTTTTACTGTACTATGGGGTCAGTAACTTGGTGGAGCAGAACCAGGAACAAACCTGGAGACTTTGTTTGTCTCTGCAAAACAGAGAAGGTGGTCCTAACACACATGTCCCCTCCTTTACGAAGGGGCCCTCTTCTTTGCAGGCTATGTCCTCTCTAATGGTTAGCCAAGTCCCTTTGTGTGGGCTGTCCACACCTTTTAGACTTGGGTCCTTGCCACTGCATTTCGTGGTAGGCCTTTCATGCCCCAGTCCGATACTGCTGACAGATGCTATACACGCTCATTGATGGAGGCTCCGATCACTCTCCCTCTGTAGTGTCACCTATTCAGTACACCGCCCAGTACTGATTGTACAGCAAATCGGTAGCACTGCAAAGGGAGTCTCCCTCAGCAGCTGACCTGGGAAATCAGTTCCCACCCTACCCCAGACCAGCACCCCAAAATGTGCAATTCAAATCCAAAGCTCCCTCTTAATACATTTCCCTCATAGTTAATGTAATCTTCCAAAATCAGCTTAATGGTCTTAATCATTCTTTATTAGGTCTCATTTTGCAATTTTTATGGAGAAAATGCATTTACTACAATTCAATAAGAAGAAATAATCTGTGACACTTGAGATAAAGTCATATTACTCTCATTGCTGTTCAATAATTTAACCACTTAACTGACAATTTTTCCCCCCTCAAAAACCACTCCGAAATTGTTGGGGGGGGGGGGTTATGAGTGAATTAGATGAAGAACATTAATTTAACCCTATCCAAAATGATCTTAGTTTAAAAAAACATTGATCGGGAACATCGGAAACATCGCAGCTTTTATTTTGAAAGCCGGAACAGCCTCCAGGTATGAAGGGGGGGGGGGTCTAGGAGTGGTTTGGGGGGGGGGGGGGTTAATTTAAACTCCTCAGTGGCTGCTATTGTCTGCAGCCGCTGCATTGGGTGGGGTCCTGCCGTGCTGACCGATCAGCAGTGATCGGCAGTACAGCAATCAGTGGGGGAGAGTGCAGGGAGGCAGAGGCCTCGGCAGCGGAGAGAAGTTTCCCTTCCCTGCCGCTGCTAACACTGTTTATCTGACTGGTCGCATCCTGTGCGATCAGGTCAGATAAAGCACTTGCAGGCATGGTCGCATCTGATTGACCATGCCAAGCAAGTGGTTAAGTGAGGTTTCAATGAGAACAATATTAGAAACGGTACATTTGAATTGATAGATAGATAGAAAGATAGATAGATAGATAGATAGATAGATAGATAGATAGATAGATAGATAGATAGATAGATAGATAGAATGGTCCTAAAATTATAATAGGCTGGACTTTGTATTGACTATTACTTTTTTCTAGCATGTGCACATCCATTTGGAATCCGAACCCAGGAATTGGTTGTACAAAGTGTTTCCATGGAGTCACTTCCCATAGGTAGAAACTGGACTTGCACCTATGGACATATAAAGCTGGGAATGGAGAGCACTGCCAGTGGAAATATACATGTCATTTATAGTGAACACTATCATGGACCATAGTATAAGAAAATACAGTGGTTATGGTCAATGGCACATAGGGGGGAAGCGGGTACTCTTCACCTGGGCCTGGCCCATTGGAGGATCCCACTGTCCTCCCCTTCCCCAATACTGACAGCTGCACCACTTCGGGCAGGGAAAGAGGACTAACTGCTGCTGCAGTAGCTTCTCTCCCCAGTACAGCACATGGCACACACTGCTGTGTGCTGGGGATGTCAGTCCTCTCTCCCTGCATGATGAAAGGAAGAGGAGCGATAGCGACCGCTCACCCGCTCGCCCACGCTGCCACCAACCGGTTCACACGAGCGCACCCGCTGGGCGGTATGTGACCACACAGAAGTTCTATTTCTAAATATTTTGGAATAAGCTGGGTCTGGCCACAATTCCTCCATACAACCCGCCTCTCATTACCAGGGCCCGGACGAGCCATCGGCACCCCTGGTTATGGTCTGGAACAGTATTCTTATGCACATCAGATGTATTCCTTTACAGGTATTAATAATTCCTTCTACACATGATGCTACACTCACAATACACATAAAAAACAACATGTGTAGAGAGGCTGATACTGCTTGTGTCAGAAACAATAGCGTAGATTTACTGAAGCTACTAAAAATGAAATGTTATGGTGTTGTCCATAGACACCAATCAAATTCTAGTTATCATTTCTCCATTGCATCCTACTCCTAAAAGATGATAGACATATTATGATTGGTTGCTATGAGCAACACCACCACATGTCTGTTTTAGAAGTTTTAGTAAATCTACTACAATGAGTATGCTGACTAAACACGTTGTCATGGTTTCATATTTAAGGATACTTTCATATTTAAAGTTACTATGACACATACTGAAATGTAATTATTATTTTAATATGTTATCATTATCAATGTAGACAATATATAAACTATCGGGAGAACGGCTGTCCATTGCATAGGTGCGTACGCTGTGCCCAGGGGCTTCAGTTCATACCAGGTGCCTGAAGGCAAAATAAATGGTGGTGATCCCTTCCCCCTGGTGTCCGGCGGTACATGGGCAGTAGCTCAGCTGAGGGGGCAAAAAGGAAGTAATGTGACTGCATTGCAATCACATTACTGTCCAATGGTAGCCGGGACTGGCTCCCATCTGAGCCCTTTCACGGTGACTTACTAATCATACATCTGGGCAAATAAATATTCCTTATTGCTGCAAATTTCGGCAATAAGGAATCATTATTTTCAGGAGTTGGTAGCAAATTTTAATAAATTGGTCCCTAAAAGGTTTTTTTTCAACAATTAGTACACACATTGTCCCCCACTGGAAAAAAATAAAACACATTGTCCCCCCCTGGAAAAAAAAACCACAGTAATTGTCCCAGCCCTCTACAGAAGACTTACCTGACATGTCAGTTCACTGAAGAAGATGAGAGAGAGAAGCTCCCAGTCCCTCCCTGACCTCAGCTGCAGTGTGAGCGGCATCGGAATCAACAGTCCAGTAGTGGCTGCAGCATCAGTGCAGAGTGCAGACTCCACTCCAGAGCACTGTGCAAGCAGGACGTAGAGTGGCGGTGTGACCTATGATATTGGTCTTCCTTTTGTCCATGTTGTTTCTGGTAGGCAGCCACTGAGCCACCAAGGCTTTGTTAACTTCAGAAGAAGAGGAGGAGGAAGAATGTAAGGTGTGAAGAGAGCAGAAGAGGAATAAGAAAGGTGAGGTGGAAGAAGATGAAAAGTAAGAGGAACAGCGGGTTGTGAGGGGAACAAGGGTAACCTGGGTGTTGTTGAAAGATGGTGGAAAAAGGATGGAGCATAGATATGATCGATGGGGTAAAAGGAGACAAAGAGAGGAGTTAGACAGCCAGATGCTGGGTAGAGATAGAGGGAAGACAGATGCTGGGTAGAAAAAGTGTGGGACAGCCAGATGCTGAGTAGATAAAAGGTAGCACAGCCAGATGCTGGACAGAATAATTGGGGAACAACCAGACTGAGTGGGAAGGGTGGGGGGGGGGTGTTACCCATCAGATGTTGGGCAGAGAGAGGAGGTGAGACAGATACTGGGCAGAGAGAGGGGGGAGACAGATGCTGGACAGAGAGGAAGGGGGACAGATGCTGGGCAGCACATGCCCAGTGATGGCAGCTTCTCCTACCAGTTCTGCTGTGCATGTGTATCTGGGCATTCAATCATTACATTGGTCCAGAGAGCAGCTTCCAGCAAGAAGAGACAGACATCTTAATATGAGGGGGGAGAATGTGTCCTTAGAAAGCTCATTTGTCCCCTACTGGATACTTTATGTATGCATATTTATTGTGAGATGTTTAATCATTTACTGACCACCATTGGCGTTTTTATAATGGGTGCACCGCCCACATTGCACCAATATTTTAATACTTATCTCTCCGGATTCCAGTGGCGGGCGCTGCAGCAAAAATCACAGCCAAAATGGCCACTGTGCATGCACATGTTTCCGGAGACATGCACATGCGCAGTAGACACCGGCACGATGCTGGAGACTACTGTGCCGTACTGAGAAGGGAGCCCACCCGGAGTCTGCACAGGGGTCCCCTCCTCTGTTAAAACGTCCCTGCTGACAACTTATGTTATTTATATGAGATAAATAAGTTTGATACACAACGTTTGTTTTCTACACTCTCTCCCATGCAACACATACCACAGACAATATATAGTGTTAATTATTAATACTGTATTACATACACTTTCCAGCTGGCCCTACTACCACATGTAACAGCTTACTGTTATCACTGGCCCTGTACAGTATATGTCTGTGTGACATACATATACAGTGCTTTGAATGAGGGAGCTTGTTATGTGCTAATTATGCCAAGTTCTTGGGCTGGCCACACACACTTGAATATCTACCACTTGCAAACGAAGCAAACCCCTTTCTAGAAATCTTACATGTGCACCTGACTTCCATAATGGCAATGGCTTAGCGTTGTAAAAGGTAAACGTGAAACATCTGAATACCCAGGAAAAGCAGCAGAACAATCATCAAACCGAAATATCCTCACTAGTAGGGAAAAGGCATCATATCCATTGGTGTCACTGTGAGCTGTACACTACTAGTACAGCATAAGAAAACAGGTCTGAAAATGGAAACTATTTTTTTCCACTGACTCCACACCCACTTGCAATGTTGCTTGTAGTTTATCAAATGCAGCCTACTCCATTAACTATTTTTAATCCTAGTAAACTACATTGAGGTAAAGAAGTAACACCCACCTCCCGAAGGTAAGTAAAACAAGTACATATCAAATATAAACATATATGAATGAACTTGCATTTTTAAAAGTACAGTACATCAAAGGCCAATGGATACATGGCTTTATTATTGGCAAATCAGCAATTTAGAGCCACACTAATATGAAATAAACAAGCTCCATAGTTACACTGTAATTAAACCTGAAGAATGATGCACGGTACATGTGTAGTAATAATTACATCTGACCTACCTGCAAATGTAACCAGGCAGCATGTATCTGGTCTTAGCTGGCAGAATGGTGACACTATGTACTTCCTTTCCAAGTATCTGATACTCTGTTAATGTGTAGTAACATTTATTTATTTTATTACCAGTTATTTATATGGCGCACACATATTCCGCAGCGCTTCACAGGGAATATTTGGCCATTCACATCAGTCCCAGCCCCAGTGGAGCTTATATTCCCTGCCACATGCAGACACATTCACGCTAGGGTTAATTTTGTCAGAAGCCAATTAACCTACCAGTATATTTTTGGATTGTGAGAGGAAATTTGAGCACCCGGAGGAAACCCACGCAAGTACGGGGAGAATATACAAACGCCACACCATTAGGGCCATGGTAGGAATCGAACCCATGACCTCAATGCTGTGAGGCAGTAATGCTAACCATTACACCATCCATACTGGGGGTAATTCCAAGTTGATCGCAGCAGGAAATTTTTTAGCAGTTGGACAAAACCATGTGCACTGCAGGGGGAGCAGATATAACATGTGCAGAGAGAGATAGATTTGGGTGTGGTGAGTTCAATCTGCAATCTAAATTGCAGTGTAAAAATAAAGCAGCCAGTATTTACCCTGCACAGAAACAAAATAACCTACCCAAATCTAACTCTCTGAAAATGTTATATCTGCCCCCCCCCCCTGCAGTGCACATGGTTTTGCCCAACTGCTAAAAATGTTCCTGCTGCGATCAACTTGGAATTACCCCCACTGCCCATTTACAAACATATGTAAAAGTTGAATTGTGCCTATAACTATTATGTACTTTAGAGGACCTGTCCAGTTTTATGGACTTTTTTTTATTGATTAATGCATTTAATGAACACAAAAAGGATACTTTGTGCCCATAATGTTGGCTAATTTGTTTTGTTTGTTAAATGTACTTTTTAGCACAGTGTGTATTGCAAAGTAAGATTAATCTCTCATCACAGACGGAGTTTATTAACTCCCTGCATACATGCATCAACCTCATGTCGCAATATATGCGCAATGTCAACATGTTAAAACCCACAGAGTGACAGGGTTCATGTGTAATACTTAGGGTTTATTAGATGGTTAAACTCAATTTCCAAAATGGACTGTTTCTATTAAAAAAAAAAAAGAAGCATTTAACATTTTTTATGGCTCTTAGGCCAAGTAAATGGACCCTGAGGAGCACACGGGGGACGGGGGAGTGTGAGCGAGGGCGCAACAAAATACTAACTTCAGGGAGTTCACTGCACCTTTAGCTGCTGAGACTTATAGGCCCTACACACTTGCCGATCCGCCGCCGAGCTGCCCGACAGCGGATGCGGCCGACGAGCTACCCGGCGCAGGGGGGGCAGTGACGGGGGGGGGGGGGTTTCTTCACTCCCCCCCGTCACCCGGCTGCATTGAAGTGCAGGCAAATATGGCCGAGATCGTCCATATTGGCCTGCATGTACAGCCAACGGGAGACCAGCGATGAACGAGCGCGGGGCCGCGCATCGTTCATCGCTGGAGCCTCCACACTGCACGATATGAACATTATCTCGTTCATCAATGAACGATCGTTCATATCATGCAGTCATGTCGGCCAGTGTGTAGGGCCCTTACATCTGCAATGTCCACTTGTAGCTTCCACGGCCTTGACATCTGCTTATTTTGTGGGGGGGGGGGGGCATATTATTTTAATTGCCTTTGCAAAATCTAAATATTGACATTAAATCCATGCACTTTGGAACAGCGCAGAATGTCTGTGCAACAAAGTGATTTAATATTACAGACAAGTTACCTGATACATGACATTTGTGGAATACGTATGCACTATATGAATAACTGGTAATGAATACCTCCCAAATGACCCTCTCCAGGAGGGACAGAATGCTCTGCTCCTGGACGTCCACATACCCTCCAACATTTTACACAGAAAAATCGGTACAAATCCGGAAAAGGGGCGTGGCCGCGTGTAAAGGGGGCGTGGACACGCCCCTTTTCCTATACTTTCAATGGAAGTTTGGAGAGGCAAAAATCGGTACAGACCATGAAAAAAAGGTACTGTCAGGGCCGGCAAGAGAAATCTTGGGGCCCGGTACACCAATTTCTCCGGGGCCCCCCACCCTGCCTTGACTCCCCCCCCCCCTTATAAAGCACAAAGTCGCTGTAAAAAAATTATATATATATATATATATATATATATATACACACACACACACACACACACACACACACACATATACTGTATATATATATATATATATATATATATAAAATATACAGTATATATATTATAATTTATACATATATATACACACATATATATATATATATATATATATATATATATATATGGTCCTTGTATGGGCGGCATACAAGGACCATATACACAGATGCAGATCTGAGGGGAGGGCACCGGAGCAAGGTGAACGGAAGTCCGGAGTGCCAGGGACATTTTTTGTATATATATATATATATATATATATATATATACACATAGAACTCACCATACACACATTTATACAGAATAATATGGCAGTACCTTGACATAGTATACAGTATGACGGGCTGTGAGGGTGCCATCCAGGCACGTAGGGAGCAGGGTTGGACAGAGGTAGTGCTGCGGGCAGCTGCTATAAGGAGCCCTGACTCACACAGTCAGTGTAGCCTGAGTTTGCTGCTCTGCTGCCCGGCTCTTCAGCGGCAGCGGCAGCAGATCGTCAGACAGGGACGGGGCGGCAGAGAGGCATGCCGCAATCATAATGAAGGCAACAAAGCGAAGACCAACCAGACCAAGCAAGTGATGGGGACAGGGCCGGTGCTAGGGTGTTCGGCGCCCCCCTGCAAACTATAAATTTGCGCCCTCCCATATTCCTTTGGCGCGCACCGGGAAAAGGGGTGTGGTCTCACAAGTAAGGGGCATAGCCACACAATAGTACCCCCATTCAAAATTACGCCACAATGTAGCACAATCTTATTCATCTTATACGTAATGCCCCACAAGTAGTAGTAGCGTCCTTATATGTAATGCACCCCAGTAGTAGTAGCATCCCTATGCATAATGCCCCCCCGGTAGTAGTAGCATCCTTATACATAGTGCACACCCAGTAGTAGGAGTGTCCTTATACGTAAGGCCCCCCAAGTAGTAGTAGTATTGTTATATGTAATGCCCCCCAAGTAATAGTAGCATCCTATACATAATGCCCCCCCAAGTAGTAGTATCGTCCTCATACGTAATGACCCCCCTAGTAGTAGCGTTGTTACACGTAATGCCCCCCCCATTAGTAGCGTTGTTACACGTAATGGCCCCCCCATTAGTAGCGACGTTACACGTAATGCCCCCCCTGTAGTAGTAGCGTCCTTAAAGCACACATAAACGCACACAGACATACCACACACACACACAGACACAATACACACACACTTCCCTCTCACCCTTCACTTACCTAAGCCAGTCTCCCTCTGAGTCTGTACACTATAGCAGCCTGGTCTGTGTAGCTCCGCCCCCTTCCGTCCCGTTTAGCTCCGCCCTTCCGTCCCATGTAGCTCCGCCCCCTTTTGTCCCATACACAGCGCTGTCCTGTCACACAGGTGAGGGGAGGGGAGCGGAGGGAAGAGGATTTTAATGCTACAAGCGCCGCTGCCAGTGCCTGTCATACAGGCACAGCAGCAGCAGCAGCAGCAGTGGGGACAGGACGGCGCAGCAGGGAAGGAATGCAGAGCAGGGGGAGCGCCTCTCCGTCCCAGCGCCTCCCTGCACTGCATCCCTTCGCTGAGCGGGTAGCGCCGGGCCTGGATGGGGCCCCCCCTGAAGCTCGGGGCCCGGGAGGGTTGTCCCCTTTGACCCCCCCTGTCGCCGGGCCTGGGTACTGTACCTATTAAAAAGGTACAGTTGGAGGGTATGCGTCCATCTTAATTTATGATTTCCATCACCTGTGGAGAAACACCTTTCTTATACATTAAGTAGTTCAACACAGGTGATGGCAATTATAAATTAAGAGAAAAGTCCAGCAGCGCATTTTGTCCCTCCTGGAGAGGGTCATGTTGGGAGGTATGCATTTGTAAAATGTGATCGGTGACAACTTTGGTGCGTCACTACTGTAATGAAAACAATTAGGAAACAGCACTGAGTGGCAGGGGAGGGGTTAATGTAAAAAAAAAAACAGTTTAATTATGCCCCTGTTACTTAGCCAACTTGATCATTAAACATACAGTACAACAGTGTCCATATGTCAGGCAATGTTGTGGCTTACTTGGGAGGATGGGCAGCCTTGCAACCCCCACCTCCCGGATGAAGGGCAGTAAATGAGTATGGAAGAGGTGGATCCTGGTGACTTGTGACTCTGATTTTGTTTACAGAGCACAGACGCCTCATGCCAGAATACTGCAGAGAGGCCAAGCTGAAACTTAGCAAGAAGCAAGCACTGCAGACCACGCATGCTGTATATACATATGTGTGTATACTCTTTGCTGTATACTTTATTATTATGTTTATTTAAAGATTGTCTGAGTTGAATTTAGACCACCTGCAATCAGCAGCCAAAAACATTTCATTTTCCAGCCATGATATGTAATACAGGAAGCACTCATACAACATAACTATGTAACAATAAGATCACATTTCTGCAGAAGCACAAAAGAGCCATCTATGGCAAGAATGTATACACAGAGACCTGTTAGGTATATAGTGCATGTAAACTAGGGTGCTGTTGAAGTTAAATATTAACATTTGTTAGAAATTGAATGCATTTCTGTAAGCCTGCAAGTGATATTACCTTACATTTATTTAAAGCAATCTACCGAGGTAAGTAAACAGAGCTGCCTGAGTGACCCCTGCACTGCTATGTGCTGAAGTAATAGCTCTGGGCAGCAGAACCCCCTGTGATGTCTGCATGTCAACACAGTCATTTCAGCCTCACTTGTACTGATCTCCATGAGAAACATTAGGACAAGCACATGTTATATTATACATATATATGGGTAGTTATAAATCTATAAATGCCCTTTATTTAAATAAACAGGCATGTTGTAATTATATATAAAAAGATTAAAAAAACAACTATTCCTCTGTTTATCTATCTCATAACCTTATAAAGTTAACCACTTGAGTAAATGTTTGATTCATCATTGAGATAGATTAAGGCTCTGAGAAAAATAAATAAACCATTGTCTTTTCATTCTCCATTGCCTAATAGCACTATCAATTTATAGTGTGTGTGTGTGTGTGTGTGTGTGTGTGTGTGTGTGTGTGTGTGTGTGTTTTTTTTTTCTTACAAAGGAGCAATGAAAAGAAAATAAAGACACCTAGTGGCAGCTCTGCAGCTCAGCCTGTGTGAGGACACTGCATGTGATCAAACACACGTGTCACCCGGAGAGGAGAGAGAGAGAAAGAGAGAGACTGGGAGAGAAGCGACAGCATCAGGATTGCTGGATCTCTTCCAGCTCCGGCTGTTTATCCTTAATCCAGGTTTTACTTGTGGTTGCCTGCTAGGCTTTTTTTTTTCACCCCCCTCTCCCCATTGCTCCTCCCTTCTGCAATCCTATATTAACAAGCTGGGAAGAAGAAACACAGTTCATTGTTGGCCAGTCGGTTCCCGATGCCTCTCGCTGAAGAGTGAGGGACGCTACAGCTTTGCAGCAAGATCACATTACAGGGTCACCCACAAGAGTACAAAAGGGAGAGCGACTCAATCCTTCTATATGCTGGGATCTACTCCCTGATCCTCTTCAATCAGCATTTTGGGATCAATCACAAGGGGTGAGCGTGCATTTATTTATCTCCTGGTCCCGAGTGCTGGGCTCATTGTCTCTTCGTTCTGATGGTTCTTTCCCCTCTCATGGAGTCTGCGATGGAAGACAGATGGCAGTGGTTGCTGTGGCGATCGGTGCCGTGATAAATAATTCACTCTATTCTAAAAGTTGTTTAAATAGTCATGTTACCTTTCCTGTGGCAGCGGTGGTCGGGGAGCAGCGATCTCTCTGGCTGATCGCTCTATACGGTGTGGCGGATCGGTGCAAGCCGTTATCACCCTCTCCTCTATATTATATTATATTATATATTATACGGTTTATTCTGTTTTTAGATTTTTATACGGGGAAGTTGCGCTGATCCTTCAAATGTGTTCTTTATGTGTGTGTTCTGGGTTAACGTATGTGTGCAGGTTGTTGGATGAGTAAGTTATCAAAGTAAGCTGTGTACAGTGCTGGGTAATTGGATTCTTTATCAATAAGCTCTCCTCTGGCTGCGTTTTCTTAATGGAGTTGAAGTCCTTCTCAATTGTGGCAGACATGTTTATGGGAAATAAGCAGCTCTGGCTGTAGGGGACTGCTGGATTGTTCCAGCAGAGCCCCTGAAAGCCAGCCATCCAGGCTGCAGCCCCAGCAGCATATGGGCACGACTTGAGCATGATGTATGTAATACCTTTGTTTGCATTGTTGCCTGAGAGCCTGGCTGACTGGTTTCTTCCTCACTCCCTGCTGTACGAAGTTCAATATTTATATTCTTTTATCTGTCATGGTGTAGGTTGAAGGAATCGGTATTTTCACAGTGGGAATGGTGACTCCTTCGTGTGATCCCATCTTATTTGATATTATAGTTTGAGATTAACATGAGCTTTCCTTTGGTTACGATTTGCTGTGTTAAAACTTCTAAATCCAATTGTAAAGCCAGTGCAGTGTGGTTTGGTATAGGCTGCCTTGTGGATTACTGGATCTTAATTAATGTATTGCTGTCAGTGCATAATTGTGTTCTTAAAGTCTCTTATGTGCCATTGCCTTTGTCAGATCTGTCAGGGGATTTCTGCTGATATGGTTAATATGTTAGGACATTATTTCCTAATGATCTAGTGGCTTTGGAAGGCTTGTAATGTATATGTGTGATCAGCAGCAGAGTGCACAGTACACAATGCAGGAAATGAGCGCAGGAGGACAAGGGTTTCTAGACAAATATATAGATTTACACTGTGAAGAGTGGGTTCAGATCACATTTAAGCAGATTGTACAAAGTGACACTTGATTAGTCTGATTGCTTAGTTTCTCTGGATTATGTCATTGTCCACTATCCATTGTTTTCAGTTGCATAGGCTGCATATCTTACATTTATGTACTCCTTTTCTAGGTGTGCAATGGCAGACCATATCATGGCAATGAATCATGGCCGCTTTCCAGATGGAACAAATGGTCTTCACCACCACCCTGCTCACCGGATGGGAATGGGTCAGTTTCCCAATCCTCACCATCAGCAGCAACAGCAGCAACAACAACATGCCTTTAACAGTCTGATGGGAGAACACATGCACTACGGTGCAGGGAATATGAACTCTAATACTGGTATTAGGCATACCATGGTAGCGGGGAATGTAAACGGTGGGCATCCTAATGGCAGCATAGCACCAGCAGCGAGATTTAACAACTCACAGTTCATGGGACCGCCTGTTACAAATCAAGGAGCACAGCTTACTGCTAGCATGCAACTCCAGAAGCTGAATAACCAATATTTTACACATCATCCTTACCAACACAACCACTACATGCCGGACTTGCATCCTGCAAATCATCAGATAAATGGGACAAACCAGCATTTTAGAGACTGCAATCCAAAGCACAGCACTGGCATGCCTCCTTCAGTCAGCCACGTCCCTGCAGCGATGCTGCCTCCTAGTGTTATAGACACTGACTTCATAGACGAGGAAGTTCTAATGTCCTTGGTGATAGAAATGGGTTTGGATCGTATCAAAGAACTACCTGAGCTTTGGCTTGGACAAAACGAATTTGATTTTATGACAGACTTTGTTTGCAAACAACAGCCGAATAGAGTAAGCTGTTAGGGAAATCATGCAAAAAAATAAAATAAACTTTGAACATTCCTCCATGGACACCGAATCTTGCTTCCAGAGTTCACTATTAATCTGTACAGAATATATATATCTATATTCTTTGATTCCCACCTTTTTATTCTTCCTCTCCCACTGCCTTGTTAATTGAGCCACTTTTCCTGCAGATAGGGTGTTTCAGCAGTTTGTCTCCTTTCTAGAGTCGACAGTGTATGGTATTTTGACATGAATCCTTTTAGTTTTTGTTGGACTGCATCAACATGAGATACAATTGTTGGTTGCATGAACCTTAAAAGCAGGTCTATTGCTGCACTAATGCTGCCATGTTGCTTCATTTAATCTATGCATTGCTGTGCCCCTTTTTAATTTTTGTTGGTTTTATGCTAACTGGAAGTTTTAACAATATGGGCCAAGCCTTGCTGGATCAGGATAAGTCCTACTGTTTAGTTTTTATTTTTGTCTTGCGTTTAAGTATATTTCACCCATGTACAGAAGACAATAAGGGTGGAATGTAATCAGTGTAAAACATTTCACAAATTTTTTTTTTCTCCCAATAAAATGTTTGACACTGTGCTAATAGTTAATTTAGTTCATGGAAAAAATACTACTGTGTTTAAAGCTTTTTAGGAAATTTTGACAGTATTTTTGTACAAAACTTTTTTTTTTTTTTTTCAGAAAAATACTTGTTAATTTATTCTATTTTAATTTGCCAATGTCAATAAAGAGCTGCAAAGTGCACTATTCTAGTTTGGTGTAACATTTCATTTTGGTTGGAATTTAATGGTATAGAAATGTTGGCATTACACTTAATGACAGCAGTATTGCATTGAAGCATGGTTGTACATTGACAACTGGTATTTTACAACCACCAGAGCTATGGGAACTTGAGCACCCCAATATTTGTGCTACCTCAGCCACTAACTGTCTGCTCATGGCATTTTTTCATCCTAATTGGGTAGGGGTAAAGTGAGCACTGCCATGCCTCTTAAACACTTGGCTCCTATAGGCTGACGTAATCAATTGTATTGTAATTCACAAGCTAATAATTCCTGCCTAGTGTACATTGGGTCCTAGAACATTGGCTAGGTGTCTAACTGACACATAAATGCTCTGGTCTTGTACTGTGATTGGAGGCTGCTGTTTGTTCACTACAAATATTTATGAACTTAGACTATCTGTTCACTTAGAACCAAGGCCAATGCTGAAGCACAAAATGGTAGCCCCCTGCAAATATTCACTGCAAATATCCAGGTGGATGAAGATAAAATGTGTTTTGTTTTAATTAAAATATATAATATAAATACCTACAAATCCCCTTGATCCCAGCTAATGCTAGTTACTGAATGTTCCTGCTGTGCTTCTCACACGTAATGGGTTGAGGTTCAATAACAAATCTATTAATTGTAAATACACTCTTCCCCTTCAGGCCATCCCAATTCTGCCACCACACTTCTATAAAACTTGATTAACAAGTATCTAGTTATGCAAGCATGCGATCATTCAATAGTGTTTATTATGGGTCATATTTATACTTCATATTTTAATGTCTGCTTCAAGGAATGCAAGTTATGCAGAGCAGTTATGCCATGTAGGCTGTAAATGAAATTCCTGCACCATAAAGGTACTAGTCACCACCCCAGAGGTTGTAGTACACTGCCCTAGACGTGTGCAGCTGTCTACATGTGGCTGTAGACTGCGTACTGGTTAAAGCAATTGGCAAACGTACAGATCATGAGAAATTTATTTAAATTGAGTTATTTAAAAAGATGAATGCTGTACAAAACAATATGAAATGGGAATAGTTTTTGTTTACATGAATTGATTTGAGAGAGTGGAGCACTGTGGAAGTTTTGCCTGCATAGCGTATTGCAGTGTACCTGTTAAGCACAGTAACTTGCCAGAATGCCTTCAAATATTTGGAATTTATAGAAGACATCTACTGGGTGCAGTCCAGATTACCAAATTACATGGGGGGGGGTGTTCCTCTTCTCCCTCCCTCCCCTTCCTTTTGATTCTTATTTGAAAATCCAGACTAGAGGTGCATACACACGGTGAGATCCTTGCTATGACTGATTTTTACTGTGATTTCCCTTGAACTCCCCCCACAGCTCGGATAGTACAGATTTTGACACTGTACTTTGTACAAGATAGTACACTAGATTGTGCAGGCAAGTCAATCTTCACTGTCTATCTAGCCTTATGATACTGAGACCCACGGGAGTGTGCATCAGGATTGAATCTGTATGGCAAGCTGCCTAACACCTTGAGATATGCACTAACTTTAAAAATCTTAAAGATTTATCTCACCGTGTACACATGGAGATTTTTTTCTTAAGATTTTGACTATATACTCAAAATCGTAAGAAAAGTTAGTGCAGATCGCAAGGTGAAAGTCACCTTGCGATCCCGAGCCGATGCACGGTCGGCATTGCAAGCATAGATAAACTCTGCAGGCAAGTCCATTTTGATTATCTCTATAGAAGAGTCAAAATTGCCACTTAGCCAAAATCGCACATAGTCCGTATCGCAAGCACTCATTATGTGCTTGCGATGCCAACCTAGCACCTGTTGCATAGTGAGAATCGGGCATAGCACGAATCTCACTGTGTATGGGCCTTAAGTTTTATTTAAGAATTACAAAAAACAATCCCAAAACACTTTGCTTGCTATTCTTCACAATGATTGCAGATGTATAGTAACACCTAGCAAATAAGTGGTGGCTGGCTATAGTGCTAGACCGCAGCTTCCCAATTTTGGGGTCTATTTAAGAAGTCTTGGATGGAGCTAAAGTACCAGCTAATCTGCTCATAACTGCTATGCCACAGGCTGGGTTTCTTATCTCCAGTGGCTTTAACTCCATCCAAGGCATGGTAAATAGACCCCTTAGATTCTTAAGGCACAACAGTCTCTGTTTTGAGGCTATCCAAGCTTGAGAACAGATCGTTTAACGAAATAACTGTGGTACCTACTGAGTCACCTGTGCTCAAGTATGGTTATCACTAAAACCTGAGCAGTTAGTGTACCCCGAGGACAAAGGTTAGGAAACACTGTTGGACTAATAGCAGATTCTGGAAACTATAATACCCTTTTTATACTAGGTCAGTGAGATAGTCACAGTTCATGTTTAATAAGCTGGATGCAGAATCATAAACTGATCCCAGAAAATAAGGGCCATTCCAAGGAGTCACTAAGACTCTTGCCAGGAAAAATCTTGGTCTGCCATTTGTATGGGCCACTAATAACATTACAAGCTTGTCTATTCCCCATGTACTCTTCAGTCAGTTGTCTTGTTCTATAGGCTGGGTGACTTGCTCATGCTGAGGATTTTCCTGTGTTTGGAGAAGGGTGGAATATCTGGATCCCGGTGAATACATGTGCTTTGGTTTAATACAGGATTTGACAATTTTGAGTAATTTTAGGTAGGTTTTATGTCAAGTGCTTCCATTTGCAGGTAAGACAAGCATATTGCAGTCTATACTCTGACATTATTAGCCATTGTACTCGGCACTCTTATTTTCAAAATGCATGCATCGTAGCCCATGAGTGGCTATTTTTTTGCTATTGGAAGTGTTGTGTTTTTTTGTTTTTTGTTTTTTTTGTTTTTTTTTCTTACCTCTCCAATTACTTTGCCTGTTGAGTCATTCTGGTGTCCCTTGTGATTTGAATAACTATGGCTGTGTAAACAGTATGGTAGTGGCAGTCATCTGTAAGTTGGCTAAGAAATAAATGTGTCTGACAGAATAATGGAAGGCACAACAATTACATATATCCAGTATATAATATATACACTTATGTCTCATTCTTGGGTAGGGCAGCATATATTGTAGGATCCTGTATGTTTTCACGGGGCTTCTTCAGTCCAAACATCTACTGGTAGTTTCCATTATAACAAAGTGGGCCTGTGTATGGTAGAGCTCTTACTGTACATTCCAATGAGGAGAGAGGATTGATGCAGCATTACATATGTTCTGTACAGCAAAGCAGAATGACTGGTGTAATAAAAAATTTTTTTGAGAAGCTTATAACGTGACCCCACTGTGTGTTGTTTTTTTTTTTTTTTTTTTGTGTTTTCCTTAAAGCAAGCTGGCTGCAAATCCCTTTCAGTAGGGAAGAAGTACTCAACATGTGCCCCCCCCCAGCTGCTGTGGGACTACACATCCCAGCAGACCCTGCCAATTTTGGCATGCCTCATTAGCAATACTGGCAGGGAATGCTGGGATATGTAGTTCCAAAGCACATGGAGGGCAGCATGTTGAGTACCCCTGCTATAGGGTGTTAAAACAGTAATCGATCAGTGGTTCTTAACCTCGGTCCTCGAGTACCCCCAACAGTTCATGTTTTCCAGGTTTCCTCACAGGATTGCAAGTGAAATAATTTGCTCCACCTGTGGGTCTTTTATAATGTTAGTGAGTAATGAATACACCGGTTAAACTACTAGGTGACCTGGAAAACATGAACTGTTGGGGGTACTTGAGGACCGAGGTTGAGAACCACTGATCTAGAGCACTAATTTACCAGTAACCACATCAGTTGGTAATGGCAAAGGATATAGCTGAGTATCTCCTGACACTGTCATAAGCTAATGAGTAACTTGCTCTAGGTTGAGGTCCTGACCAACCTGTTCTATAATAGATGTGTGTGGACAAAATTGGTCTCTGTGATCTGCCTGTTAGTGGGCACAATATAGGAGAAAACCAAATGTTTGAGGGCTTTGGTAGTCATCACAATTTGTGCTTATAACTAGGAAACCTAATGTAGCTATTGCTCTAGAATTGATATGAAAATTATTTTTTCTAGAGTGGTTGCAATGTTGATCTTGTAGACGAGACTGTGCTCATTGTCTGGTACTGACAGCAGATACTATACTACATATAAACTGTGCAACAAATAAGATTGTAAAATAAGCAATGATGGTAATCGGAGACCTTGATTAGTAATCTAATTTGTGTAATCGGTACCTTATGTTGTGTAGTGTACATGTTTGCCTTTTTAACTGCATGGTCCTGTATGGCTTGGTCTGCTTTGATTCTTCTGCCATGTCAATATTTATTTATCCCAACACACTCCTACTTTCAATATTCCCTAACTTTTGAACGCTTATTTCAGTGTTCTGATTTCACTCCCAACCTATTTTGATCTTTTGTAGATAAATGCTATAGTGTATCATATGTGAAATCAATGACCTTCTGAAGCCATCCCAGTCTTTGGTTTGTGCGATTGCTATAGATCACAGGTTCTCAGTCCTCAGGACCCCACACAGTGCATGTTTTGCAGGTCACCTCACATAATCGCAAGTGAAATAATTAGCTCCACCTGTGGACCTTTTAAAATGTGTCAGTGAGTAATTAATACACCTGTGCACTTGCTGGGTTACCTGCAAAACATGCACTGTGTGGGGTCCTGAGGACAGAGTATCAGAACCACTGCTATAGATAAACACCACTATAAGGATGTTTCTATAGAGTAGCGCAGCCTAAGGGATCCATCCAACGAAGGTATCTCCCTATTGGCAGTTTTTTTTTTTTTTTTAAGGAAAAAGTATTTTAGGAGTACATGTGTACTGTAAGGAGATGGTGCTAAAATGATAGTAACTTTAGCACCATCTTTTGAAGTTGTGGCTTTACTCTTGTCAGCATGTGCTAGTCATGTGACCTTTCCCCAAGCCACAATGTCTGTGTACACTTATGCTTGTCAATTTCTGCCAAAGTTAATGCACTGTATTTCCTATCCTTATGTTTTGTGGCTGCTGAATAACCATTGATGACAATATTACTTATCAACATTTTATTTATCTAGTACCAGCATATCCCCAAGTGCTTAAATGTAGTGTTACTGTTTAAAGTTATCAGGATAGAGATATATAGATATAGATTTTATTTTTTTACTTTAACAACCAGCATTACTGTCTGTACAAGCAGGGTGTAATGTAAATTAAAAAAAAAAAAATTTTCACCAAATAACTTGTTAGTATTTGTATCTTGCTGAGCTGTTTGATCTTTAAAAGCTTTCACAAACTTGTGATTTCGCACAATAGTGAGCTTTGATCAACCATCCTGCACTTTTAAACTCCAATGGTCACAATTCTGGTAAAGCTACTGGACTACCATTTAAGCAAGAGCTACAGTACTTTAATGAGTACAGGCAATAAAAAAAAATAAAAACTTTACCCATTTCTATAATATATAGTTTGCTTTGTCAATATCCAGGCTCACTAATCATCGGTTTCCTTTCTTCATTGATTATACAGATCTGCCTGAAGCCATGTAAATACTTGGTAAAGTAAATACATTTAATTGTGAATCCTATATAAACAAGGTACTTAAATTCTGTTTTAAAACTGAAACACTATTTCCTTTGCATTTCAGCTTCATAAACAGCCTATTATGCGTGAAATGTTGACAAGCACTGACAAGTTATTGAGATCCTACAACATCTATTATGAATGTTGCAAAATGCCTTTTTGTGTGAAACTCTTGAATGTTTTTCCTTTAATACACAGCAGGTTTTAAGAGACCTGGTGCTCTGTATGCCAGGTTATAGTGCTTGGCGGTATTTAAATATAATCTAGGAGTTGAACAAAAGTGAAGTCTTCTAAGGAACAACAAAAAACTATCTGTGTGCTAAACCACATAACTTTGCAGGAAATAGTTTGCTGCTCTTGCGTTTATTGTATGATCCCATTGTGCTTTGAAAAACAATTACCCCCTTCTCTGTGAATTACCCACAATGCCTAGCAGGGACGTTCAGATCCACAAACATTGACAAGATTAACTCCTGCAGAGCTGCATGGGTTAATCCAGTTGATACGCGATATAAAGCATAATACCTTTTAATGCATTTATAAGCTTAAAGCAAACACTGCAAATGCCGTAACAAAGACAGAGAAAATGACTTGTGCCGTTCCTTTTCATGAGAGAATCTAGGCAATGCCTTGCTTCCTGAGAAGGAGTAGAAAGGAGGAGACAATGAGTCATTATGTATTACTTTATTACATTCTTGATGTCGAGCAATAGATTTTTCATGCTGTGCACATATCCTAATTGAATGTTGGTGCAGGTGCTACATGCAAATAGTTTATCAAAATCAATCCAGAAATGTTTCTAATTGTCTAATCACTGTAACGTGGTACAATAAATGTTCATCACATGGTAACTATGCCAGATACTGCATACATACAATTGGTTATCTGTAATACAAAGAACTATAGAAACATTGTATAAACTTGCCAGTAATTTAGCTTCTCCTAAATCAACGTTCTGTGCACAAAGTTGTTAGTAAGTAAAAATGTAAATGCAGTTGCCTGAATCCTGAAAACCTTTAGAATGAGGTGCATTTCTGGTTATTTAATCTCTCGCATGTGATGAGACAACTTTGTTCTTGCCTGTTGCATATGAATGGAAAGTACACACATGCTTCCTTTGCATTCCCCCTTTGTCCTGGCTGTTGTCTATGCATTGCCCCACCCTAGATGGAGAGATCACTTCAAATCTTTGTTTCAGGTGGAAAACCCCTCAAAGTATATGTACAAGGGCATTGGCAGTGGCATAGCTAAAGATCTCTGGGTCTGGCCTCGTTGACGCACCACTGCAGCTTTGTTTAGTAGACACTGAAGGCTGTCTAAAAAACATACTAGTCTATAACTGCTAAGTAGGCTGTCGCAATGTTTCTGCAGATGCTAAGAATAGGCAAATGTTGAGTCGGTGTGGCCCCTCGAGCCATAGTACAGTTGTTGCTGTTGCATTTCCATATGAACATATACCCATGGTCTGTTGCTTTGTGTTGTCTTCACTATGAGTGATTGGAGGTAAAAAAAAAAAAAAAGGGGGATCTTTGTTCCCTCTCTGCAATTGCTAGATATACTGTATCATTAGTGTAGACAAACTGTAAAGGATCAAGAAGCAGAGTCTGTGGTCAGTCATCCAATAAAAACGAGTGCATGTAAACAATGTATCAAACATAGGGAGTTGTAATAGCCATTTTACCTCTGTTAAAGCTGCTTTCACCATGCTGTGCACAAAAGAATGCATCATAGGTGGATTTTCAAATTCCTGTGGGTACATATCCCTAAGGGAACCTGGAAGGTTCTCTTTAAATCATTGACTAAGATTTGTCTAAATTACCGTATGTTTGAAGCAAGAACAGTTGTAATTGCATATTTTCTCTCCCCAAAGCTTAGTGGCCATTTTTTTTTTCATGATTGGGCACAAGATACAGTAGAAACAAAAAGGCAATGGGTAATAGACAAACATAAACATTCCTAGTTGATATTGCAAGTGTTTTTTTTTTTTTTTCCTCTTTTCTTTGCTATTAAACACCATAGGAGGTTTTCCAATTAGCGGTTATATCGAGATAAAGTATCGCAAATGTGATAATTTGGTATCCTATTAGCGGAAATAAGTCTCCGTAGGGTTTATCGCAGATTTCTCTTCACCAGTTCTGAGCTGGTGATAAGTAGTGCAAAATACGTATTTTAAGTTAAAAATGTCAGGAATTAGGCACTTCATTTGTTTTTAATTAGACAATGTCGTTTTTGGGGACAAAAAATGCAAAGTGATAAATTGGAGTACAAGGTTTGGGACAGGTATATTGTGGTGCTTTTTAGACTTGCAGCTGGCAGTAATCAGTCTGTTCACTTTTTTTATTTTAAAATCCCCTAAAATGACCCAAATTATACTTATACCCATTTTTATGTACCACAAATCTAATGAGAGCATTTATTTTGCAGAAAAAATAGCTTTCTATCTTTTTCACATTTTAAAAAAATGCATATAACAGCCATTTGACCCAATTTAATGACACCAAATAGTTTGTGTGTGCCACTAATAAACTTCTATAATGTTTTCATATGTTTGGCTTTTTTGGGGGTACAGATTTCCCCACTCACTCCTATACTTATCTCAGCTAGGATTATTGTATGATTCCCGTTAGAGCAGTTTTGGAATAGGATAGGTGCAATAAACAGGAGCGTGCAGGCTGGGACCCCCCCCCCCCCCCCCCACCACCACCCCCAAATCATAGTGTTAATGCTTTTTTCTTGCCATTTTTATGAGGTTATTTATTACCTCATGACAATTTAAACTGTTCTTTTACACAGGCATGGTCAGCATTTGTGTTCCTTTTATGCCTTCCAACTATCCTGATTTTGGTGGGATTGTCCCACCTGTGGGGTACAGTGTCCCACTGTGGAAGTTGGCAGGGCCCTTGTAACACAATTTTCTGTAGTACAGTGTGCCAAGTCTCTGGCAATATATGCTACTTTATGAGACCATCATGCAGAGTAAGGTACATGGATTAGCTGCAAATGTACTATAAACGTTTCCATAGACGTGCATGATAGAAATGTTGTACACTTTAGTTGGGCTATTTGAGGTTGCAAAAAAAAGTTTAAGCATGCAGAATAAAATGAAATTAGACATAGTGAGAATGCAGATTACCTCCCTACCATAGTTTTAGCTCCAAATACAATGTACACTGTATAAACGCTACTCACTTATGATATATATTCCTTAAGACTATGATTTCTGGAACCCTAAAAAACATGGTTTCATGGTATCACTACTTTTTATGGTCTGTTAAGGCTGATGTACAGTAGGCTGCACGTTTGCGCAAAACCGTATACATAAATACCATACAAAAGCTTTACGCAGATGTGGAAAAAACATGCTGTAAAGAATGTTCTAAAAAATAGAAGGGTTAATAGTTTATTTCTTATCAATTGACAAAAGGCAAAGTAAATGAACATAAAAGAAATCTAAATCAAATCAATATTCTCTGTGACCACTCTTTGCCTTCAAAACAGCATCAATTCTTCTAGGTACACTTGCACATCATTTTCGAAGGAACTTCAGGGAGGTTGTTCCAAACATCTTGGATAACTAACCACAGATCTTCTGTGAATGTTAGCTTGCTCAAATCTTTCTGTCTCCGTGTAATCCCAAACAAACTTTATGAAGAGATCAGGGCTCTGTGGGTGTCATATAATCACTTCCAGGACTCCTTAAGATAGTTCTTAATGACATTGGCTGTATGTTTGAGGTGGTTGTCCTGCTGCAGAATAAATTTGAAGCCAATCAGACACCTCCCTGATGGTATTGCATGATGGATAAGTACCTGCCAGAATTGAGGGCACCATTAATCCTGGCCAAATCCCCAACTCCTTTTTCTGAAAAGCAGCTCTAATCTTGAAAGGAACCTCCACCACCTCCAGAGCACCTACTGCCATTTTCTGCCCCATTTCCTATGTTTTTGTGAAGACCACTTTTGGACAGATTTCTCCAAACAGTAGAAGGGTGTACCTGGGTCCCACTGCCAGTTTTGAGCTGATGACACTGCTGGACATCATAAGTAAGCATGACGTGTCTTTCATCTGATGCACTAAGTCTCCTTGGCCGACGACTGCGTCTATGGTCCCCAATGTCACCCATTTCTTTGTGATTCTTCAAAAGAGCTTGAATAGCACGTCTTAAAATCCCAGTTTGCTTTGAAACTTTGCCTGGGAGAGACCTTGCTGATGCAGTGTAACTACCTTGTGTCTTGTTGTTGTGCTGTCTTGCCATGGTTTGACCTGTGACATGACACTGTCTTCCACAACCTCACCTTTGTTGCAGAGTTTGGCTGTTCCTCACCCAGTTTTAAGCCTCCTACACTTCTGTATCAGTTGATGACTTTCAACCTACATATGAAAATGATGATCATTATCACGTTTTGTATTAATCATACACCTGATTATAATCCTACAAAATCCCTGACTTTGCAAGTGTTTGATGCTGTTTTAAAGGCAAAGGGTGGTCACACCAAATATTAATTTGATATAGATTTCTCTTCTGTTAATTGCTAAAAATAAACAAACACTTCTATTTTTGAAAGTCTTACTTTGCTGCATTTTTTTCCACACCTACCTAAAACTTTTGCACACAGTTGCCACCCGAAAAATATCAAATATAAAACAATAAATATATTTAAAAAGGATTGTCCTGCAGTCTAGGAGTATGAGGAACTTTCCAAAAAGTCGCATGGCGTTAAAGATATGTTTGTGTTTCTCTGGCGGTGTATGACATTTTTTTTTTTTAAATAGTTCGACCAGCAATGTGCAAGCCATAAGAAAAAAGTATATTTTGTAAGCTCTAATTGTCAGAATTAATTTTATATAGTGGAGATCGAATATCGTACTCATATGATAATGAGAGATGTATAGAAAATCTCAATCAATGGGTTACTTTTATTGAATTAAATTATAAAAGCACAGATGTCTGGGTGTTTGCTCCCAGACACCAACAGTATACATTGATAAATAGCAGAATGTTTTAGGGTATTAGTCCCACTTGCAGTGTTAAAAAACAAAATAATGAGGAATGCTTGGCATGTCCTTTTTAAATCCAGGTGTTTTTAAAATGCTTCTGAACCAATAAAATATATAGAACGGCACAAAGCCATATATTTTATTCCCTTCCTGGGACCAACCCTGCTTGCTACTCTGGTTGAATTTCCTGGTCACTGGACTCGGATTACTTTTTGGGGAACCTTTCACACTGAGCCACTACCTGGGTTAACCTGATGGTGTGAAAGGTGTATAACACTAAGGCTAATGCAGAGTTATACACCTTTCACACCATCAGGTTAACCCAGGTAGTGGCTCAGTGTGAAAGGTGTATAACTCTGCATTAGCCTTAGTGTGTTTCTTTTGACTAGTAAGAAGCAGGCTTTAGGTTGGCCCTTGAGGTGCACTAAAAGTCCAGGTTTAAGTAATAGTGCCTCAGTTATTTTGATTTAACCATCTATGCTGAAGCCTGGATCGCACTAAAACCTGCACTGTTAGTGTTCTTTGAGGACCAGGGTTGGGAATGCCTGGGTTACATGGTTGATGTGGAAGGATGTTGCAGCACTCTCTCCTCTGTTCCCCAACTCTGCTAAACGGGAGTCATTTTTTACTCTGCCCTCTGATTCGCACCCAACATTTAATCCGTTGCACTATCCTGTCTGTGTCAGCTCCACAACATTGCACCCATCACACTGTTCCTCTCCCAGGATGCCATCAAAACCATTGACCACATACTGACCATCTCTCCCTTTGACTACTCAACCTTCACTGCACCGATCTTGCTTTTCTCTAATCTGTACTCATCTCTGCAGCTAGACTTTTCTTACTGATCCACATCTGCCTTCACTGGCTCCCCTTCCCTACAGAATCCTCTTCAAACTCCTCACTTTCATGTACAAGACCCTCTCTAACTTTAATGCCTCCTACAACTCCCAACCTCACCACCATACACAGTTCCTCCCTCCCTTTCTGGTTGGCCAATGACCGCCACCTGTCCTTCACTCTGGTTACCACATCTTACTCCGGGATCAGTACTAAATGCCGCCGGCCGGAATCCCGGCCACACAATCCTGACAGGGGTGGCGAGCGGAACGCAGCCCCTTGCGGGCTCGCTTCGATCGCCACGCTGTGGGCTTGGTGCCTCGCTACGCTCAGCACACTATTATATTCTCCCTCTATGGGTGTCGTGGACACCCACGGAGGAAAAATATGTCGGGATTGTGGCGGTCGGGATTCCGGCGTCTGTATTTCGACTGCCGGGATTCCGGCCGGCGGCATCTTGACCGCATCCCCTTACTCCAGAATCCAAGATTTCTCATGTGCTGTCTCCTACCATTGAAATAGTCTTCCTCATTTCATCAGATTATCCCCCAGTTTGCATTGCTTGAAGCGTGTACTGAAAACTCACCTGTTCATAAAAACACCTCACCCTCTTGCACTCCCCAACTCTCCCACTCATACTTCCTGCCCTTAGTTCCCCACACATTAATTCCTCCATCCTGTAATCATTACCTACTTCTCTAGCATTCCAGCTAGACTCTACACCACCTCCTTGGGCTTTCTGCCCCCCAGACTCCACACCTACATTGGTTTTTGCTTCTTCAGATGACCTACATCCGTTATCTGCCCATGCTGATAGTACAGGTTTTGCACCCCTTGTATCAGTGGCTGTTTTCAAAGTTGTATTGTTACTTGTCCACTGTGTTGTATTATACTGAACTGCTTTACCCTGATCTTTTTGTTTTGCCTTTTGTATGGTGCTGCGGACCACTTGTGGTGCCCTATACAGTTTAATAATACAGCAATATTGCCGTTCGAGACTTCAAATGTGCACTGGATTATTGGCATAAAAATTACATTGTATTCTTCCCTATGATTTCTATTTCCACAGACAGTATAGTGATATCAAAGGCTTGTGACAAGCCTGTGTCTTTTTATGTTTTCTAATTAGAATCTGTTTAACAGAAACCTAGACTTGGATGTTTGGGATAATTTTGGAAGACTTTAATGCAGTTTATACAAAACATCAGTGAACATAGGAACAGTAGAGAAACAGCACAGACTCCCTACTGTATTGTTCAGGAGCATTTAAGCATATTCATGCAGAAGGAAATGTAGCTTTAAACGTCTCTGCAGGTGAGCATTCAAACTCGTAAAATCTGTATTATTCACAATTTATTAATAGACACATTTCTGCTTTACTTGTTGGCTTTCAGCGCAAAACACGGCAATAAATGTGCATATAACAAACACAAGCAGATGGCCTGGTAATGCTACATTTTCTGTCCTGATAAAGAACTCTAAAGGGCAACAAATAGGTTAACAAAGATGTGTTTCACTTGTAAGAATCCACATAATGATATGACTAACTGAGAGGCACAGGAAAGAATGTGCCACACACACACACTCCCCCAGCCCATCCCCCATTGCACAAGAGCTAAAGGCAATCTCATATCAGACCTGAGTGACAAACAAGGGCAGTAATGAAAAATCAATTGACAGCACTTCACAAATCAGTGTCATTTTAGTAATTTGAATGTTGTGGCTTTGTGCCCAAAATACAGCAGTTGCATATGTTTCTACATTTTTACTAAAACACATAAGGAATTTGGCAATGCTCATTTCAGGCAATTGTAGAATGTTTTTGGACTGACACTTAGGGGTCTATTTACTAAGCCTTGGATGGATATAGTCGCTGGAGATAAAGTACGTACCAGCCAATCGGCTCCTAACTGCTATGCCACAGGCTGTGTTTGGAAAATGACAGTTAGGAGCCGATTGGCTGGTACTTTATCTCCATTCAAGGCTTGGTAAATAGACCCCTTAGAACCAAGGGACACTGCATATGTAACCTTCCATACGGATGTCTGTAATGATGTGATACATTGCCTTCTGCGTTGAAGGTTATGCATCTGTAGCTCAACATTAACGTCCTACTAATTTAAACCTGTTTGAATAAAAACAAAACAAAAAAAAACTGTAAATTGGCTTTCAGCAAGGTTTCATAGGTTTAGGAAGCATTGTTTTCTCATTAGTTGTTCTTGGAATCACTGTGTGGACCAAGTCCTACTGACTTCTAATAAAGCAGTTAGAACTAGCATCTTTCATGTACTGATAAAGCGGCCCCAGACAACTCTATCACTTAACCAATGTTAATAATAAGTATGCATTGTATGTAACATAATGAAAAGTGATAGGCTATTTGGAGTGAGGGGAAAAATACAACATAAATAATTTATTTCTGTAGTGCTTTTCTGCTGTAGGACTCAGTTTCTCTCTGTCCATGGCTTAGTAAATAGACCCTTTAGTGACAATTTTGACTATACTATGTACTAGAATGTGCACAGTATAGTCAAGACTGACTTGCCTGCACAGTCTAGCTTTTCCTGCGATACCGATTCCACGGGAGAGCGCATCGGTATCTCAAGCTGTGTACACGGTGTGATTTGCAGTAACTTTCCTTACAATTTTAACTATATAAAATCGTAAGGTTACATTGCACTTTGTGTATGCACCTTAAACCTCAGAAACATGGTACATTGTACAACCATTTGATAAATACAGACAATAGAAAACCACAGCAAAAACCTAGAGGGTACAATAAGCATATTGCAGGGTTGGTGCAATCATTTTGGGTGATAACTTCCACGGGTCATGTACTCCACCCACGAAAATTACCAGATGAGGCAGCCATGGTGGGAACACTACGTAGGATTACCCTGGGTCGAATAAAACGTCTCTAAAAGAGATGACACAAAATGGGTGTTTGCAGAATGCTAACGCTAGGGGTATGGTCCCACACATAACCGTCAGGTGCATGTAATTTCCATCTCATCCACAAGTGTACCAGGTGAGGCAGCCATGTTGGGCGCACTGCGAAGGTTACACTTTGGAAGATAAGCCATACAAGGTCCCAGGGTATATCTAGGCAAAACTCGCGTGTGTATAAGTATGATATAACCTGTTTGAACACATCCATGTGTAGTACAACCTCCCAGTGGAGGTATAGCATACAGCATAAATACAGTGGGGTGGAAATACATGCTGGAGCAAAAGCAGTAGCTAGAGTAGAAAGAAACTAATGGTAAGCAGAGTGATAGTGGTTGGTAGACAAAAGAAATGCAGTAAGCATGATAATGAATGATGGACAATACAGTGATAAAAAACTGCAACAATAAGAGTTTAAGGGACCCATACATCTAGACCATACTGGGGCAATTGCCTGTTCTGCCTACATGTTGGACAATCTTGAGTCCTTGAATCCGACCTGAAAATGGTCTGAAGCAGCGAGTCTGGGATTTCTAACATGTTGAATTTCCCCAATTTCAGATTGCAGATGCCATTGGATTGGCAGCATGTGAAATGTCACGCATTTGTCTTCTTAAATGAGTCATACACCCTGCACCCATAAATTATACTTGCCTTTCCACTGGAACCGCAGAAATGACTGGGAAAATGGCTCCAGCACCATATTTCTGAAGATCTGCACATGCACTATAGACTCAACACTGACTGCACCAACAAGCAAGGGAGGCCCACAGGAAATGCATAATGTTCAGCAAAATGTATTATCATGACCACTCCCCATCTGTGTGGTGTCACAATTTGCAGAATTTGCGCAAAGGGAAGAGCCATGATTGGCAGTCATCTTGTTACCTGCATCTCCCCTCCTAGAACTTCCCTGACTGGGAGAGAACATTGGTGAGTATAATAACCACACTACTGTACATTGATTAAGTTTGTGCAGTTATGGCTCACTACATCCTATAACAGATTAGTAAAACAGATAAGCTGACTGTGATTTAATGCACTCATTAATAGGGGGTATAGCACTCCTCTGTATATGCTGTAAAACAAGTGTTTTCAGCTTACTGTTATTCACACAAAACACTATTATCTATATTTTCTGAAAGCTATATTTAAATATACAGTTAAATTAGAGTTGAAATAAGGTGATTTGTTTTACTGTGTGTCACCGGCGCTTAGATTTTATTTCCCAAGTCACCAGAAATAATTATTACTCATTGTTTTTGCTTAGTTGTTTTCAATTATTTATTTGTTCTTGCAACTATTTACAATACCTTTAACAAAAGCTACTTATTATTTTCAAATTGGCAGCAATGAATGTAATTGGGAATACAGGTCCTCTGTATAAAATAGCTGTTAATTCATTTTTAAATGTAGGTAAAATCTGATAATAATGTTGGTAGTCCTCAAATAATCATCTTGAACTAATTATAATGTTACATATATTGTATAGCAGAGAGAGATGTACTGTAAAATAATAAATGAGTGGAATAAAAATGTGTATATTTAATCCTATCAACAGCACACGTGTTATAGCTAGGGGTTCAGTATACTGGCAGTCACATGACCCACAGCGGCATCCTGACACTGAAGATCCCAACACTGGATCTGTTATTGCCGGCAGATGACCCCTATAAAAATAAAATAGCCTAATTGAAATGTTATCCTTTGTTAAAAGCAAGCACAATCTGTATAATCAAGGATAATTCACCAGGATAGGAGGGGAGGACATAGCGGAGCAACAGGGGGTAAGAAAAGTGAAGAGGGGTTGGAGAGGTGGTTGTTAGGGGCGGAGCAGGAAGAGGGCTAAGGTGTCTTGGCAGATACTGGGTCCATATTATGAATCAAATTAATAAGGGTAATCTGGGGGTTATTCAGTATCAATTGCAAATTTGTGGAAATGCAGATCGGACAATTATTGGCCTTATGTGCATGAATTACGATCGCGGGCTTTCGCAATGCGATTGCATTCCGGCATTATGCTATCGCATATTGATTTACATCTGGTGGGCGTTCAGGGGCGGCAATGTGCAGTTGGTGGGGAGTGGTGCGGGAAACGCAGGTATGTCATGGCCGTTATTGCAGTAGCCAGGTGACGTCACCTGCGATCCCTGCGACGGGAAACAAGGCACCGGTGTACCTGTATACGCAACTTGGCTTCATATGCAATTTCCTAATTTCTGCGATGAGTTCGCATTTGAAATTCGATCACATCGTAGGGTGGTGCTTCACATGCTAGGCGGCCTTGCCCTGTGCTGGGCAGCTCCCAGCATGCGATTTTTACCAGTAGCAGTTCTGCAATTTTAGCATTACTGCTATTGTAGCTGCATTACCCTCTCTGTCCTGCCTCAGTCATGTGCACTGAGAGAAGGGGTGGCAGTGGCATATCTATAATGGGTACACACTGGTCCAGGGAGCCCACGCTGCGCACTCTGCACCCATATAGTGCACTTTACTCTCCAGAGTCCTGTGTCAGTGCTGCACAAATCACCAGGAAAATGGCATGGCCTCCATTTTCCCAGAGATTTCTGCATGCATAGTACAGAAATCAATTGGAACATGGCACGTGTGCAATATTCCTGAAGATATGTGCATGCAAGATTGACTCCGGCACAGTGCTAGCGTCTTCTTGCAGCTGTACCACGGAGAGAGGAAGGGGCCAGCATGGAGGCTGCACACGAGCACCATTCTCTCTTACTCCTCACTTATCCTTCCAGCACAGTGACGGGGAGAGGACAGGAGTGCCAGTAAGTATATTGGGGATGGAAGAGCGGGGGCAGAATGCGTTAACCCCATTTCCCTAGCATGTGTGATCATTTACTATGGTACAACTGTACCAAGATTTTATCAGTGATATTACTAGCAATGTATACAAACAGAGGTTTGAGATCTATTATCCAGAAAGTTTGGCAAATTTCTGTATTTTTTTATCCTTTATGTGCAATTATCGTCAGATTGGGCCGATAAGTGCATAGTGTTTAGCCCGCACTGATTTGTGATTATTGCATGATCGGGCATGAAAAATCTTCCGTCATGCTCAACTGATCCAATAATTGTTTGGCCGCAGCAGCAAGTGTGAGCACTGTGTCGGCCGACGGCCTGATGTTTTCCCTGTTCGTTCAAAGGGGAGGAACGCAGACTTGGTGGCTATACACTATGAGATCTGGGGCGGGATGTGCTATCACTGATCGCGGGTCATCGCCGGTAATCGTAACGATGCTAATCGCATATGTACTAACATATGCGATTAGTATCGCAATGCGATGCCCGGGGTGCCCTGTGATCAGTGATACTCCCATGTAGAGGGTTTTTGCCGGCCTCCGTCACCTCCCAGCAGCTGGAGGTGACATGTACTGGGAGTCCCTGTGCTCCTCCTCTTACCCCTCCCCCCTACAGCAGGAAGGAGACAAGGCTGTGCTGCGGGAGAGAAGGAGGTGGGGGGCTGCACCACAGGTATCCAGGGGGGTGAGAAGTCGTTGTGAGCGGTGCAGGGCAGCGGCGGTAAGAAACCCAAAGGCTTCTATAAGGTATGCCATCAAAAGATGGCAATACCCTCGGTGGCGTAAACAACACGGCGGGGTCTTAGTACATTTGAAAATGTGGTAAAACCATTTTCCCTTAGTACATCCCGCCCACAGTATGGCCACAATATCTGATGATGTGACGCTGTCAGATAAAAAAATCTCTCAGACTGTATGCCCAGCATCAGTTACATTTAAAAATGTATTTTACCAAACTGTTGCTAGCACTCCCCTCATTGACTATAGATAGAAACTCCGTGATTATGAAAAAAAAATTCTAATAGTTTATTTATTGTGAAATGATGAATGAATTGTGTGCTGCCCTTTAATTATATTCAAAACATACATGCCATGGCAAAATATGCTCCCTGAAAATCAATTTGTATCTTCCTGTATTTATCCTTTAGCTGTAGTATGAAAGGACCACACGACTTACTAGCATTAACAAAGAAGAATACTGAAATACTCCTTTTATACTTCAAATTAGGCTTTGTTATAGGACCAGATTGTCAAAGGGCTCGATTGTTTCCCTGTATACAACATATGCTATGGGAATACAAATGCAGCATTCACACTGTTATACAGAAATGATTATTCTAGATTCCTTTGGGCAAATTTACTTCTTAAATGTCTCCTTACATAAAGATGTAGGGCAACAGGAAGTGACGCCACTTCTAGACTCAAGATCCATGATGAATCAATTGCTTCAGCTGCCATACAGATATCATAGCATGTCTGGTCACAAACAGTAATGGAGAAAGGGGGCCCTATACTGCACACCCTAACTGCCAGTAATACAGGTGCTACCGGCTGAGACCTGTAGTGTTACACACGGAGAGAGAGTGCCGGCAGAGCCGGATTAAGGGGGGAGCCCAGGGGGTACGTTACCCTGGGCCCCCCAAATCTCAGGGGCCCCCTGGAGGATCAGTAGGAATCTTTCACTTAGGCTCCAAGATCATGCAGCTTCTGCTGCTGCATTGCTGCTGTCATCGGGGTCAGCACTGAGTGCAGCAGCCAGTCACAGCTGCTGAACTGGTCATCTCCCACTGCCACCAATGGGCTGCGGTGAGGATGCCTCTGCTCACTCCCCCCCTGCTGAGACTCCGCCCCCATGCTCCGTGAAGCCCCGCCCCCTTCTCTCCTCTATCCCTATGTCTTTGCTTATCCTGCTCTAGTCTCCAGCCCTTCCCTCTCCTCCTCTTTTCTACCCTATCTGTGACTGTCTCTCCTCCCCATGAGCTCCAGCTCTGAAGTCTGCTGAGAACAGGCAGCCTACTTCCTACCGAGGTAAGTATATGGGGAAGTGTAGGGGGGTATATTAATACAGTCTGGGGTTGTATTAATGTTATATGTGGGGGTTATGTTAAGAGGATGGGGTTGTATTAACATTATGGGGACTATACAGTATTACTGTTATTGGGGTGGGGGTGTATTAATATTATGGGTGTATATTACTGTTATCTGAGTGATGGGTTGGGGTGGGGGTGTATTAATATTATTGGGGTATATTACTGTTATCTGGGTGGTGGGGTGGGGTTATTTAATACTGAAAGGGATATTCAATTACCCGGACTTGCTGTCGGGTGTACTGTATTGCCGTAAACACTGCCGTAAACACTGTATTGCTGTAAACACAGCCGTAAACACTGCATTGCCGTAAACACTGCCGTAAACACTGTATTGCCGTAAACACTGCCGTAAACACTGTATTGCCGTAAACACTGCCGTAAACACTGTATTGCCGTAAACACACAGGTTTTACTGAACCTGTGTGTTTTCGGGTGAAAATGCACTTTTTACCGGCCGACTAAATCAAATAGCCCAACCGCAGCACCCGAAGAAACATCAGGGGTTTTTACTCCCGATGTCTCTTCGGGGGGTAATTGAATATCCCTTTGAGCCTGATTTGGAGGTGGGTGGATTTGCAGTAACTGCAGCAGCTGCTACTACGTCTTTATGCTAATGCCGCAGTCGGTGGGCGCCCTTATGTGTCGTCCACCAGCTGTAATGCAAATCTGTCGATGTGTGCATGAAGACGGGCCATCGATCAAACATCGGTTGCACCATCAGACATTATAGAATCCCTTTGGTGCTCAGAATGTCCATTGGATCATGGCAGCCAGTGCCAATGGAACTGCATCTTATGACGCAGTCCCTGACATTGACACGTCTACCGCCATTAACCACTATCCAATCACCTCCCAGGAACACCTAACGAAATTGCATGGCTATCCATGCAATGCAGATATGTGTCTCCTGGTGGTAACGACTGGGACATATTATATTGGCCCGACTTGACATACTGTAGTGCTAGGGTTCATACATTCATAGGATTCTGTACTTTTACATGTCTACAGATTTGAAGGCTCGGACATCGAAAACCAAGTATCTAGAAGAGGATCCAGTGGATTGGAGCAGATGCCCTCAGTAAGTAGCTCTGACACACACACACACACACACACACACACACACACACACACACACACACACACACACACACACACATCACAGCAAGGTGTCTGGCTCTCTCTGTAGAATAAAGCCATCAGCGCCGGGTGCCCGCACACTCTGAATCACACACATCCCCACATAGTGCAGCACTCCAGGCGGCTGAAATAAACACTATAACAGCAGCACATAGAAAGTGTCACCTATAAACGGCACTGAAACGTTATCAAATATATGCTGCTGTTATAGTATTTATTTCAGCTGCCTAGAGTGCTGCACCGTGTGGGGATATGTGTGTGTGTCTTCTTCTGCCTGCCTCTTTATTAGGGGCCCCCCTGACTGAAGTGCGCCCTGGGCCCCCCATAGTCTTAATCCGGCCCTGAGTGCCGGTGCACTTTACAAACATTACTGAGTGAAGAATAATAATAATACAATTTGCAATATGTGGCTTTTTGCATAACAATAACCAGTGGAGTTTTAGTTCATGTATTGATCAATGCATTTAAGCCTGCAGCCCCCGTCATGGGACCCCACTATTCTGCAAGTCCCTAACAATCTCAGGGTTCAAGTCTAGGGCGCGGAACACCCCCACAAACAGTAATGACCTGCATGCTTGCTGATATTCCTATTGGAACAGATTAGACTTTTAGTAGATATGTGGATAAATTAATTTGTAATATATTACAGATGATCACTATCAGCAGCCTGTGGGGCAGATGTACTAAGCTCCTAACTGTCATTTTTCAAACAGCCTGTAACACGGCAGTTCGGAGCTGATTGGCTGGTACTTTGGGGTTTATTTACTAAGCATTGGATGGAGATAAAGTACCAGCTCCTAATTGCCATTTCAAAGACTGGGTTTGAAAAATTATAGTTAGGAGCTGATTTCCTGGAACATTATCGCCGTCCACTTTATGTCCATCCAAGGCTTACTAAATAGGCCCCAAAGTACCAGCCAATCAGCTCTTAACCCCGTTAGCTCTCTCCAAGGGCTGAATGTACTAGCTTCTAAAAATGAAAAGTGGTGATGTTGTCCATAGCAACCAATCAGATTCTGGGGGATATTCAATTACACGATCATTACACGCAGTTTATCAGGGATTTGTTATACCTGCCTCAGGCAGGTCAATTTCACCGAACCTTTCTGTATTTGGGTGAAAAGGATTTTTTTAGGGGGGTGGGTCTGTTTTTCGCTCCCGTTAAAAGCAAGAATAGCCGAGCATGTACGGAACATCAGGAAGGGGACGGAAGAGCACCCGTTATCTTTACACTTTAGGGACTACCATCATTCAGATCCCACATTACTCAAATTCACGGGGCTAAAAGAGGTGAAAAGAAACTGGAGAGGATGGGACTTTATTCACAAAATCAACAAAGAAGAATTGAGCATGATTGTCAATATGGGGACCCTAGCCCCTAGGGGTCTTAATATTGACAATGAGAGCAGGTCGGTCATCTGCAAATAATCTTAAAGACAATAAGGTCAGATACTATAACAGTAGCACAACATGATCCGAATACTGTACACCCCTCCTTTCCTCATTTTAGACACCATCAGCAGGAGAACTACAAATATTAATATAGGGCACTTATTTCTAATATATAATGATGCAGAGGCATTACAGACATGGATTTAACAAATACATACATAAGATATCTGTATTATTTGTATATCTCTCCTAAACATTATACTAGATCAGCTATGTCACATCATACTCTAATTTGGAAATAGGACCCTACCACTTTAGAGAAATAACACACTGACTTTGATGGACAGGTCAGAGGCCAAATCAGTGATACAATCCTTCATCCAATCAGAACAGGTCTGGTTTGATAGACAGGTCAGAGGCCCAATCAGTGATGCAATCCTTCATCCAATCAGAACTGGTATGGCCCCCTCGGAAACATACAAATCAGAACAGGTCTGGTTTGATAGACAGGTCAGAAGCCCAATCAGTGATACAATCCTTCATCCAATCAGAACAGGTCTGGTTTGATGGACAGGTCAGAGGCTCAATCAGTGATACAATCCTTCACTTCATCCAATCAGAACTGGTATGGCCCACTCAGAAACATACAAATCAGAACAGGTCTAGTTTGATGGACAGGTCAGAGGCTCAATCAGTGATACAATCCTTCACTTCATCCAATCAGAACTGGTATGGCCCACTCAGAAACATACAAATCAGAACAGGTCTAGTTTGATAGACAGGTCGGAGGCCCAATCAGTGATACAATCCTTCATCCAATCAGAACTGGTATGGCCCACTCAGAAACATACAAATCAGAACAGGTCTAGTTTGATAGACAGGTCAGAGGCCCAATCAGTGATACAATCCTTCATCCAATCAGAACTGGTATGGACCCCTCAGAAACATATAAATCATGTCAATCTAGACACTTCAAGCACTCTCAGAGGAAGACCGAAAGGTTGAAACGCGTTGGAGGAACTACAAAGAAAGAACCACTACAGATTCAAAGACTTCATCAGGAAGACTCTTTCCCACGTCGAAAAGACCTGGTCATGTGACCGGACCAACCCGGAAGCCAGCAGCGCTGCTAGGATACCAGACAGCGGAGGAAACCGGTGACGGAGCGCGGCGTGCGGCTGGAGCGAGCGACAGGTGAGTTCTCTGTAAGCGGTGGGAGAGGCGCAGCTAGCCGCTCTGCAGAGCCGCATCTGAATCCTTTCCCCGCCGCTAGACAGGTCCACCTCTCTGACCGACCTGCACCCGGGGGGCGTCAGAACAAGGACGCACCACGGGCAGCAGGGGCAGAGAGGGGAAACCAGTCCGGAGACCCCTTTTTACCCCACTTATGCCACCACCGTAAGCTCAGGGCATCATGAAGGTTTTAAAGATTTTTTACCAACACCAGCATTTATTATTATTATTTTTTTCCTAAAGACTTTTCAACAGCAGATGTGTGGGACGCCGCAGTCTGTATTATAACCTGCATGAACTTTCTAAGAGACAATATCGCCCACCTGCATGAACTTTATAAGAGACAATATCGCCCACCCTGGGCATTAACCGCACACCTTTAGATTGTCCAGTATACAATAAATACATGGGCTCACAACAATTAATTCGCATCATATTGTTATTTTTGTGATTTCTATATCCAAGTGCAAACTCAAATTTGGGTCTATTCATACATTATCCTTTATTACATCTGATGTGCATTCGTTAGCTAACACACACACCTTAGGGGTTGAGCGCAGTTCTATTGTGGTATATCCACTAAGCTTCTCCATTTTCGCTCCCAATGCATTTTCATGTGTAATTGAATACCCCTCTCTGTCTATCATTTCTCTATTGCATCCTAGAAAATGATAGAATCTGATTGGTTGCTATGAGAAACATCAACACTTTTCATTTTTAGAAGCTTTAGTATATTTACAGCAAGGCTTGGTACGTTTGGAGGATGACCACACAGAGGGAAGATGTACTAACAAGTAGAGATGAGCGGGTTCGGTTTCTTTGAATCCGAACCCGCACGAACTTCACTTTTTTTTTCACGGGTCCGAGCGACTCGGATCTTCCCGCCTTGCTCGGTTAACCCGAGCGCGCCCGAACGTCATCATGACGCTGTCGGATTCTCGCGAGACTCGGATTCTATATAAGGAGCCGCGCGTCGCCGCCATTTTCACACGTGCATTGAGATTGATAGGGAGAGGACGTGGCTGGCGTCCTCTCCATTTAGATTAGATTTAGAAGAGAGAGAGAGAGAGAGAGATTGCTGTGATACTGTAGATTAGAAGAGAGTGCAGACAGAGTTTAGTGACTGACGACCACAGTGACCAGTGACCACCAGAGACAGTGCAGTTGTTTGTTTTATTTAATATATCCGTTCTCTGCCTGAAAAAAACGATACACAGTCACACAGTGACTCAGTCTGTGTGCACTGCTCAGCCCAGTGTGCTGCACATCAATGTATTGTATATAAAGCTTATAATTGTGGGGGAGACTGGGGAGCACTGCAGGTTGTTATAGCAGGAGCCAGGAGTACATGATAAATAATATTATATTAAAATTAAACAGTGCACACTTTTGCTGCAGGAGTGCCACTGCCAGTGTGACTAGTGGTGACCAGTGCCTGACCACCAGTATATTAGTAGTATTGTATACTATCTCTTTATCAACCAGTCTATATTAGCAGCAGACACAGTACAGTGCGGTAGTTCACGGCTGTGGCTACCTCTGTGTCGGCACTCGGCAGGCAGTCCGTCCATCCATAATTGTATTATAATATATACCACCTAACCGTGGTTTTTTTTTCATTCTTTATACCGTCGTCATACTAGTTGTTACGAGTATACTACTATCTCTTTATCAACCAGTGTACAGTGCGGTAGTTCACGGCTGTGGCTACCTCTGTGTCGGCACTCGGCAGGCAGTCCGTCCAACCATAATTGTATTATAATATATACCACCTAACCGTGGTTTTTTTTTCATTCTTTATACCGTCGTCATACTAGTTGTTACGAGTATACTACTATCTCTTTATCAACCAGTGTACAGTGCGGTAGTTCACGGCTGTGGCTACCTCTGTGTCGGCACTCGGCAGGCAGTCCGTCCAACCATAATTGTATTATATACCACCTAACCGTGGTTTTTTTTTCATTCTTTATACCGTCGTCATACTAGTTGTTACGAGTATACTACTATCTCTTTATCAACCAGTGTACAGTGCGGTAGTTCACGGCTGTGGCTACCTCTGTGTCGGCACTCGGCAGGCAGTCCGTCCAACCATAATTGTATTATAATATATACCACCTAACCGTGGTTTTTTTTTCATTCTTTATACCGTCGTCATACTAGTTGTTACGAGTATACTACTATCTCTTTATCAACCAGTGTACAGTGCGGTAGTTCACGGCTGTGGCTACCTCTGTGTCGGCACTCGGCAGGCAGTCCGTCCATCCATAATTGTATTATAATATATACCACCTAACCGTGGTTTTTTTTTCATTCTTTATACCGTCGTCATACTAGTTGTTACGAGTATACTACTATCTCTTTATCAACCAGTGTACAGTGCGGTAGTTCACGGCTGTGGCTACCTCTGTGTCGGCACTCGGCAGGCAGTCCGTCCAACCATAATTGTATTATAATATATACCACCTAACCGTGGTTTTTTTTTCATTCTTTATACCGTCGTCATACTAGTTGTTACGAGTATACTACTATCTCTTTATCAACCAGTGTACAGTGCGGTAGTTCACGGCTGTGGCTACCTCTGTGTCGGCACTCGGCAGGCAGTCCGTCCAACCATAATTGTATTATAATATATACCACCTAACCGTGGTTTTTTTTTCATTCTTTATACCGTCGTCATACTAGTTGTTACGAGTATACTACTATCTCTTTATCAACCAGTGTACAGTGCGGTAGTTCACGGCTGTGGCTACCTCTGTGTCGGCACTCGGCAGGCAGTCCGTCCATCCATAATTGTATTATATACCACCTAACCGTGGTTTTTTTATACCACCTAACCGTGGCAGTCCGTCCATAATTGTATACTAGTATCCAATCCATCCATCTCCATTGTTTACCTGAGGTGCCTTTTAGTTCTGCCTATAAAATATGGAGAACAAAAAAGTTGAGGTTCCAAAATTAGGGAAAGATCAAGATCCACTTCCACCTCGTGCTGAAGCTGCTGCCACTAGTCATGGCCGAGACGATGAAATGCCAGCAACGTCGTCTGCCAAGGCCGATGCCCAATGTCATAGTACAGAGCATGTCAAATCCAAAACACCAAATATCAGAAAAAAAAGGACTCCAAAACCTAAAATAAAATTGTCGGAGGAGAAGCGTAAACTTGCCAATATGCCATTTACCACACGGAGTGGCAAGGAACGGCTGAGGCCCTGGCCTATGTTCATGGCTAGTGGTTCAGCTTCACATGAGGATGGAAGCACTCAGCCTCTCGCTAGAAAACTGAAAAGACTCAAGCTGGCAAAAGCACCGCAAAGAACTGTGCGTTCTTTGAAATCCCAAATCCACAAGGAGAGTCCAATTGTGTCGGTTGCGATGCCTGACCTTCCCAACACTGGACGTGAAGAGCATGCGCCTTCCACCATTTGCACGCCCCCTGCAAGTGCTGGAACGAGCACCCGCAGTCCAGTTCCTGATAGTCAGATTGAAGATGTCAGTGTTGAAGTACACCAGGATGAGGAGGATATGGGTGTTGCTGGCGCTGGGGAGGAAATTGACCAGGAGGATTCTGATGGTGAGGTGGTTTGTTTAAGTCAGGCACCCGGGGAGACACCTGTTGTCCGTGGGAGGAATATGGCCGTTGACATGCCAGGTGAAAATACCAAAAAAATCAGCTCTTCGGTGTGGAGGTATTTCACCAGAAATGCGGACAACAGGTGTCAAGCCGTGTGTTCCCTTTGTCAAGCTGTAATAAGTAGGGGTAAGGACGTTAACCACCTCGGAACATCCTCCCTTATACGTCACCTGCAGCGCATTCATAATAAGTCAGTGACAAGTTCAAAAACTTTGGGTGACAGCGGAAGCAGTCCACTGACCAGTAAATCCCTTCCTCTTGTAACCAAGCTCACGCAAACCACCCCACCAACTCCCTCAGTGTCAATTTCCTCCTTCCCCAGGAATGCCAATAGTCCTGCAGGCCATGTCACTGGCAAGTCTGACGAGTCCTCTCCTGCCTGGGATTCCTCCGATGCATCCTTGCGTGTAACGCCTACTGCTGCTGGCGCTGCTGTTGTTGCCGCTGGGAGTCGATGGTCATCCCAGAGGGGAAGTCGTAAGCCCACTTGTACTACTTCCAGTAAGCAATTGACTGTTCAACAGTCCTTTGCGAGGAAGATGAAATATCACAGCAGTCATCCTACTGCAAAGCGGATAACTGAGTCCTTGACAACTATGTTGGTGTTAGACGTGCGTCCGGTATCCGCCGTTAGTTCACAGGGAACTAGACAATTTATTGAGGCAGTGTGCCCCCGTTACCAAATACCATCTAGGTTCCACTTCTCTAGGCAGGCGATACCGAGAATGTACACGGACGTCAGAAAAAGACTCACCAGTGTCCTAAAAAATGCAGTTGTACCCAATGTCCACTTAACCACGGACATGTGGACAAGTGGAGCAGGGCAGGGTCAGGACTATATGACTGTGACAGCCCACTGGGTAGATGTATGGACTCCCGCCGCAAGAACAGCAGCGGCGGCACCAGTAGCAGCATCTCGCAAACGCCAACTCTTTCCTAGGCAGGCTACGCTTTGTATCACCGCTTTCCAGAATACGCACACAGCTGAAAACCTCTTACGGCAACTGAGGAAGATCATCGCGGAATGGCTTACCCCAATTGGACTCTCCTGTGGATTTGTGGCATCGGACAACGCCAGCAATATTGTGTGTGCATTAAATATGGGCAAATTCCAGCACGTCCCATGTTTTGCACATACCTTGAATTTGGTGGTGCAGAATTTTTTAAAAAACGACAGGGGCGTGCAAGAGATGCTGTCGGTGGCCAGAAAAATTGCGGGACACTTTCGGCGTACAGGCACCACGTACAGAAGACTGGAGCACCACCAAAAACTACTGAACCTGCCCTGCCATCATCTGAAGCAAGAAGTGGTAACGAGGTGGAATTCAACCCTCTATATGCTTCAGAGGTTGGAGGAGCAGCAAAAGGCCATTCAAGCCTATACAATTGAGCACGATATAGGAGATGGAATGCACCTGTCTCAAGTGCAGTGGAGAATGATTTCAACGTTGTGCAAGGTTCTGATGCCCTTTGAACTTGCCACACGTGAAGTCAGTTCAGACACTGCCAGCCTGAGTCAGGTCATTCCCCTCATCAGGCTTTTGCAGAAGAAGCTGGAGGCATTGAAGAAGGAGCTAACACGGAGCGATTCCGCTAGGCATGTGGGACTTGTGGATGCAGCCCTTAATTCGCTTAACAAGGATTCACGGGTGGTCAATCTGTTGAAATCAGAGCACTACATTTTGGCCACCGTGCTCGATCCTAGATTTAAAGCCTACCTTGGATCTCTCTTTCCGGCAGACACAGGTCTGCTGGGGTTGAAAGACCTGCTGGTGACAAAATTGTCAAGTCAAGCGGAACGCGACCTGTCAACATCTCCTCCTTCACATTCTCCCGCAACTGGGGGTGCGAGGAAAAGGCTCAGAATTCCGAGCCCACCCGCTGGCGGTGATGCAGGGCAGTCTGGAGCGACTGCTGATGCTGACATCTGGTCCGGACTGAAGGACCTGACAACGATTACGGACATGTCGTCTACTGTCACTGCATATGATTCTCTCAACATTGATAGAATGGTGGAGGATTATATGAGTGACCGCATCCAAGTAGGCACGTCACACAGTCCGTACTTATACTGGCAGGAAAAAGAGGCAATTTGGAGGCCCTTGCACAAACTGGCTTTATTCTACCTAAGTTGCCCTCCCACAAGTGTGTACTCCGAAAGAGTGTTTAGTGCCGCCGCTCACCTTGTCAGCAATCGGCGTACGAGGTTACATCCAGAAAATGTGGAGAAGATGATGTTCATTAAAATGAATTATAATCAATTCCTCCGCGGAGACATTGACCAGCAGCAATTGCCTCCACAAAGTACACAGGGAGCTGAGATGGTGGATTCCAGTGGGGACGAATTGATAATCTGTGAGGAGGGGGATGTACACGGTGATATATCGGAGGGTGAAGATGAGGTGGACATCTTGCCTCTGTAGAGCCAGTTTGTGCAAGGAGAGATTAATTGCTTCTTTTTTGGGGGGGGTCCAAACCAACCCGTCATATCAGTCACAGTCGTGTGGCAGACCCTGTCACTGAAATGATGGGTTGGTTAAAGTGTGCATGTCCTGTTTTGTTTATACAACATAAGGGTGGGTGGGAGGGCCCAAGGACAATTCCATCTTGCACCTCTTTTTTCTTTTCTTTTTCTTTGCATCATGTGCTGATTGGGGAGGGTTTTTTGGAAGGGACATCCTGCGTGACACTGCAGTGCCACTCCTAGATGGGCCCGGTGTTTGTGTCGGCCACTAGGGTCGCTAATCTTACTCACACAGCTACCTCATTGCGCCTCTTTTTTTCTTTGCGTCATGTGCTGTTTGGGGAGGGTTTTTTGGAAGGGACATCCTGCGTGACACTGCAGTGCCACTCCTAGATGTGCCCGGTGTTTGTGTCGGCCACTAGGGTCGCTAATCTTACTCACACAGCTACCTCATTGCGCCTCTTTTTTTCTTTGCGTCATGTGCTGTTTGGGGAGGGTTTTTTGGAAGGGACATCCTGCGTGACACTGCAGTGCCACTCCTAGATGTGCCCGGTGTTTGTGTCGGCCACTAGGGTCGCTAATCTTACTCACACAGTCAGCTACCTCATTGCGCCTCTTTTTTTCTTTGCGTCATGTGCTGTTTGGGGAGGGTTTTTTGGAAGGGACATCCTGCGTGACACTGCAGTGCCACTCCTAGATGGGCCCGGTGTTTGTGTCGGCCACTAGGGTCGCTAATCTTACTCACACAGCTACCTCATTGCGCCTCTTTTTTTCTTTGCGTCATGTGCTGTTTGGGGAGGATTTTTTGGAAGGGACATCCTGCGTGACACTGCAGTGCCACTCCTAGATGGGCCCGGTGTTTGTGTCGGCCACTAGGGTCGCTTATCTTACACAGCGACCTCGGTGCAAATTTTAGGACTAAAAATAATATTGTGAGGTGTGAGGTATTCAGAATAGACTGAAAATGAGTGTAAATTATGGTTTTTGAGGTTAATAATACTTTGGGATCAAAATGACCCCCAAATTCTATGATTTAAGCTGTTTTTTAGTGTTTTTGGAAAAAAACACCCGAATCCAAAACACACCCGAATCCGACAAAAATAATTCGGTGAGGTTTTGCCAAAACGCGTTCGAACCCAAAACACGGCCGCGGAACCGAACCCAAAACCAAAACACAAAACCCGAAAAATTTCAGGCGCTCATCTCTACTAACAAGCCCCAGTGACACTGGAAGGGATTCAGCTACATTTTCAGAGCACCAAAAGTCTGGATGGCTGCAAATATGAGTAATTGCATGATTTGATGACATTTCTTAAATAAATGTTAGTGATAATGGATCCCTCTGAATATTTATACTTAAAATGCCGCTAAAACATTCCTGTACCAGTTTAGTAAGTGAAATAAATTGATATTCTCTTGTATAAGAAGGCAAGTGAAAAAATGTTTTATAAGTTATATGTAACCTGATCTCCATTAAATCAAGAGTTTTAGGAACTGCATGTAATCCTAGTTTCCTAGTGCTAAAGAGGATGTGTGTGAAATCGTTGCCCCCAGGGCTGGAATTGCATTTGCATTGTGTGTCAGTAACAGACATATTTAAAAGCTTGGACATAGACTTTTGACAAATGCATATAGAATTCCCAGGTTGTTGCTCATCATTTTCAAATCATTATGAATATTGCCCTAGTTTTATTTCAGAGACTGTCATAACGTGTTTATCACATTTACTCAAAATATGTTAAATTCTTTTCAAGTTATCTTCCATATTCAGCTTTCTGTGTATATGATCTGAGAATATGCAAGAGCCAACTGTACTTTCACTGTGTGAATTGCTTTGCATGTTTAAGCCCTTTTCCAAAGTGTCAGGAAGCAAAGACAATTGCAGTTTACTTTTGTTGACACTGACTCGATAAAGCTGGTTGGGTCTGGAATGTTCCCCTGTCGTAGCTTGTTGTTACCCTTGTCTGTGTTCAGCGCACAGCTTTTCTAACTAAACATTGTCACCAATTGTTGTATGCGTTGGCTTTTTTAGAACAATTTGCATACACCTTTTTTGCAAAGTTCCCTGGGGCTGCTTCAGCAGTCACACACTGCACAGGCATCCTTTAACTAAACACTGTCAGAACAGATTTTCCTACAGTGCTGATTTTTGCTGGGAGAATTTGTTTAAACAAATTTCACAAACCTTCAGGTGAACTGACAATCATATCAAAGTCTCATCTCCGTGACCTGCAAATGCTTTCAGACCGGGATTTTGGACAAACAGATTTTTGGTCCTTATGTTCTAATGTCACAAAAGTTATTTATAGCTGCAAAGATTTGCATATATTTAAATAACAAAATTATTAGAAAATAATTCAATTCAATCTATATTAATTATTTTTTTACATATTTTTTATCCTAAGCACCCCTAGTAACCAGTGGGGTTTAAGCTAATGCAGCATGTAGAAACAGGCGTCTAGAGAGCTATGGCATGAGTTTGGGGGCATGGCCTAATCGCAGGAGGCGTGACCACGGCCCCTTATGCCAATGATGGGGGAAATAAATCTTTTCAGCGCAGCTGACGCAGGTTTGGGGGGTGCTATCGTGCCTCTCAGCCAGGGGCAAATCCAAAGGAGGGCACAATCAATTTGATCGCTCCCTCCTTCCCCCCTGCACTGTTTCTGCTGCTTTGCAGCTGAAGCCTCACAGCACCACCACAGCACAGCCAGCACACAGCAGTGTGGAGCGCAAAGCTGCTGCTGATAGGAAAGGGGGTCCAAGGTGGCAGTGGCAGACCCGGGCCCCACCATCAGGCCCGGACCTGGGTAATTAGTACCCGCTGTCTGCGGCAGTGTGCACAAAAGGAATTCACAGTATAAGATAATAACTGAGAGATTTATGTAAGGTGCATACATTTTAGTAGCCTGTTTACTCTTTCTATAATCAGTTCATGATCTTAGAAGTTGCAGATGGATGCTTGCAGAGCTATTAATATAGCATTGCCCTTTCTGTGATCAGGCCACCTGGATCTAGTGGTTCTGAGTGATTTGCTGTTACTGAAGAATAAGGATGCAAATAGTCTATAGTTTTGGTGTGGTTGTCATACTGAGTGACCCCAGACTTTGCAGGGCATGGTTATGAAAAACTACACAGATCCGGACGGCTTTCCAGCTTTGTTTTATTTCAGTGACACTGAACTTTGTGTAAACTCACCTGGGGAAAACTGGGCTTTGTGGAGTTTCTGGAGTTTGAGCAGTGGGTATCATGTAGTTAAACTAGGATGTGACTCTGTGACCATCTTCAAGGGCTAGGTTTCACGCCCAAGAACAGCCTTTTTAAAATAAACGTAAAACTTTATCAAGGACCAGAATAATAATATAATAAAATGGACTCCAAACATAACAATTTGTGATGCACTTAGACCCCAGATTCTAGGACTGTGATGATACTGAAACACAGAGCCGGCCATAGGCATAGGCAAACTAAGCAATTGCCTAGGGCATTTGATATGTCTAGGGGCATCAGCAGCTTCTGCTGATTAAAATGATATGCGGCATGCCTATATTCTGTGTGTAGCATTTTATATGCAGATACAGCCACAGTCTCACACAGTATATAGGCAATCTGCATATCAGTTTAATCAGCAGAAGCTGCTTGTGCATCCTAGCCACATAGCAATGCAAATAAGATGTATTTTCATTAAAAAAAAAAGGTGCCCGACGTTAGCATTGAGGCAAGATATATGAGGACACATCTGTAGCCAAGCAGAAGCAGAGGTCACAGTGTTAGCGGCTGTGTGCATGTGAGTGGGTTGGTTGTGCAGTAGTGTTCAGAATATGTGTAAGGAGCATTATGTGTGTCATGTAAAAATGCTTTAATAATGTGCAACATATGTGTAAAGGGCCACTATGTGTGTCATTATGTGTATAAGGGCATTAATAATGTGCGGCATATGTGTAACAGGGTACTACTGTATGTGTGTCATTATGTGTATAGGGACACTAATAATGTGCAGCAAATGTGTAGGGGACACTATGTGTGTCATTATGTGTATAAGGGCATTAATAATGTACGGCATATGTGTAAGGGACATTATGTGTAAAAGGGCATTAATAAAGGTTGTCATAATGTGTAAGGCGCATTATTTTTATAAGGACATTAATAATGTGTCTCATGTGTAAGGGGCATTACTGTGTGGAATTATGTGTATAAATGCATTGCTAATGTGTGGCATTATGTGTATAAGGTGCTCTACCCTGTGGCGTTGCGTATAGAAAGGGCACTACTGTGTCATCTAATGTGAATAAAGAGCAATAGGGTATGGTGTAATGTGAATAAGGAGCAATTCAGTGTGATGTAATGTGAATAAGGGTCTCTACTGTGAGGAGTAACGTTTATAAGGTAAAGTGATACTACTGTGGGATGTAATATGAATTATGGACACTATCGCATGATCGAATGTGAATAAAGTTGCAGTACTGTGTGGCGTAATTGGAATTGGGGTTACTATTGTGTGGCTATGCCCCTTGCCAGCAAAAACACACCCTTTTTGGGCTGTGCGCCAAATGTGTGAACTGTTCCTATTTAAAATATAGGGGGTACAAACACCAAAATAAGGACTGCTATGCGTGAGGGGTGATGGTGCTGGGAAAGAGGTGCAAGGTCAGAGGCGGGACCAGCGGTACTAGGGGGCACCAGCCAAAATCTTGCCTAGGGCATCATATTGGTTAGGGCCGGCTCTGCTGAAACACCACACAGAAGATATATATATATATATGTTGAGTATCCCATATCCAAATATTCCAAAATACGGAATGTTTTGAGTGAGATAGTGAAATTGTTTTCTGATGGCTTAATGTACACAAACTTTGTTTAATACAAAATGTTATTACAAATATTGTAATAAATGACCTTCAGGCTGTGTGTATAAGGTGTATATGAAACATAAATGAATTGTGTGAATGTACACACACTTTGTTAAATGCACAAAGTTATTAAAAATATTGGCTAAAATGACCTTCAGGCTGTGTGTATAAGGTGTATATGTAACATAAATGCATTCTGTGCTTAGACTTAGGTCCCATCGCCATGATATCTCATTATGGTAAGCAATTATTCCAAAATACAGAAATATCCGATATCCAAAATACTTCTGGTCCCAAGCATTGTGGATAAGGGATACTCAAAATAAATATATATATATATATATATATATATATATATATATATATATATATATAAAAATATAATATAATATAATTTTTTTTCCCCCACAATATTTTATATGCAGTACTCACACATAAGACATTATGAAAATCACATCAATAAAAAAGAAATAATAGTAGAGATGTGTGCTGACCCTCATGATTTTGATTTTGTCAAAACCACCCTAAGTGTTTTCTTTTGTGTTTTTGGTTTTGGCAAAATCACCCTCAAGCATACTTGCCTACTTTTGAAAAAGCATTATAGGGAGATTATGAAAGTAACACCTATCAGCGCAGACATGTACTGCTACATCGGATAGGCGTGTCATAAAAATGACTTCAGGTGTGTACACATGGTGAGATCCTTGCTGTGCCCGATTTTTGACTATGCGATTTCACTTGAACTCCCCCAGAGCCCAGATAGTATAGATTTTGACTATCTGTGCTATCTGCAGGGGTTAGAGTGAGCCGGAACGGGGCGGAACTGCGTTCCGTCAGTTCCACTTGGAGACGGAACGCAGTTCCGCCTCCTCAGGCTCACCTAACCCGGCGATGTGTCCCCGACGCTACAGGGAGATGACGGGCGCCCACTGAGATTGTGTTACCAGCGGGCGCCCGTCTCCCTCACTACAGCGGCTGCTGGAGGCAGGAGCTCAGTATAGTAGCGCCGCTGCAGCAGTCCCCTCTCCTTCCGTATTGGCTGCCCGGCGCTGCTGTGAATGCTGGGATGCGCTTCCTTCATCCCAGCATTCACAGCGGCGGGCAGCCAATGTGGAAGGAGAGGGGGCTGCTGCATCGGCGCCTCCACCAATTACATAGCACTGCTGCGGCTCCAGTCCCCCTCCCTCCTCCTCCTTCTCCGCTGCACGGGAATGGATCTGCCAGCACAGAGGAGCCTGACTGCCAGCGGGGAGAGATGGTAAGTGTGTATATATATATATATATATATATATATATATAAATATGTGCATAAGTAAAGATGCACTCACCAGACTTCTCCAAAGTAGAAACGATAGCCTTTAATCCAGATAATACATACTCACAAAAAGAAGGTCAACGTTTCGGCTCACAGCAGAGCCTTTCTCAAGACCAAATTACCAGGTTGCCATCTCCCTTAGTTGGTTCCACATTCTTGTTCATCTCTAAGGGATGTGTTTACATAGATTTACCCCGCTCTATTCACGGCGCCGTTGCATGGCAACCTTGACCGGAAGTGACGCGCAGCTTACAGGAAGTGCCGTGCGGTTCACTATACTGGCGTGCGTTCCACACACGGAGTTAGATATTTTTGTGTGTTGGTATCGTGCTGTTCTTATACTAATGTGGTTGCATGTCTATTCAGCGCTACTAGGGTATATTAGACTTTATCTTGAAGATATAGTTTAGTGATGGGGGACTTTGTTTTGTTGCTAATTAGGTGGTTAGGGGGTGTGGCTGCATCGGTGGTATATATGGCTCCATTCGTAAGAACAGTGCTAGGGAGATGGCAACCTGATAATTTGGTCTTGAGAAAGGCTCTGCTGTGAGTCGAAACGGTTGACCTTTTTGTGAGTATGTATTATCTGGATTAAAGTCTATCGTTTCTACTTTGGAGAAGTCTGAGTGCATCTTTATTTATGCACATATATTGTGGAACTTTGTTCTGATTGGACCTGTTCCTGGATTTTGCACCCCAGCGGCTGTGACTTTAAATGACATTATATATATATATATATATATATATATATATATATAATTTCTCTCTCTTCTGTCTGCCACAATGTGTAAAAAGGGGAACTGGCTGCCGTAATGTGTAAAAAAAAGGGGACGCTGTCTGCCGGAATGTGTAAAAAGGGGGACGCTGTCTGCCGTAATGTGTAAAAAGGGGGACGCTGTCTACCGTAATGTGTAAAAAAGGGGACACTGCCTGCAGTAATGTGTAAAAAGGGGGACGCTGTCTGCCGTAATGTGTAAAAAGGGGGACGCTGTCTACCGTAATGTGTAAAAAAGGGGACACTGCCTGCCGTAATGTGTAAAAAGGGGGACGCTGTCTGCCGTAATGTGTAAAAAGGGGGACGCTGTCTGCCGTAATGTGTAAAAAGGGGACGCTGCCTGCTGTAATGTGTAAAAAGGGGGACTGCCTGCCGTAAGGGGGATCTCCTGGGTGAGATCAGGAACAACAACCCCAATGACTACCGCAACTTCCTGCGCATGGATGATGACACCTTCCAGGAGTTGCTGCGTCTGGTGACCCCCCTCATACAGAAGCGGGATACCAAATGGCGAGTTCCTAACCCTGCTGAGGAGAGGCTCGTGGCTACCCTGTGGTTCCTTGCTACAGGACAGGTGTTTGAGGACCTGAAATTTGGGACCGTATCTCTGCGCAGGCTTTGGAACACATCATACCTGAAATCTGCAAGGCTATTAATAAAGGGGCTTCAGTACAAGTACTGTATGGTAAGAAAATTACACCACACATTGCTTGTCATGTAACAAAATGTTTTATTTTGCAAACTGAATTTGGTAGAAAAAAAAATGAAATTTATGGTAGGATCTTACCGTTGTTAAATCTCTTTCTGCGAAGTACACTAGGCTCTACAGGGAATAACATTGGGGTGTAGAGTAGGATCTTGATCCGAGGCACCAACAGGCTAAAAGCTTTGACTGTCCCCAGAATGCATAGCGCCGCCTCCTCTATAACCCCACCTCTGTGCACAGGAGATCAGAAAGTGTCAGTGGCTAATGCCATACCAACCCAAAGAAGCTAAGTGCATTAGGGTGGGTGCCCTGTGGTGCCCAGTGTACCACGCAGAAAGAGATTTTACAACGGTAAGTTCTTACCATAAATCTCGTTTTCTGCTGCGGGGTACACTGGGCTCCACAGGGAATGACATTGGGGATGTCATGGGAGGGGATGCACTGTAGGGGGCACAAGAACCCGGCATCCAAAGGATGCATCTTGGGAGGCGGAAGTATCGAAGGCATAGAACCTTATGAACGTGTTCACTGAGGACCACGTAGCTGCCTTGCACAATTGTTCAAGGGTCGCACCAGGAAGGGCCACCCAAGAAGGTGCAACCGACCGAGTAGAATGGGCCTTTATGGTAGCAGGAGCTGGAAGGCCAGCCTGTACATAACATACTTGCCTACCCTCCCGGAATGGCCGGGAGGCTCCCGAAAATCGGGTGACCCTCCCGGCCCCCCGGAAGAGCAGGCAAGTCTCCCGATTACAGGGGTCTCCCCCTGCCTGGCTGCCCACTTAGCGAGTGAAGTGGGTGGTCCGGGCAGGCAATGACGCGATTCTTGTTGAATCGCGTCATGCAAGCCATGCCCCCCACTGTATAATGCTGGTAATTGCGGCATTGCACAGTGGGGGGCGTGGCTTGCATGACGCGATCCAGCAGCCACGCCCTGTCCCGCCTCCGGCCCGGCCCCGTGCCGCCTCCGGCCCGCCCCCCTCCTCACATCAGCTCACTGCCCGGCGTGCCCGCCCCCCTGCTGAGCCGACTGGCTGCTCTCTCCCGGAGAGAGCAGCCCAAAAGTCGGCAACTATGGTACATAAGCATGTGCAATCACCATTCTAATCCATCTGGCTACGGTCTGCTTGTGAGCAGGCCAGCCACGTTTGTGAAAACCAAACAGAACAAAGGGAGAATCCGACTTCCTGATGGAGGCAGTTCTCTTCACATAGATACGGAGTGCCCACACCACATCCAAAGACCGCTCTTTGGAAGACAATTCAGGAGAGGCAAAGGCTGGAACCACAATCTCCTGATTAAGGTGGAAAGAAGACACCACCTTAGGTAAATACCCGAGATGTGTTCTAAGAACTGCCCAAACACGGTGAAAAATCAGATATGGTGACCTACAAGACAAGGCACACAAATCTGACACCCGTCTAGCAGAGGCAATAGCCAGCAGAAACAATACCTTAAGAGAAAGCCACTTAAGGTCTGCAGATTCAAGAGACTCAAATGGAGACCCTTGCAACGCCTCCAAAACCACCAAGTCCCAAGGGGCCACAGGCGGGACATAGGGAGGTTGAATCCGCAACACACCCTGAGTGAACGTATGCACATCAGGTAAAGTCACAATTTTTCTCTGGATCCAAACTGACAAGGCAGAAATATGAACCTTGATAGAGGCCAGACGAAGGCCTAAGTCCAGGGCCTGTTGTAGAAAGGCCAAAAGTTTGGCCGTACTAAACCTGTAAGCGTCATGATTGTTAGATGCGCACCAAGCAAAGTAAGAATTCCAGACCCTATGGTAAATCCGAGCAGAAGCCGGTTTCCGGGCCTTCAACATGGTTTAAATGCCCGCCTCAGAAAATCCTTTAGCCCTCAAGATGGAAGCTTCAAGAGCCACGCCGTCAAAGCCAACCAGGCTACATCCTGATATACACAGGCGCCCTGAACGAGGAGATCTGGGCGCTGTGGAAGTAGAAGGGGACGCTCTATTGAGTGACCCCTGAAGGTCTGAGAACCAATGCCGTCTGGGCCACGCGGGAACGATCAGAAGTAGGAGTCCTCCTTCTTGCTTGAACTTCCTCATTACTCTGGGCAGGAGTGACACCAGAGGAAACACATATGGCAAACTTCCATGGAATAGCCAGTGCATCCACGAACGCTGCTTGAGGATCCCTTGTCCTTGCTACAAAGACCGGAACCTTGTGATTGTGTCAAGGCACCATCAGGTCCACATCTGGAAGGCCCCACCTGTCCACGAGAAGTTGAAACACTTCTGGATGGAGGCTCCAATCTCTGGCATGTACGTCCTGAAGACTGAGAAAGTCTGCTTCCCAGTTTAGGACCCCCCGGAATGAATACTGCCGATATGGCTGGCAGATGGCGTTCCGCCCACTGAAGAATCCGTAAAACTTCCTTCATTGCCATGCAGCTTCGAGTGCCGCCTTGATGATTGAAGTATGCCACCGCAGTGGCATTGTCCGACTGTACTTGAACAGGTCTATTCTGTATTCTGAGCCAAGTTCAATGAGTTGAACACCACCCTCAATTCCAGAATGTTTATCAGGAGGAGAGACTCCTCCTTGGTCCACCGACCCTGAAGGGAGTGTTGCTCCAACACCGCACCCCAACCTCTCAAACTGGCATCCGTCATCAGAAGGACCCAGTTGGAGATCCAGAAGGGACGACCCCTGCTCAATCGTTGGTCCTGAATCCACCAGCTCAGTGACAGACGGACCTCCGGAGACAAGGAGATCATTTGAGACCTGATCCGGTGAGGCAGGCCACCCCACTTGGCAAGAATCAGCTTCTGCAGAGGGCGGGAATGGAATTGAGTGTACTACACCATGTCAAAAGCCGACACCATGAGACCTAGCACTTGCATTGCCGAATGTATCAACACTTGCGGACGAGATAGGAAGCATTGAATCCTGTCCTGAAGCTTCAGGACTTTCTCCTGAGACCAGAACAACCGCTGGATGTGAGTGTCCAACAACGCCCCCAGGTGCACCATGCTCTGAGCAGGGACCAAGGAAGATTTCTTCCAGTTGATGAGCCACCCATGGGCTTGTAGAAACTGGATAGTCAGATCCAGATGGCGTAGGAGAATTACTGGGGAATTTGCCAGGATCAACAAGTCGTCCAGGTACGATAGGATCCTGACCCCTTGACGGCGGAGTACAGCCGTCATTACGCCATGACCTTGGTGAAGACTCATGGAGCCGTGGTCAAACCAAAAGTTAATGCATGAAATTGGTAATGGAGGTTGCCAACCGCAAACCTCAGGTATTGCTGATGTGACATTGCAATGAGAATTTGCACGTAAGCATCCTGTATGTCCAGGGAGACCATATAATCCCCAGGTTCCAAGGCCAGAACAATAGAGCGAAGAGTTTTCATACGAAACTTGGAGACCCTCACAAATTTGTTCAAGCACCTGAGGTTGAGAATGGGTCGGGAGGACCCATTCGGTTTCGGGACTAAGAACAGCGGTGAATAATACCCCTTGCCTCTCTGAGCCAGAGGCACCTGTACTACCATTCCTGTGTCCAGGAGGGACTGTACCACCGAATGAAGAGTTTTTGCCTTCACCTGATCCGAAGGGACGTCTGTCAGACAAAATCAATGAGGGCGACGATTTTTGAAGGATAAGGCGTAACCTCGAGTGATGACTTCCCGTACCCAGGCATTGGAAGTGGTATTCAACCATTCCTGGGTATACCCTAGAAGTCGGCCCCCACCCTTGGATCTCCCAGAGGGAGGCCCGCCTCGTCATGCGGCAGGCTTGTCAGTCTTGGAAGCAGGCTGACGGGCAGCCCAGGCCCATTTGGGTTTGGGCTTATTGGGTTTGGAAGTGCGAGCCTGTTTTGGATACGCCTGCCCTTTGCTTTCCCTGAAGGAGTGAAAGGAAGTACTATTAGCCTTCGGTACCAAAGGATCAGTACTAGGTAGACAAGCTGTTTCAGCAGAAGCTAAGTCAGCCACAATCTTGTTGAGGTCTTCTCCGAAAAGGATGTCTCCCTTAAAAGGGAGTACCTCCAGGGTTTTCTTAGATTCCAGATCCACGGATCAGGACCGCAACCATAAAATCCGGCGAGCCAGTAGGGACGTAGTAGAAGCCTTGGCCGCCAGAATACCGGCATAAAAAGCCACCTATTTAATGTAATGAGAAGCTGTGACAATATACAATAAGCATTGTCTAGCATGATCAAAAGCGTTGGAAGACCGCTCAGCTTCCAACTCCTGAGCCCACGTTTCAATAGCTTCTGCAGCCCATGTTGCTGCAATGGTAGGCCGATGCGCAGCACCCGCTAGGGTGTAAATCGCCTTTAAACAACCCTCCACGCGCTTATCCATTGGTTCTTTCAGAGACGTGACAGTAGTTACAGGCAGAGCTGAGGATACCACCAGCCGCGCCACCTGCGAATCCACTGGCAGGGGTGTCTCCCAATTTTCACTTAGCTCCACAGCAAGGGAATAGCGAGCCAGCATCTTGTGAGGCGTGAATTTCTTTCCTGGATTTTCCCAGGACTCCTGACGTATGTCAACTAAATTGTCAGAATGGGGTAAAACTTGTTTAACCACCTACTGACGTTTACATCTGTCCGGTTTCCTAGGGGCAGCATCAGTCTCCGGGTCATCAGTAATTTGAAGAATGAGCATGATAGCCTCAAACAAGTCAGGAACATCCACCTGTGAAACAGATTCCCTAACAGAAGCATCAGGATCAGAATATGTGGGGTCAGTATAAACGCCATCCTCATCAGACGAGGTGTCTGGGATGTTGGTGGATTGTGAGTAAGTAATGGCCCGCTTAGAGGACTCCTTGGTCTTAGGCGGGCGAGGGTTAGACTTCTGAGTAGTCAGTGATTGGCTCAATTGCTGTAACTAAGCAGACAGTTGATCTGCCCATGGCGGGTCAACCTCGGGAACAATAAGCAGTTGTACCGGCACAGGAGGTCCCATAGGAGGCGTTAGTCTAGTTACCAGCGTATTCAATAGCGTGTAGAAAGTAGCCCAAGGCGGGTCGTTTTGAACCCCCATTGCTACGATCCCAGTGGGGCGCAAGGAACCCCCAGAACCTGAACCCTCAGCTGCTATATTTTTCTCAAATGTGTCTGCAGCGTCACCACCACACAATGTGGGATCAGCCCCAGCACCATTGCCCTTTGTAGCTGACATATTCAAAAGCTCAATACAAGGCAACCCAGTACAATATCAGCAACACAATACCTGACAAGAACTCCCTGTGCAATGTAACAGCACAAACAGGGAATTCAAGAGGTATACGGTGACTAAAAATCACAAAGAAAAATACACACTGAGTATATCTTTTGAAACCTATATTAAATGATAAACCTGACGTTGCCCCCTCAGGTTATAGAATATAGGGATAGCAATCTGAGTGAGATACACGAAGTGGAGGTCACACAGCAGCTATATGCACACACATATGTCACATTGTACAATGCAGAAATTATGACATGCAATATCACTGCACTGGACTAGCAATACAGAGTAGTACTAAGTATAGCTATACACTCAATAGATATAACAATGCACAGTAAAGACTGGATGTATATCACATGGTACTTGTACTAAATAACCCTGACTAAATGCACTCTTCCTTAACTCAGCAGACATGTAGAATACTTAAGTGTCCTGTAAAATGCACAGCGCTGACATGCAGGAGGGTTTACAGAGGAGGATTTGCCCAAACAGTCCCAGGATCAGCTCAGCTTGTTCTAATGGCGCCCAAACGCTGACGGGGAGTGAGGGAGAGAGATATATGCAGCTCCAGGTCGGGAACATTTACTCTAAATGGCGCCCTGGGGCTGGGGGAGGGGCTACAGGTCAAAGCCTTATCCCCATGCTGAACTTCACCACCGGGTACTGTGGGCTATATAATAAATGTTTTTTTTTAAATCAAAAACGACCTGTGCCCTTGCCCTGGAGGTCTAGTGGGGTCCCTGTACTACCACAGTGTCCACGCCAGTGCGCGCGGCTCGCCTCCCACTGGCTGCGTGGGATCACGATTTCCAGCAGGTCCCTTTTGGGAAACCCACTTACCTCCTCCCTGATTGCGGCCGCGCGATCCTGGAGAGCAGTGGTGGTGTGTGTGACTAACTTGAGAGAAACCGAAGCCGCCGCTGTAGGTACCCGGCATCCAGGGCGCGGGAGTGTACAGCGCCGCTGGGGGAGGTGATGGAGCTGCAGCAGGACATGTCTGACTGATATCTATCACAGTGCCACTGCCAGTGCCAGATTAAGGTCCACATGGGCCTGGAGCTGAAAATCAGGAAGGGCCTATTGTGTGCTGCTGCAGGGGGTGTGACAAGCACTATGGCGGTATGACTAGTGATGAGGGGGAGTTGTCTATATAGGGGTGTGACCTGTGCTATTGGTTTGTCCATATTTCTGTTAGTGTTCATCCTGCACACCTAGCCACTCCTGTAAATGAATGAAATTAATAATGCAGAGATTACTGCAGTGATGCCATATAATGCAAAGAGCATTGCAGTTGCAGCCATATAGGGGGTCATTCTGACCTGTTTGCTCGCTGCTTTTTGTCGCAGCCGAGCGAACGGGTCCCTACTGTGCATGCGTCGGCACTGTAGTGCGCCGGCGCATGCTAGACGGCCGAAGGCCGTAGCAGGGCTGCGATCGCCTCTGCCTGATTGACAGGCAGAGGCGATCGTTGGGCGGGAGGGGGCGGAACTGCGGCATTTGGCCGTCGTTTCGTGGGAGCGGTCGGCCAACGCAAGCGTGGCCGGACCGAACGGGGGGTGGCCCCCAGCGGCTGCTTGACGTCACGCAGCTGGTGCGGGCTGGGGAGCAGTGAGTAGCTCCCGGCCTGCACGCTAAAGCTGCGCTGGTCGGGAGCTACTCCTGAAGTGCAAAGGCATTGCCGCTGTGCGATGCCTTTGCACTTCTGCGGGGGGTCCGGCACTGACATGCGGGGCGGACTAGCCCTGTGCTGGGCGTCCCCCCGCATGTCAGTGTGAATGATCGTAGCTGTGCTAAATTTAGCACAGCTACGATCAACTCGGACTGACCTCCATAATACAAAGAGCATTACAGTGAATGTCATATAATACAGAGGGCATTACAGTGACTGCTAGATAATACAGAGAGCATTACAGTGACATTCACCTTATACAGAGAGCATCAGTGGCCGTTGATAAAACAGAGTGCATCCTAGTGCCCATCACATTATACACCAAGCATCCAAGTGACCTCCATACAATACAAAGAAGTCACATATAAAATAGAGAACTCCAAATACCACCATAAAATACAGAAGACATCACAGCCGCACACCATGGCCCGTGAAATGAAATAAATCAGACAGGACCTATATCTATGTACATATCAATCTATAATCAGTACTTATTGGAAATCACACATTTTATCATTGGGCACTGGCAGTGGCTTTGGTCAGGCACCTCACTGGAAGAATGTCTGGGTAAACACAGCACACCAGGCACACCCCCGCCTCCCTTCTCTGTTCTTTACTCCTACCTCTGTCCTGGCTCCCTTTATACTGTGTGCAACAGAGTGTGCCAGCAATGGGGACCCCCGCTTTCCGGCCTCAGCTAAGCCTTCCGGGCGTTACTGGGTCCCCGTCGGGTGAAACGGTCATGCATATGTGCAGATTGGAGGTTGTGCATGCACATGACACAGAAGCCCGTTAAGCTGCCAGCAGAACGGAGGATGCCGCTGAGAGGAGATACAGCGCCGGGCCTCGTAGGAGACGTAAGTATTGCTGAATATCAGCTGAATTTTTGTCTGTATCACAGTGATACTAAACGAAAAATGCAGTTGTTCATTTTTATTGTCACATGGTGCCCAAAATATTACACATATATTAACTGTAGATATCTCTCTATGGGCCTAATTCAGACCTGATCGCTCACTAGGGTTTTTTTGCACTGCTGCGAACAGATAGTTGCCGCCCATAGGGGAGTGTATTTTATCTTTGCAAGTGTGCGAACGCATGTGTAGCAGAGCTATACAAACAGATCTTGTGCGGCCTCTGCACAGCCCAGGACTTACTCAGCCACTGCGATCACTTCACCCTGTTCAGGACCGGAATTGACATCAGGAACCCTCCCTGCAAACGCTTGGACACGCGTGCGTTTTTCCAACCACTCCCTGAAAACGATCAGTTGACACCCACAAACGGCTTCTTTCTGTCAATCTCCTTGCGATCCGCTGTGCGAATGGATTCTTCGTAAAACCCATCGCACAGCAACTATCCGCTTTGTACCCGTGCGACTCGCCTGCTCATTGCGGTGCATACGCATGCGCAGTTCTGACCTGATTGCAGCGCTGCAAAAAATGCTAGCAAGCGATCAGGTCTGAATGACCCCCTATATACACACACTGTATATAGACACCAGGGCTTTTAATAAGGGTGGTGTAGAGCCAACCATACTCACCTTCCGCTGAAACCTGTGCACCCTAGATACGCGGTAAAGGCACTCTTGCCCACCCTCCCCATGGTGCGCAGATTTAATGGCGCTGCTTTTGGGCTGCACAAGGCGCACTGACGACCTGTTTTGAAACTGATACACACAAATACAAGGAAGGGGACACACTTTTATGCTGACCTGTGGGAAGGTTCTTCGGGCATGCCTGTGTGCTGTGGTCTGTAAACATCCAGCGACAGCTGCATTTCCTCCTATGCTGGGCAGCTCAGACTCTGTGCTCCACCCACAGCAGCAGCTCTGACTTGCATGATTAGTGCACTGCTGCCAGCTGAAATCAATGGGGGAGTGAATGCATGGACTTCAGGTGACTGAGGCTCACAGCTTCAGAGAAAGGGGCGGAGTCTCGAATGAACAGGGGGCGGAGCTTCGGGTGGCCAGGGGCGGAGATTCCGACAGCCTCGTGGATGGAACCTCTGTTTGCTGATCGGTGAAGGGTGAGAGCATGGGAGAGGAGGAGTTGAGGGATAGGGAGGGGAGCTGCAGGGAGATGAGTGGGCTGTTGCTGTGGATGGTGACAGGAGTTTTTCCTCATATCACCACTGGCTGCACAGCACTGCAGGAGGATCCTGTGGGCCTGTTTGCATGGGCGGGCCTGGAGCTGCAGCTCCACCCGCCCCATTGTTAATCCGGCCCTGGCCACTGCTGCAGCCCTTGAAGTCTTAATTTTTTTACTTTAAAAGCTCTTCTCAGGGCTGCTGGAGCAGCCCCCCCTGTGGTATGCCTGCACTGCATGGCACCAACCTCAAAACTGAGCTCCTGTGCATGGAGGCGGGGTTATAGAGGAGGCGGCGCTATGCATTCTGGGAACAGTCAAAGCTTTTAGCCTGTTGGTGCCTCGGCTCAAGATCCTACTCTACACCCCAATGCCATTCCTTGTGGAGCCCAGTGTACCCCGCAGCAGAAATCTGCTTTTTATTTCAAGACATAATTTTATTAAATATGTGGCCAACATGGCTAAACTTTAGCAAACAGTATACATTTTTATAATGCAACACATCTGCATCATTACATTTATGAAATGAAAAAAAACCTATATATAGCGACAAATGTGCATTATGATACTACGGAGTTGAGAGGCACCACAGCCCGGGGCACAATGCACACATGCAACTTGGGGTAGGAAGATGGGTCTCCAGTACCATCAACCTGCACCAAGTTGCATGTGTGCATTGTGCCCCTGGCATCGGTGCCACTCATGCTGTAGTATCACAATGCACCACATCTGTTGCTATGTATAGCAAGTGCAGCATTACATTTGTGAAAAGTAAAAAAATTGCCACATATATATCAAAATATAGCAATTTTTATAAATATGCAGCCAACATGGCTGAACTTTTTCAAACAGTATCTTTATAGTAGCATCTGGTGCAGTATGAGATATGGTGGTAGTGGCACATGATTTCAGATTATACTGCGAGGAAGAGTGCCTGTGGGTGACTGAACAAACAGAAGAGAGAGGCTGCCTACAAACGCCTGGTGGAGTAATCAAAGCCCACCTTTTTAGCGGACACTGTGGCCTGGGTCTGGAAAAATTGAGGTTCCCCGGCACCGGGTGTAGTATGGGTGGCCGGCGGCCGGGATCCCGACCGCTATCATACCGACAGCTGGGCAAGCGCTAATGAGCCCCTTGCGGGCGCGTCACGCTATTTATTCTCCCTCCAGGGGGGGTCGTGGACCCCCAAGAGGGAGAATTTGTGTCGACATGCTGGCGGACGGGATCCCGGCGCCGGTATGCTGGTCGCTGGGATCCCGGCCGGTGGCATACTGAAGACCACCCCTGGCACCAACCAGCTGCCCCTAACAGCATGTTTGTATTGTGCGCCTGGAAGCGGTGCCACTCTTAAACATGGTTTTCATAATGCAGCACATCTGCATCATTAAATTTTTTAAATGAAAAAAAAATTGCTATATATTGCAGCAGATGTGGTGCATTCTGATACTACGGCGTTGAGTGGCACTGCAGCCAGGGGAACAATGCACACATGCAGCTTGCGGTAGGAAGATGGGTCCCTGGTGCCATAAACCTGCACCAAGTTGCATGTGTGCATTGTGCCCCAGGCTGCGGTGCAGGGACGTGCAGTGAGCTAAATGGCTCAGGAGGCACTGGCTAACCCCAGAGCCAGATTTACATGCAATATATGAGCCAAAGGGTACATCTGGGCATTATACACAGGTGCAGCATTATAAACTCCTGGAAATCTGAGTTTTGATTAGAGATGTGTGGAAAGGATACACAGGTGAGGCACTGCCTCACCTGCCATAGACTTTTTGCTCCACAATTTGGGCTATAAAAATGATTAGAATAATCCAAAGAAGATATTTCAAAAAATTTTCAGTATATTTCATATATTTTATTCAGTCAAAACTCTGGTTTAAACGTAAGTATGACAGGAAAGGCTCTGCCTCACCCCACCGCACATCACTGCTGCGGTGTCAATGCCGTAGTATCAGAATGCACCACATCTGCTGCAATATATAAGTGCATGAATACACTTGTGAGCCAAAAGAATAATTGTATGTATATATTTATATATAAACATAAGTATTTTAGTGATATGCAGCCAACATGGCTGAACTTTTTCAAACACTAGAACTTTATATTAACGATTCTTCTAAGTTTAATTTTGAATATAAATATGGTGCAGTATGATATATGGTGTTTTTTGAGTGGCAGCGCTTTTCAGAGGCACAATGCACACATGCAGGTAGGCCCAGCTTCAGGCTCCCCAACACCATCAACCTGACCCAAGCTTCATGTGTGCATTGTCTACCTGAAAGCAGCGCCACTAAAACGCTGTATATCATAGTGCACCAACTCTATCGCAATATATACCAGGGCAGCAGGAATTTTATATATACCAACAGATGTGGTGCATTCTGATACTACGGTGTTGAGTGTCACTGGTGCCAGGGGTGCAATGCACACATGCAGCTAGGGGCAGGAAGATGGGTCCCTGGTATCATCAACCTGTCCCTAGCAGCATGTGTGCATTGTCCACCTGAAAGCATTGATACTCACTGTAGTATCGGAATGCCTCACATCTGTTGATATGTATAATAAGGGCAGCAGTAAATGAGAATCACACTACATTTGAAAGAGAACTGTCTCCTCCAACTCCTCTTGTTCTCCCTGTGACATCAAGGAGGTCAAAATTGCGGCGGGGACGGTGGATGTGTGGCTGGCTTTGGAAGGGTAGCTGGCTTGAGGAGGAGATTGAATAATGGGAGAAGGGTGGGTGGATGGGGGTGGGGGTTGACGACAATGGAAAGGGTGGCTGGTTTGAGGAGGATGGAAAGTGGAGGAAGGGTAGGTGGATGGGGTCTGCGGTTGCGGATAACCGGAATGGTAGCTGGGATGCAGAGGAGGATGGGTACTGGAGGAAGAGTAAGTGGGTGGTGAACTGAAGGCCAATGGGAGATGAGGAGCAGGTGCTTGAGGTTCTGGCACATGAATGTTCCACTCTGGTGTCAGTTGTCCTGTGAGTGTTTTGTACAAAACATGTGACACCAGGCGCTGGCACTCTACTTGCTGCTGCTCGGAAACCTTACGCATGGTTTTGCTAACATATGACGCAAAGTCATCAAATTCATCAGATTTCCGGAGCAGCTGTGAAGGGGCCTCCGATAGTAGTGGGTCTTCGCAGATTTTGTTTTCCATGGCTTCCTCCTGGAACCCTGTAGCTGTGAAGATTTTGGTTCCTCTGGTGATGTGTTGTTGAGGTCAGGGGTACGGCTGAGGTCTGAGGGTGTCTGAGGGTAAAAAAAACATATTTAGTTAATAATCAAACTTTTTTTTTCTTTTACAGTTCCCTACAAACGTGGAAGAATGGCAAACTATTGCAGAGGACTTTGACAGGAGCTGGAATTTCCCAAACTGTGGTAGTGCGATAGATGGGAAACATGTGAGCCTCACCAAACCCACCAACAGTGGGTTGGACTACTTCAATTATAAAGGCTACTTTAGCATTGTTCTCATGGCGGTGGTCAAAGCAAACTATGAATTTATTTTCTTGGATGTTGGGAAAAATGGTCGTTGCTCAGATGGTGGATCCTTGAAAAATACGCGCTTCTATGATAGGCTCACCACTAACTCCATTCATCTGCCGCCTGTTGAGCAAACAAAGAATGGCCTGGGATTTGTGTTCATGGCAGATGAGGCCTTTGCACGGCACGAACACATAATGAAGCCCTACCCGCAAAGAGTTCTGAACCACGATAGGCGCATTTTCAACTACCGCCTTTCTAGGGCCCGTCGGGTTGTTGAGAATGCATTTGACATTCTCAGCAACTGGTTCAGGATCTTCCACCAACCCATCAACATGAGGCTGGACAAAATTGTGTAGTAACAGCATGCACAACTGCACAACATGCTCTGACGCAAGGCCACAAGGCAAATGCCTTTGCTCCCAGCAGTATCGGAAGATCCCAACCAGCCAGTGATGAAAGTGCCGATTTCCTTGGTGGGACCACCTGCAGTAACCTTACGTGGCACTGCAAGGGCAAAAGAGGTCCGGGAAAAATATAATGTCTTTTTCAATGGGGAAGGAGCTGTGGCATGGCAAGAGAAATATATTAGGTAAAAACTATTTAAAAGTAACTTACCCCTTCGGCCTCCTCCACATCCAGACTTCACTCCTCGGACTCTGCTATCACCACTAGGGACTCCTTAGCTGACCATTTCTCCAGGAGGAAGTTTAGTTCTTTGTAGTACCACAGCTGTGACACATACACCTTGTCTGCACCAGCCCCTGACCTCTTGGACTCCTCCACCTTGCGGTTCTCTTTTACAAAGACTGTCCATATATTGGCAATTTTCTTACAGACCCAGGCCACCGAGGCCGCAAAGAAGGTGCGCTTTGAGTACTCCACCAGGCGGTTATAAGCAGCCTCCCTCTTCTGTTTGTTGCTGTAGTCTGGTGAGGACGTCAGCCACAGACACTCCTCCTCACGGTACAGGTTGATAAAGTCCAATAGAAAATCGCGGCTCTCATAGGACATCTGCAGAATGCAAAAAAAGGAAAATGAATAAACATTAAAAAAGTTCCATTATTGTGGTTAAATAAAGTTTGTTTTCTAGTATTATTGTGGTTAAATAAAGTTTTTGTTTTCTAGTTACTGCTGTGAGTTATCTGAAATATGTTGTGATAATACATTAGTGTGCAGGGTGCAGCAGCATAATTGTGGCTAGTGGTGCAGTATAATGGCGTTTAGGGCGCGGCCTGGGGCTTGCAGTGGTGCAGCATTTTGGGCAGGCGGCCAGTATAATGATGGGTGCAGCAACATAATGGTGGCCAGTGGCGCAGTATAATGGTGTTTAGGGCACGGCCTGGAACTTGCAGTGGTGCAGCATTTTTGAGCAGCGGGCCAGTATAATGGTGGGTGCAGCAGCATAATGGTGGCCAGTGGCGCAGTATAATGGCGTTTAGGGAGCGGCATGGGGCTTGCAGTGGTGCAGCATTTTGAGCATGGGGCCAGTATAATGGTGGGTGCAGCAGCATAATGGTGGCCAGTGGCACAGTATAATGGCATTTTGGGCGCGGCCTGGGGCTTGCAGTGGTGCAGCATTTTCAGCAGGAGGCCAGTATAATGGTGGGTGCAGCAGCATAATGGTGGCCAGTGGGGCAGTATAATGGCATTTAGGTCGCGGACAGTGGCTTGCAGTGGTTCAGTATTTTGGTCAGTGGGACACTATAATGGTGGGTGCAGCAGCAGTGGCTTGCAGTGGGGCAGCATAATGGCGTTTAGGGTGCAGCCAGTGGCTTGCAGTGGGGCTGTCTTTTGGGCAGTGGGCCACTATAATCGTGGGTAGAGCAGCATAATGGTGGGCAGTGTTGGTAAAACATCATAATAATTATTGGTGGCCAGTGGTGTAGCCTGCCTACCTTGTCCGCTGTTTGGGTGTTCAGCAGCTGCCTCCTCTACAGTCATGTGCGAAGTGGGGGGAAGAGGAGTGGCCAGTGTCAAAGTCGGAAAAATATCATGCTACACGTTGCCATATATTCACCTCATGCGCTTGCCCGCTGCACGTGCACATTCTCTCCCGTGCGTGCGGATACTCGCAGCTGCGTGATGGCGCCTCCTCGGCCATGCGCTCGAGCGCGTGGTATGTGCATTTACGGTAGAGTTAGTGTGCGTCTAGCGGGCCACTCAATCGTTAAATAATAAAACCAAATAGTATGTTTTATAGATAATGTTCCCCTTAATAATGACTGTAAGTTTGTTTAATGTAACTGGTCGCTGGACAGAGAAATTCCTCTTTGCATGATACGAAGGGTCAGACAGGGTTTGAACAGTGGTGTCTGGTACCTAACTAAAGAACATTTTATTAGAAACAATCCGGTGCTGGTTAGGTAAAGATTAATCGCTCCTGCGTATAGTTATGTCTATTAGTAGTTTCTGGACATTTACTATATTTGCGGTTCATTATCCATGCGGCGGGAATTCTGAGATTCCCTCCCACCTGAGCAGTTTGATATAGTCACAGCCCACCTGTTCAAACTAACCTATGACCTTTTGGTATGATGCGAGGAGACATTCCTGTGTCCAATGAACAATGAGATTGTAGGTCCCTTTGTAGTATACTGTACGCAGTGTATATAAGGACAGCCAGCCTGGCCAGCTCAGTCTTCTCTCCACAAACGGTTTTCATCTTGACTAACTCGGAGCTGGTACCAGGACTGCGCTGCGATCATTCCCCAGTGTGTGTAAGTTATTCTCTGTGACCATTCTAAATCTCTGACTGTATTCTGCCACGATCTCTCTCTCTCTCTCATTGTATGTTATTGTTTGCGATTGTGCCGCTATTGTATATTTATGTGTAGTTATTCTGCTTAGATATTGATGTTAGCCTGTAGTGTATGAACTGTTAACTGTTTTTCCTTTTTTTACATAGCTAGATATTGTTAGTAAAGGTGTTGGAACCTTAGCAAGGTATTGTGTGTTTATTACATTGCAGAGGGTAATCGGAGCGTCTCAATCGCTCAAGCAGCTTTAGTATTAACAAGGTTAAGCAGCGTTATATCGCTACAGTATTTTAGTAGTAAGGTTTACAATACAAACTCAATCTTTCACTGTGTTGCATACAAGGTTTACGGAGTGTCATCTCGTGAGCGTCTGCGCCGCTCGTGTTCCCCTCGTGGTCACGAGCGTACGCTACGCTAGTAGCGTAGCATTACGGTAGTCGGCCGCCTATAGCGTGCTCGTCACCAAGCGTTAAGCTGTGAGCGAGCGTGTCGCATGTGCGTCTCGACCACGGATAAGCGTCTGCTACGCTAAGTGCGTACCCTTACGGTACCCCATACGCCAATTGCGTACTGAGTCTCTTACCCATTTATAGTGAATGTTATAAGATAAATATTTAGCTTTATCACTAGGGATTCGGCTCCTATCTTCACAGTTCGCACATCGCAGTGTGATAAATCGAAAGTGGTAAAAAAAACAGCATGCGATCGCACCGCGATTCAATAAATATTAAGTGCAGCAAATAATATCTTGAGACGCGACCTCCACCGGCGTGCCCGCGCATCGCTTCGCATGGTACCTAAAATGTGCATACAATCCTTCAATTTATCTCACAGATGCGGTCAAAATCGAAGGATTGTACCTGATATCTCACAAGTGTATGGGCTACATTAGTAAGATCTACTTGTTAAAGAAAAGACATTTCGCAGGATTTGTTTGTGTATTGTGTTTTAGAAGAGGTTCCATATACTGTAAGTGGCCATGAGACACCTTATTTAAAATGCATTTAGCTATAATGATCGTTGTACCTTATAACCAATACAGGGAAATGGCACTGATGATCCCATTTGAATATATGTATCTGATATCTTTTATTCCACAAAGAATGTAACAGCTACATAATGGGGGTAAGGTGCAATCAGGTAGATTCCTGGTCTATTCAGGGAGTCAAGGACATTGCTGTTATTTCAGGGATTCTCCTGCAGAATGAGGGAGTGTAGGCAACGATGCCCTCAAGAGTTTTAGTTCGGATTTGTATTTGAATTTCATGAAAATTAATAAAAACCTAATTTGTACCTATTTTTGTTCTTACAGCATTATTAAACCCCATAACATTAAGTGACAGTATTTCCAGTCAGTTTTGACCACCTCAGAGCTCACAATATTGTTCACCGAGGCTGGCTATACAAAGTGGCAGGGCAGCGGCACAAACACACGGCAGTTACTTTAAAAGAATATAGCACTATGAAACATTGCGGCACAGCAGTTGCAGACAGGATGACAATTTAATAAACTATACTAACCCATATATAGAATAGAAAGAATATTTTCATTAATCAAAAAGAGGCCACAGGGCAGTACAGGAAAATAGAGATGAAGAATGTAATGGCAGGCAGGTAAAGCATTGATTGATTGATTGATTGATTGAAATGTAATAATTCATTATTCATTTAGAAAATGTAAATTAAAGAAACATAATGTTAATGGCCAAGGATTGCGGACAACAAGGCTTCAAAGAGAACCCAAGAAAATTAATATTTGCACTGCAGAGCTGCAAACTCTAAATTAGCCTATTTTACACTAATACCCCTTTCAGACATAAACCCTAGCACTGTCCCAGGACACTGAGCATGGGTTGAAGCCAGAGTTTTATGTACTAGCCCCTTATTCACACATGAGTGACTACTCTGGTTATTCCCAGTTCATCACCCTTCACACTGGACCCAGGTCTTCCAGCTTACAGTGGATACTTGAAGATGATGTAACCTCCAAGTGCTACTGTACTTGCCAATGAATTTCTTTTAGGCATGATCTGGGTCATACCTTTCACACAGAAGTTGGAGCATTACCTGGATTGAAGTACCAGGAATAACTCTGGTCAGAGCCTTTCAGATATTTGCAGGACCCAGGTCGATGCACATGCATCGGAAAAAATCAGAGTTTTTGGCTTATGTCTGAAAGGGGTGTTACAAATGTTAGGAGGCTGACACACCTCTGTAATACATTATAGAGTCTGAGTTTATGTTTTTTTTTGTTTTTAGGCCAAAAGGTTCCACCGAGGTAGCTGGATGACTAAGCTAAGTGACAGTAGTGGGCGGCACAAACACATGGCACATCTAGGAGTGGCACTGCAGTGGCAGACAGGATGGCAGTTTTCTAAACTATGTGCAAAAAATTATCCAAAGAGCACATAATGCAAAGAAAACAGGTACAAGATGGAACTGTCTTTGGTACCTCCCACCCACCCTTATGTTTTATATTACAAAGGACATGCAAAATTTAACAAACCAAGCACTTTAGCAACAGGAACGGACACTTTTGTGGCTGAAGTGCTTGGTCTGTTTGGGCCACCACAAACCAAGCTAACAATGGGCTTAAGGCAGCTAACAGTGTTGTTATTCATCATCACATTTGGAACATGGTTTGTTTGGGCCCCCACAAACCAAGCTACCAATGGGCTTAAAGCAGGTAGCAGTCGGGGTAATTCAGACCTGATAGCTAGGGTGCGTTTTTTGCATCCCTGCGATCAGGTAGTCTCCGCCTACAGGGGGAGGGTATTAGCTGTGTGTAGGTGTGAGAACGCTTGGGATGGACTTACTCACCCGCTGCAATGATCGTGGTGGGAGCTGACATCAGTAGTCCTCTTTAACACTCCCTAGAAATGGTCAGTTGCCACCCACAAATGCCCTCTTCCTGTCAATCTCCGTGCATTCGCCTGTATGATTGTATTTTTCACACCATCCCATCGCTGACCATCGCTCCCCGTTGCTGCAGACTGTCACGTCTGCACATTGCGGTGCAAACGCATGCACAGTTCAGACCTAATCACCCGCTGTGCGAAAATGCACAGCAGCGATCAGGTCTGAATTAGCCCCAGTGTTGTTATTCATCATCACATTTGAACTCATCATCCTCCTTAAGTTAAAGCAGGTGACATTGATGTGTCATGTGCCAATTAAGCTGACAACTTGAATTCATTGCATCTCTTGAGATCTGGGTCATTCGGAAAGAAAGATGTTGAAAAGGACTTAAACCTAGGATCTAGTATGGTTGCCAAAATGTAATGATCCAGTGTCAACATGATGACAACCCTTGTGTCCTGCCAAAGTAGAAAAAGAACTTGATCCACAAGTCCAACATACTTAGTGGATTCACTTCCTTTCATCTTTTCCTTCAGCTTCTCTGGCTCATTTTTCAGTAGTTTACTTAAGAGAATCACCTGACTCAGGCTAGCAGTCTCTGAGTTCACTTCATTGGTTACAATTCAAATGATCTGAATAGCTTGCATAAAACTGAGAGTATTCTCCACTGTGCTGGACTAAGGTAACATGTCCCCCCTGTCCCTATCTTATGCTCTGATATCTATTCTTGGATGGCTTTTTGCTGTTACTCCAGTTGCTGAAGCATATAGAGTAGGGGTGGGCAAAATATGGCCCGCAAACGGATCCTGCCCGGACCGCTGCCTCCCACCACTGTGCAATGACAAGCGGCCCAAGTGGCTGCTTGTCACTGCACTACAAAAGTTCCACCGCTACGTCAGGTCACTGGTACAGCCGAGTGTAGCTGGACCGGACGTAAGGACTTGTCAGTGCTGGATGGAGTTGGGGGTGGAGCCAAGAGCAGGACACTGCAGCTGAAGTGGGAGGTTTAAATGAAGCTGCTGCACAGACTGCTGTTGAGGACTGGTTACTATATTGCTAAGGTACCGTGGCTGTGGGCTGTCCGTTTTTGAATGGCTGGCGGGTGGCAGCAGGGTGGGAGTGCTAGGTCTGCCCAGTGTGGGGGGGAGGGGCTGCTGAATGTGCCAAGGGAGGAAGGGAGAGCTGGTAACTGCCCCAAAGATGGAGGGGGAAAGGAGCTAGTAACATTGCCCAAGGTGGAAAGAGGGAGGAAGAAAGGAAGGGAGAGCTGGTATCACTGACCTGGTTTGGGAGTGTTGTGTACTCAGGGTTTCTTCCGATGACCGGGAAGAGGAACCGCAACTGGGCCGCAGCAGAGATGGCCGAATGTAGGTTTTCCTCATGCAGGATTTGGATGACAGGCAGGAGGCACGTGTGGATGCGGAAGGTCTCCTGAAAGACAAGACTTGAAAAGGCGCTGATGAATTTGGTGAAGAATACCGTGAGCTCACCGAGAGCGATACTGAGGAGTTGGGAGGCATTGAGGTGCTTGGAGGCATTGAGGTGCTTGGAGGCACTGAGGTGCGTGGAGACGCTGAGGTGCTTGGAGGCACGGAGGTGCGTGGAGACGCTGAGGTGCTTGGAGGCACGGAGGTGCTCGGAGACACTGAGTTGCTTGGAGGCACGGAGGTGCGTGGAGACGCTGAGGTGCTTAAAGGCACTTAGGTGCGTGGAGACGCTGAGGTGCTTGGAGGCACAGAGGTGCGTGGAGACGCTGAGGTGCTTGGAGGCACAGAGGTGCGTGGAGACGCTGAGGTGCTTGGAGGCACTGAGGTGCATGGAGACGCTGAGGTGCTTGGAGGCACTGAGAGCCACAGCAATAAAGGAGCACTGGAAATTACAACTTCTAAGTAGAAAAGGTGATACTCATGCGCCGGAGCTCAGCCCGGCGTCTGAATTTGAACTTCCCGCCAGTACCTGATTGGTGGGAAGTGTTGATGACGTCACCCGCACCTTCAGTGGACGCCGGGCGTACCCGCGACGTCCACACTCACGATCGCGGGACGGAGCGCCAGGAGCCGGAGACCGCCAGCGAGGACGGCCGCAAGGAGACCCAGCGTGCCCGGAGGCAGAGCCGGCCATAGGCATAGGCAAACTAGGCAATTGTCTAGGGCATTTGATATGCCTAGGGGCATCATCAGCTTCTGCTGATTAAAATGATATGCGACATGTAGCATTTTATATGCAGATACAGCCACAGTCTCACACAGTATATTGGCATGCTGCATATCAGTTTAATCAGCAGAAGTTGCTTGTGCATCCTAGCCACATAGCAATGCAAATAAGATGCATTTTCATTAACAAAAAAGGTGCCCGACGTTAGCATTGATGCAAGATTTGTGAGGACACATCTGTATCCAAGCAGAGGCAGAGGTCACAGTGTTAGTGGAAGTGTGAGTGCTGTGTGCATGTAAGTGGGTTGGTTGTGCAGTAGTGTTCAGAATATGTGTAAGGAGCATTATGTGTGTCATGTAAAAATGCATTAATAATGTGCAACATGTGTAAAGGGCCACTATGTGTGTCATTATATGTATAAGGGCATTAATAATGTGCGGCATATGTGTAACAGGGTACTAATGTATGTGTGTCATTATGTGTATAGGGGCACTAATAATGTGCTGCAAATGTGTAGGGGGCACTATGTGTGTCATTATGTGTATAAGGGCATTAATAATGTGCGGCATGTGTGTAAGAAACATTATGTGTAAAAGGGCATTAATAAAGGTTGTCATAATGTGTAAGGTGCATTATGTTTATAAGGACATTAATGTGTCTCATATGTGTAAGGGGCATTACTGTGTGGAATTGTGTATAAATGCATTACTAATGTGTGGCATTATGTGTATAAGGTGCTCTACTATGTGGCGTTGCAAATAGAAAGGGCACTACTGTGTCGTCTAATGTGAATAAAGAGCAATAAGGTGTGGTGTAATGTGAATAAGGAGCAACTCAGTGTGATCTAATGTGAATAAGGGGCTCTACTGTGAGGAGTAACGTTTATAAGGTAAAGTGATACTACTGTGGGATGTAATATGAATTATGGACACTATCTCAAGATAAAATGTGAATAAAGTTGCAGTACTGTGTGGCGTAATTGGAATTGGGGTTACTATTGTGTGGCCATGTCCCTTCCCAGCAAGAAGATGCCCCTTTTTGGGCTGTGCGTCAAATGTGCAAGCTGTTCCTATTTAAAATATAGGGGGTACAAGGACTGCTATGGGTGAGGGGTAATGGTGCTGGGAAAGATGTGCAAGGTCAGAGGCAGAACCAACGGTGGTTCTAGGGGGCACCAGCCAAAATCTTGCCTAGAGCATCATATTGGTTAAGGCCGGCTCTGCCCGGAGGGGTAAGTACGGTGGCCGCGGCGGTGGCATGACAGTACCCCCTCCTCTAGGAGTGGCCCCTGGACACTTCCCTGGCTTCGTAGGGTGTCTAGAATGCAAAATCCGGATTAGTCGAGGAGCTGAGACCTCAGAAGCTTTTATCCAACTTCTCTCCTCAGGACCATAACCTTTCCACTCTACCAGATATTGCAGGTTCTTATGATGATAACGAGAGTCCAGAATACTTTTGATCTCGAAGTCTGTACCGGTTTTAGTTTCTACTGAGGTGGGGCTAGAAGACTTTGAATGGAAACGATTAAGGACGAGAGGACAAAGAAGAGAAACACGGAAGGCATTTGGTATGCGTAGATGAGAAGGTAAACCCAACTTGCAGACCACAGGATTCAGAACTTGTAGCACAGGATAAGAACCGATGAACCTTGGAGCAAACTTCATAGTGGGTACCTTAAACCGGAGATTACGTGTGGATAGCCATACCCTATCACCAACCTTGTATTGAGGAGCGGCTCGCCGTTCCTTGTCCGCAAAGTACTTGTATCGGACAGAAACCTTTTTAAGACTAGCATGAACCTTACTCCAAATTTGTCTAAAGTGTGATAAAGTGGAAGTCACAGCTGGAACCTCTTCTGTCGGAAGGATTGGCAGTTCCGGAACTCGTGAGTGGAACCCATAGTTGATGAAGAACGGAGATTCGCCAGTGTAAGAATGAAATGAATGGTTATGGGCAAACTCCGCCCAAGGTAACAACTCCACCCAGTTGTCCTGTGAAGGGGAGAGATAAAGGCGGAGGAAAGTCTCCAAATCTTGGTTGACTCGTTCCGTTTGACCATTCGTTTGGGTATGATAGGCCGACGAAAATGTAAGTTTAATTTGTAAGGCTGAGCAGAGGGCTCTCCAGAACCTTGCAGTAAACTGTACCCCTCGAACAGAGACTATTTCTTGAGGTAAACCGTGCAACCGAAAGTGTTCCTGGATGAATAATAGAGCCAATTTGGGAGCTGTCGGCAGACCCGTCAATGGAATGAAGTGCGCCATCTTAGAAAAACGGTCGACAATCACCCAGATGGTATTGCAACCTTTGGAACAGGGCAACTCGGTAATGAAGTCCATGGAAATATGAGTCCAGGGTTTCAAAGGAATGGACAGAGGATGAAGCAACCCGGCAGGAGGCAGACAAGGAGATTTATGCTGCGTACACTGTGGGAAAGAGTTAACGTAATCCTGTACATCCTTCCTCATGGTGTCCCACCAGTAATATTTTTGCAGAAACTTGAACATCTTCTGGACACCAGGATGACTGGAGAACTTGGAGTTATGAGCCCACTGCAGTATTTTCGGCCGGAATTTAGTTGGTACAGACATCCTTCCAGGGGGAGGACTCGGAGTAGTGGAAGCAGCAGAAACAGAAATTGGATTCCGAATTAAACTCCGCTCAAAAGAATTCTCTTCATCTGTGGGAGTTTGTGAACGAGAAAGCGCAACCGCTTTAGTATTGAAAGTCCCGGCCCGGTACTTGATAACAAAAGAAAATCGAGTGAAGAAAAGCGCTTACCTAGCTTGACGAGGATTCAAACACTGTGCGGTTTTGATGTACAACAAATTTTTTCGATCGGTGTAGATAGTAATTACATGTTTGGCCCCTTCTAAAAGATACCTCCACTCCTCCAAAGCGGATTTTATTGCTAAAAGTTCCTGATCACCAATAGAATAATTCCGTTCGGCCGGAGAGAATTTACGAGAGTGGAAGCCACACGGATGCAATTTCTTATCCGAGGAGTACTGGGAGAGAACGGCTCCAACTCCGACCGAAGACACATCAACTTCCAGGAAAAAAAGTTCTTCGAAATTTGGTTGTTGGAGGACCGGGGCTGACATAAAAGCTGATTTTAAATAGGTGAAAGCTTCCATGGCCTCGGGAGACCACAAACATGGGTTGGAGCCCTTTCTGGTCAAGGCGGTAATGGGTGCGACTATGGTGGAGAAACCCCTAATGAATTTCCTGTAATAATTCGCAAAGCCCAGGAATCTTTGTATTGCTTTCAAAGAGTGGGGCTGAGTCCAGTCATGAATGGCGGAAAGTTTCTCCGGGTCCATGCGAAGCTCCTTCCCCGAGATGATATAACTGAGGAACGGAATTGATGTTACTTCGAAGGAACATTTGGAGATCTTAGCATAGAGATGATTCTTTCGTAAACGGTGGAGCACCTCTTTGACCTGTGTCATGTGTTCAGTAAGATCTTTGGAAAAAATCAGTATGTCGTCTAAATATACCACAACACTTCGATATAACATGTCTCGAAAGATCTCGTTGACGAATCCTTGAAAGACGGCGGGGGCATTACTAAGGCCGAATGGCATCACCAGATATTCGTAATGTCCATCCCTCGTATTGAAGGCTGTCTTCCATTCATCCCCTTCTCGGATACGTATAAGATTATAGGCTCCCCTCAAATCGAGCTTGGAGAAAACGTGGGCGCCACGAACCCTATCAAACAACTCTGTAATTAGTGGCAAGGGGTATTTATTTTTGACGGTGATATCGTTTAGGCCGCGGTAATCGATACATGGTCTTCACGAAAAAGAAACCTGCTCCAGCCGGGGAGGTAGAGGGGCGAATGAATCCCTTGAGAAGATTGGACTTAATATAGTCCGACATGGCTTGAGTCTCGGGAAGTGACAAAGAATATGTGCGGCCACGGGGCGGCATCTTCTCTGGGATTAGGTCAATGGGACAGTCCCAAGGCCTATGGGGTGGTTACTGGTCATCCGCATGTTCCGAAAACACATCATTGTACTCTTGATACGCCTCCGGAATAAGCTCTTCATCCGACTTAGAAGAGACACGGAGCGGACAGACAGGAGTGAGACAGTTAGCGTGACAAAAAGAACTCCAAGACAGAATTTGTGAAGACTTCCAGTCGACGTGGGGATTATGGGTTTTGAGCCAAGGCAACCCGAGGACAAGGTCGTGAGGCATCTCCGGAATCACTAGGAGTTCTTGATGTAGCGCTCCGACCTGCAGCCTAACGGGCTCTGTGCGATATGTAATGAGGCCATTGGATATTCTGGTTCCATTAATAGCAGTCAAAGAAATAGGCCATTTGATAGACCGCAACTTTAAATCCAGACCTTGGGCACAGGAGAAAGAAACGAAATTCCCAGCAGCCCCAGAGTCCAATAGGGCATTAAAAGATTTGGCAACTGACTTGGAGGTCAAAGACACGGAAAGTAAGCAATCCAAAGTCGGAGAAGATTTGGACGTGACTCCCAACTTGACTCCTCCGGAACAAGCTAGGCCTGCCCGTTTCCCGGATGGGATTTACAAAACTTGAGGAAATGATCTGCGGCTCCACAGTAAAGGAAAGTTTACCCTCACGACGATGCTGTCGTTCCTCCGGAGACAGTCGAGACCGGTTAATTTGCATGGGTTCGTCCGAACTGGGCACAGCCGCCGGCCTAGGAGGAGGAAGCCAGAACCTGGAACGATCTGAACGACTACGTTCTCCTCCACGCTCCTGCATCTGAAGATCCACCTTGACACAGAGGGAGATCAACTCTTCTAATGGATTCGGCAGATCCTTAGTGACCAACTCATCTTTCAGCCGGTCGGAGAGACCGTTCCAGAAGGCAGCCCTCAGGGCGTCATTATTCCAGTGAAGTTCAGAGGCAATGGTCTGGAAATGAACCACGTACTGACCCACAGAGCGGGAGCCCTGACGGACACGGAGCAAGTCAGAAGAAGCAGTTGTCATCCTGCCGGGCTCGTCGAAGATTCATCGAAAGGACGTGATTAAGTTGGTGTAGTTGGAAACCACGGGATCAGATCGTTCCCATAATGGAGACACCCAATCCAACGCTGACCCTTCGAGCAGAGAAATAATATACGCCACCTTAGACCGATCCGTAGGAAAATTATGAGAGAGAAGCTCGAAGTGCACCTCGCACTGGTTTAAAAAACCACGGCAATTCTTTGGATTCCCATTATAGCGGGAAGGAGTAGGAAGCTGATGGCGTGACCTGGTACTGGCCGGAGGTTGGACGTTACTGGAAACGGCAACTGGAGCAGTTACGGGAACTGAAACCGAAATTACGGAAGCTAAGGATGCTTGAATTTGATCCAATCGGCCGGACAATTCCTGGAGATATTGCATCACCTGGCCCTGTGTCGCCTCCTGAGTCTGAACTCGGGAAGCCAAACTTTGGATGGCGCTCGACTCTGTGTTCCGATTCCCCGGGTCCATGAGGCCTGAGTATACTATCACTGACCTGATTTGGGAGTGTTGTGGACTCTGGGTTTCTTCCGATGACCGGGAAGAGGAACCGCAACTGGGCCGCAGCAGAGATGGCCGAATGTAGGTTTTCCTCATGCAGGATTTGGATGACAGGCAGGAGGCACGTGTGGATGCGGAAGGTCTCCTGAAAGACAAGACTTGAAAAGGCGCTGATGAATTTGGTGAAGAATACCGTGAGCTCACCGAGAGCGATACTGAGGAGCTGGGAGGCACTGAGGTGCTTGGAGGCACTGAGGTGCTTGGAGGCGCTGAGGTGCGTGGAGACGCTGAGGTGCTTGGAGGCACAGAGGTGCGTGGAGACGCTGAGGTGCTTGGAGGCACGGAGGTGCTTGGAGGCACTGAGTTGCTCGGAGACACTGAGGTGCTTGGAGGCACGGAGGTGCGTGGAGACGCTGAGGTGCTTGGAGGCACGGAGGTGCGTGGAGACGCTGAGGTACTTGGAGGCACTGAGGTGCGTGGAGACGCTGAGGTGCTTGGAGGCACAGAGGTGCGTGGAGACGCTGAGGTGCTTGGAGGCACTGATGTGCATGGAGACGCTGAGGTACTTGGAGGCACTGAGGTGCGTGGAGACGCTGAGGTGCTTGGAGGCACTGAGAGCCACAGCAATACAGGAGCACTGGAGATCACAACTTCTAAGTAGAAAAGATGATACTCAGGCGACGGAGCTCAGCCCGGCGTCTGAATTTGAACTTCCCGCCAGTACCTGATTGGTGGGAAGTGTTGATGACGTCACCCGCACCTTCAGTGGACGCTGGGCGTACCCGCGACGTCCACACTCACGATCGCGGGACGGAGTGCCGGGAGCCGGAGACCGCAAGCGAGGACGGCCGCACGGAGACCCAGAATCCGGATTAGTCGAGGAGCTGAGACCTCAGAAGCTTTTATCCAACTTCTCTCCTCAGGACCATAACCTTTCCACTCTACCAGATATTGCAGGTTCTTATAATGATAACGAGAGTCCAGAATACTTTTGATCTCGAAGTCTGTACTGGTTTCAGTTTCTACTGAGGTGGGGCTAGAAGACTTTGAATGGAAACGATTAAGGACGAGAGAATGAAGAAGAGAAACATGGAAGGCATTTGGTATGCGTAGATGAGAAGGTAAACCCAACTTGCAGACCACAGGATTCAGAACTTGTAGCACAGGATAAGGACCGATGAACCTTGGAGCAAACTTCATAGTGGGTACCTTTAACCGGAGATTACGTGTGGATAGCCATACCCTATCACCAACCTTGTATTGAGGAGCGGCTCGCTGTTTCTTATCCGCAAAGTACTTGTATCGGACAGAAACCTTTTTAAGACTAGCATGAACCTTGGAGGTCATTCCGAGTTGTTCGCTCGCAAGGCGATTTTAGCAGAGTTGCTCAAGCTAAGCCGCCGCCTACTGGGAGTGAATCTTAGCATCTTAAAATTGCGAACGAAGTAATCGCAATATTGCGATTACACACCTCGTAGCAGTTTCTGAGTAGCTTCAGACTTACTCGGCATCTGCGATCAGTTCAGTGCTTGTCGTTCCTGGTTTGACGTCACAAACACACCCAGCGTTCGCCCAGACACTCCTCCGTTTCTCCGGCCACTCCTGCGTTTTTTCCGGAAACGGTAGCGTTTTTTCCCACACGCCCATAAAACGGCCTGTTTCCGCCCAGTAACACCCATTTCCTGTCAATCACATTACGATCGCCAGAACGATGAAAAAGCCGTGAGTAAAATTACTAAGTGCATAGCAAATTTACTTGGCGCAGTCGCAGTGCGGACATTGCGCATGCGCATTAAGCGGAAAATCGCTGCGATGCGAAGATTTTTACCGAGCGAACAACTCGGAATGAGGGCCCTTATTTCAAATTTGTCTAAAGTGTGATAAAGTGGAAGTCACAGCTGGAACCTCTTCTGTCGGAAGGATTGGCAATTCCGGAACTCGTGGGTGGAACCCATAGTTGATGAAGAACGGAGATTCGCCAGTGGGAGAATGAAATGAATGGTTATGGGCAAACTCCGCCCAAGGTAACAACTCCACCCAGTTGTCCTGTGAAGGGGAGAGATAAAGGCGGAGGAAAGTCTCCAAATCTTGGTTGACTCGTTCCGTTTGACCATTCATTTGGGGATGATAGGCAGACGAAAATGTAAGTTTAATTTGTAAGGCTGAGCAGAGGGCTCTCCAGAACCTTGCAGTAAACTGTACCCCTCGATCAAAGACTATTTCTTGAGGTAAACCGTGCAACTGAAAGTGTTCCTGGATGAATAATAGAGCCAATTTGGGAACAAATGCAGATGCACTATTCAAACATTACTAATTGGAAAAGTAATAAATTTTGCAATAAATTTTGCAGTATAAGGTTTTTTGCATAATCTTGGCCAAAATTACAGGCTTACTCACCACTTCACGGTAACCTCATAGTCTGGTAAATCCCTAACATTCTAAGGGTTCAAGTCTAGGGCTAGGACCTGCAGCTACATAGTTCCATGGTTTGTGAGGTTGAAAAAAGACAATCCGTCCGTCGAGTTCAACCTATTTATGTACTCCTATTCTGTATTATTTTCATGAGTAATTTTATCTGTTGATAAAGTTGGCCGTTGTGTTGTATTTACTCATTTTATTATTACTATGGTACGTGATCTATCCACCATAACCTTGTATTTCCTTATCCAATAGGAATTTATCCAGGCCATTCTTAAAAGTATTGACCGAGTCTGCCATTACTACTTTCTCAGGCAGGGAATTCCAAACTCATATTATAGTTACAATACTTGTATGAAATTGGGGTATCACCTACAGTGTCACAATACGTGTATGATTATTACACTGCAGACTCAATAGCAGTGCCACAGAAATACAATAGTATAGTACACGGGTATAGCACAAAATAAATATATATATATATATATATATATATATATACACTGTATATACATATACACATAAAATTATATCTTTAGCTTCTATTTTTTTTTACATTGCAGCAGAGCCTCTGGATGGATGGACATAGCACCCCAGGAGGACACAGCAGCCCCTTGATGTACGATAAAGCACCCCTGGAGATGGACTACCTGCAGTTGGGGTACCACCTCCTACAGTGTTACAATACATGTATGATTATTACACTGCAGTCTTTTTTTTTTTTTTTTACACTGGGCCACAGCCCCTGGATGGACAGACAGACAGACAGACAGACACAGCAGTCCTAGAGGACACAGCAGCCCCTTTATGTATAACAAAGCACCCCTGAGGATGGACACCTACAGTTGGTACCACATACAGTGTCACAATACAAGTATGATTACTACACTGTGGTCTATCCGGCAGTGTCACAGAAGTATAATAGTATAGTACACTGGGGTATAACACTATATATAGTGGAGGACAAAGCAGCCCCTGTATGGACACAACAGCCCCTTGATGGACACAGCATGGACATGTCTGCTCAATACAAGCTCCACAGCCAGAGTGAAGATAGTGCAATCACTGGGAGGATGACGCTTTGCCTCATTTTTGGAATCCAAGTCAGGTGGGAAAACCCGAGCCAGACTCAGATCCTGGCTCGGAACACTATGTTCAGGTGGGTCCGGTTCTCAGAGAGCCGGACCCGCTCATCTCTAAAGGGCTTTTTTTTACTGACTCCCTTCTCTATTTAAGGCCAGGCATTGATTTCTTCATGGATTTGTTAACACTCACTTCAAAAAGAATTTTTTATAATGGCGGTTATTTCCTACATATTTCAGGCTGCATAAATTGGCCCAGTGTGACACAATCAAATGCAAATGCATACATGTTTGGTATTGAGGAAGATGTTTTTGTCTCAACAGAGGAGATTAAAATTAAATTATGTTCACAGGATGTATTGATGATCATTTCATACTGTATTTTGGAAGGGAACCAGGGAATCATTTGTTAATCTTATGAAACAACTAGATACACAATCATGTAAAAAAATAAATTTTATTTGGAACCCTCTTCAGTAAATTATTTAGATGTGCATTCACTAAAAATGGTTCACTAAGCTAACGGATAGAAGCTCCTTACTGCTCAATAGTAATTTTTATCCCAAGCAATTTTTTAGAGTATATCAAATTACAAGTGACTTTCAGCAGATTGTTTGGTTGAGAAATTCATATGAAGAGGGTATGCCTGGGATGACTTGATCAAAATAAAAAATAAGGTTTTCAGTATACCACAAGTAGAAACTGATAATCAGAAATAAGAATTCTAGCGCCTCTACAGTAGGGTCTTCTGGATTAATTCAATACAATCATGCAAGACATACAGTTAGCAAAAAGGTAAACAATATGGCCCAATTGTAGTATAAAGGGGGGTACTCATGGAGCGATATTCTAAGCAATCTGACTAGATTGCTTAGAATTTAAGCAGGATCGTTCCGTGTGTACCCCATACAGCGATAGCGATGCGCAGCCCCGCGCATCGCTATCGCTGCTGCTAGATTGGCTTGCCGTGCAGGCCAATCTAGCGGGTCGCTCAAATGAGCACCCCCCGCATGCTCAGCACAGATCGCGCTGTGCTGAGCGGCGGGAGAGATGTGTGCTGAGCGAACCGCTCAGCACACATCTCTCCCCGAATCGGCCCGTGGGTACTGGGCTTAAGATACAGAACTTTTATTATGCAGAGGCAAGACCCTGCGCTGTATCTAGATTTTTTTGGTGCTCTGTGCCAGAGTGAAAAATTATCTTGCATATAAACTATGAAAACTATATGAAGCCACTGGTACTTTGTAAAAAAATAATCAGCATTGCAATTGAGCAGATCTATGTAGTGTGCAGCAACACAACCAATTCCTTGCAGCCACACAGTACATACAGTAGATCTGCTCAGCCGAAATGCTGATCATTTTATCACAAAGTACAAGGTAAGCTTCAAATAATTAGAATTCTCTAGCGTAGAATTATCTACCTTACTATGTAAGGGCAAATAGCTCAATGAATAGAGTGTCTGACTGTAATGCCACAGGTAATGGGTTTGAATCCCAAGTATGTCAGCATCTTGAAATGTAATAAAGGACAGTGTGCCTGAATAACAAAGAAATCTGAAGTTGAGTTGTATAGGATGTTGTATAGGTATTAGCGACAGACGGAGTCAGGGTAGGAGACAGGGGCAGTCAGGAGATGCTGGGCTTCAAAATGATTGAAGCTGCAAGTGAAAGTAATTAAAACAGATAATTGACAACAGCACCTCCTAACCTGCAGCATTATATGCCTTCGCACGCACCTAGTTACGGCCCTGGCAAGACCATTAAAAATGTGTTCATGAAGACCAACATCTCTAGAACCGAAATATGTTACACATTGCTGTTTTAAATGTCCAAATTGTCTGACGTGCTTATTGGTAATGTTAAAAAAAAAGAAAAAAAAAGTAAGATCAATCACCATCTGACCAGGTCGTGGTTTACATCATTTCATGACTGAGCACCAATTCAAAGAGCACATAGAGCAGAATAAAGTAATAGCAGCTAACCAGTGACGAGGCACTTTCCACAGCACCTCACAATCTGGTGGCTATCCAATACAGATTAATAGATTACATCCCTTCATTAAAAAGAGACAGAGATTGTGTGTATAAATTGTTGCTGTTGGAATCTAACAGAATTGTCATAATAGACATAGTACATTGTTACTTACAGGGTTTTAATGAATGTCTTGGGTGCCGTTGCATCTAGTAAATGCAATAAACCTTAATACTTATGAAATATTGTAAATTGGTAGTGAAATGGGTGCTGACGTCGGCCGTACCTATTTCCCTGATGATGTCGCCTTTTTCCGGACCTCACCTACAGGCTTCAGGCAGAAGAATCAGGACCCTACAGAGACAACCCCATAAATCCCCACGTTTGGTCAATGAGTTTGTATTTATTTGTCGGGAAAAGTGAACGATCACCGCTGTAGATTTAACTACTAAGTATTCAAAAGCATATCCAGTTACATTGGAATAGGATATGAACAATTTAGAATGCAGCTTAAACACACAGTGCAACACAGAAAATATAATTCACTGTTCTAAGTGTTTTTCACTACTGTTGCAATCAACTGAATGTCCACCTATGCTGTGGACCATTTAACTAAAAGTCATTGTCCCATAAATCAAATGTCCCTGTAGGAGTAAAGATGAGAATGTGCAGCAAATCTTGCAGGCAAGAACACACATAAGCAGAAAGGAACAGGTTGTGTATCGGTGCATCTTTCCTTGACTGTGAGTACACTGCCTGCTGCTGACCTGGCTGGGCTAGGAGGCTGTGTCAACTGGCTGTCCCTGTCTAAGGCTGGGGTCACACATAGTGGCCAAGCGGGTCCCGCTGTATGGGACCCGCTTGGCCGGGAGGGTTTTTTTGTGTTCACACGGACCCTGAAATGCATGTGTTCACACTGAAATCCCATCGTCCTGCCGTCTGGCCCAATGGCAGCATGCTTCGGTTGGATCCAGCAGCGGCGGGGCTGCTGCACATGTGTGGGCGCCTGCATAGGTCTCCTTGCAGTGAACAGGACCCGCTTGTCCACTATGTGTGGCCCCAGCCTAAATGGGTCTTTCTGGCTGATTGATCTAAGATGCTGTGGAGGCCAGTATATCCCTGGGACTGATGCTGCTGTGCCTGCCCTCTCTCTCAGGTCACATCACTTGACTGGGTAGCTAACAAGCTGGCTGACTGTTAGTGGCAGTCTGTTAATTGGTGACTGGGTGTTACTAGGAATGACAGGTACTGAGTTCCTGTGTCTGACATGAGAAGTGTCTCTGCCTCCCTATTTAACACCCTTAAGCTCGTGGTAGATCTCATCCTATACTGTTCCCTCAGCTCACTTGCGTGCTCTGTGTGTGTGGTGAAAATCACCTGCTGCTTGGGCACCGCAGCTGTGCTCAGCTTTGCACCTCCTACCTCCTGGGCTTGCTCACCACCCTCAGGGGCAGCTCTCTCATTTGGTTGCACGTCAGTGGCTTTCCACCAGCGCTACTCAGTGAGACCCCCTGAAGCGTGCATTCTCTCTTCAGCTCTGCTTTCCTCACCAAACTCTCCCCCAGCAATAATGCCGCCTTTTTTTTTAGTTTATGCTCTCTAAGCCACGCCTCCCAGGTCAGGGGTTAACCAACTGCCGCATAGCTCTTCTCCTGCTCTCCAGACACTCCAGATGCTCCACTTCCCCGGGTCTTGGTGCTCGCTGTGTTTGTGCTGCTGCTGACATAACATTGAGGGGGTGTTTGTTAACCCTGCCGATGCCACAAAGCAGTGAAAAAATTCCAAACAAGGGATGTGACAACCCCGTAGAAGTTCTGCATGGGTTTCTTCAGCAGGGTATCACACTTAGCTAAAATATAGGGTAGTATTAGGGCAGGATACTTTTCATGTTACTCTTTGTTCTAATACCATTATCAAATGTCCTCAATATTGGATAGGCTTAGTGATTAGGACATAGTAATGATGTCAAAAACTTGTACATGATCACATCAAAGAAGAAGTAAAGATTTTGAACTTTTGAACAATTTTGATTATCTTTATCGCTTAAGGATTCTGGTCCATTTTTATTTGATATCATCAGTAGATTTGTTGGTTGAACATAAATATTGTGAATCTCTTGTTCCACTACTTGCTCTGTGGATTGACATCCTGTGACTGTGGAGGCCATTGGAATACACTGAGCTCATTGTCATGTTCTTAGAACTAGATTGAGATGATGTGTGCTTTGTGACATGGCATGTTTGTCTGCTGGAAGTAGCCACGGAAGATGGGTATCGAGTGCTAAACATGGTCAGCAACAATATTCTTGACCATCTTGTTTGCCAGATTTTATGTGTTGTTTTGCTGTCGCATGATTGACTGGGGTGTGGATCATTAGGTTAACCCTAAATAGGTTCACAGTCAATATGTTGACCCCATATTGTCGACATGGTCAAAAGGTTGTCAGGGTCATTAGGTTGACAGGTAGAAGGTCGCAACATTGTTTTTTCCCTTTTTCACAGTCAAAGCACAGGGCACTCCAATTAGTGTACCATGTCCCCTTGCATGGCTGGCTTCACTTGCCATGTTGCGGGCAAGGTGCCTTGCCCTGCTACCGCAGCGCTCGGCATAGGTTACTATTCCAAAACAAAATCTACATGGATTCTAAAGTATAAAAAAGTTGGGGGAAAAAATGCAAAAACCTCTTAAAAAGCTTTGTTGACCATTGGAACTTGTTGACCATTAGAGCTGTTGACCTAATGACCATGTAAGAAAAAACTATTTGTGTTCCCTAATGCACAATGAGTGAAAAATAATAATACTACATAATAATCAGATAATACGGAGATCTTAGTTGCGTATTTCTGCAGATATAGGGTTAAGCCCCCAGGCCGATCGACAAGGCTTCTCCGTCACTGTGGGTCCCTAATACTAGGTATAAGTCCGGGGTGCAGGACCCCATCATGCCGGCACAGGTCGGCTACCCCAGGTCAGCACACAGGTGAAAATTAATGAGGGTTAATAAGAAGCACAGAAGTGCTATATAAGTGAAGTGTGATTGACTTGGAGGTCAAAGACACGGAAAGTAAGCAATCCAAAGTCGGAGAAGATTTGGACGTGACTCCCAACTTGACTCCTCCGGAACAAGCTAGGCCTGCCCGTTTCCCGGACGGGATTTACAAAACTTGAGGAAATGATCTGCGGCTCCACAGTAAAGGAAAGTTTACCCTCACGACGATGCTGTCGTTCCTCCGGAGACAGTCGAGACCGGTTAATTTGCATGGGTTCGTCCGAACTGGGCACAGCCGCCGGCCTAGGAGGAGGAAGCCAGAACCTGGAACGATCTGAACGACTACGTTCTCCTCCACGCTCCTGCATCTGAAGATCCACCTTGACGCAGAGGGAGATCAACTCTTCTAATGGATTCGGCAGATCCTTAGTGACCAACTCATCTTTCAGCCGGTCGGAGAGACCGTTCCAGAAGGCAGCCCTCAGGGCGTCATTATTCCAGTGAAGTTCAGAGGCAATGGTCTGGAAATGAACCACGTACTGACCCACAGAGCGGGAGCCCTGACGGACACGGAGCAAGTCAGAAGAAGCAGTTGTCATCCTGCCGGGCTCGTCGAAGATTCATCGAAAGGACGTGATTAAGTTGGTGTAGTTGGAAACCACGGGATCAGATCGTTCCCATAATGGAGACACCCAATCCAACGCTGACCCTTCGAGCAGAGAAATAATATACGCCACCTTAGACCGATCCGTAGGAAAATTATGAGAGAGAAGCTCGAAGTGCACCTCGCACTGGTTTAAAAAACCACGGCAATTCTTTGGATTCCCATTATAGCGGGAAGGAGTAGGAAGCTGATGGCGTGACCTGGTACTGGCCGGAGGTTGGACGTTACTGGAAACGGCAACTGGAGCAGTTACGGGAACTGAAACCGAAATTACGGAAGCTAAGGATGCTTGAATTTGATCCAATCGGCCGGACAATTCCTGGAGATATTGCATCACCTGGCCCTGTGTCGCCTCCTGAGTCTGAACTCGGGAAGCCAAACTTTGGATGGCGCTCGACTCTGTGTTCCGATTCCCCGGGTCCATGAGGCCTGAGTATACTATCACTGACCTGATTTGGGAGTGTTGTGGACTCTGGGTTTCTTCCGATGACCGGGAAGAGGAACCGCAACTGGGCCGCAGCAGAGATGGCCGAATGTGGAGACGCCGAGGTGGCCGAGGTGCGTGGAGACGCTGAGGTGCTTGGAGGCACTGATGTGCATGGAGACGCTGAGGTGCTTGGAGGCACTGAGAGCCACAGCAATACAGGAGCACTGGAGATCACAACTTCTAAGTAGAAAAGATGATACTCAGGCGACGGAGCTCAGCCCGGCGTCTGAATTTGAACTTCCCGCCAGTACCTGATTGGTGGGAAGTGTTGATGACGTCACCCGCACCTTCAGTGGACGCTGGGCGTACCCGCGACGTCCACACTCACGATCGCGGGATGGAGTGCCGGGAGCCGGAGACCGCAAGCGAGGACGGCCGCACGGAGACCCAGAATCCGGATTAGTCGAGGAGCTGAGACCTCAGAAGCTTTTATCCAACTTCTCTCCTCAGGACCATAACCTTTCCACTCTACCAGATATTGCAGGTTCTTATAATGATAACGAGAGTCCAGAATACTTTTGATCTCGAAGTCTGTACTGGTTTCAGTTTCTACTGAGGTGGGGCTAGAAGACTTTGAATGGAAACGATTAAGGACGAGAGAATGAAGAAGAGAAACATGGAAGGCATTTGGTATGCGTAGATGAGAAGGTAAACCCAACTTGCAGACCACAGGATTCAGAACTTGTAGCACAGGATAAGGACCGATGAACCTTGGAGCAAACTTCATAGTGGGTACCTTTAACCGGAGATTACGTGTGGATAGCCATACCCTATCACCAACCTTGTATTGAGGAGCGGCTCGCTGTTTCTTGTCCGCAAAGTACTTGTATCGGACAGAAACCTTTTTAAGACTAGCATGAACCTTGGAGGTCATTCCGAGTTGTTCGCTCGCAAGGTGATTTTAGCAGAGTTGCTCAAGCTAAGCCGCCGCCTACTGGGAGTGAATCTTAGCATCTTAAAATTGCGAACGAAGTAATCGCAATATTGCGATTACACACCTCGTAGCAGTTTCTGAGTAGCTTCAGACTTACTCGGCATCTGCGATCAGTTCAGTGCTTGTCGTTCCTGGTTTGACGTCACAAACACACCCAGCGTTCGCCCAGACACTCCTCCGTTTCTCCGGCCACTCCTGCGTTTTTTCCGGAAACGGTAGCGTTTTTTCCCACACGCCCATAAAACGGCCTGTTTCCGCCCAGTAACACCCATTTCCTGTCAATCACATTACGATCGCCAGAACGATGAAAAAGCCGTGAGTAAAATTACTAAGTGCATAGCAAATTTACTTGGCGCAGTCGCAGTGCGGACATTGCGCATGCGCATTAAGCGGAAAATCGCTGCGATGCGAAGATTTTTACCGAGCGAACAACTCGGAATGAGGGCCCTTATTTCAAATTTGTCTAAAGTGTGATAAAGTGGAAGTCACAGCTGGAACCTCTTCTGTCGGAAGGATTGGCAATTCCGGAACTCGTGGGTGGAACCCATAGTTGATGAAGAACGGAGATTCGCCAGTGGGAGAATGAAATGAATGGTTATGGGCAAACTCCGCCCAAGGTAACAACTCCACCCAGTTGTCCTGTGAAGGGGAGAGATAAAGGCGGAGGAAAGTCTCCAAATCTTGGTTGACTCGTTCCGTTTGACCATTCATTTGGGGATGATAGGCAGACGAAAATGTAAGTTTAATTTGTAAGGCTGAGCAGAGGGCTCTCCAGAACCTTGCAGTAAACTGTACCCCTCGATCAAAGACTATTTCTTGAGGTAAACCGTGCAACTGAAAGTGTTCCTGGATGAATAATAGAGCCAATTTGGGAACAAATGCAGATGCACTATTCAAACATTACTAATTGGAAAAGTAATACATTTTGCAATAAATTTTGCAGTATAAGGTTTTTTGCATAATCTTGGCCAAAATTACAGGCTTACTCACCACTTCACGGTAACCTCATAGTCTGGTAAATCCCTAACATTCTAAGGGTTCAAGTCTAGGGCTACGACCTGCAGCTACATAGTTCCATGGTTTGTGAGGTTGAAAAAAGACAATCCGTCCGTCGAGTTCAACCTATTTATGTACTCCTATTCTGTATTATTTTCATGAGTAATTTTATCTGTTGATAAAGTTGGCCGTTGTGTTGTATTTACTCATTTTATTATTACTATGGTACGTGATCTATCCACCATAACCTTGTATTTCCTTATCCAATAGGAATTTATCCAGGCCATTCTTAAAAGTATTGACCGAGTCTGCCATTACTACTTTCTCAGGCAGGGAATTCCAAACTCATATTATAGTTACAATACTTGTATGAAATTGGGGTATCACCTACAGTGTCACAATACGTGTATGATTATTACACTGCAGACTCAATAGCAGTGCCACAGAAATACAATAGTATAGTACACGGGTATAGCACAAAATAAATATATATATATATATATATATATACTGTATATACATATACACATAAAATTATATCTTTAGCTTCTATTTTTTTTTACATTGCAGCAGAGCCTCTGGATGGATGGACATAGCACCCCAGGAGGACACAGCAGCCCCTTGATGTACGATAAAGCACCCCTGGAGATGGACTACCTGCAGTTGGGGTACCACCTCCTACAGTGTTACAATACATGTATGATTATTACACTGCAGTCTTTTTTTTTTTTTTTTTTACACTGGGCCACAGCCCCTGGATGGACAGACAGACAGACAGACACAGCAGTCCTAGAGGACACAGCAGCCCCTTTATGTATAACAAAGCACCCCTGAGGATGGACACCTACAGTTGGTACCACATACAGTGTCACAATACAAGTATGATTACTACACTGTGGTCTATCCGGCAGTGTCACAGAAGTATAATAGTATAGTACACTGGGGTATAACACTATATATAGTGGAGGACAAAGCAGCCCCTGTATGGACACAACAGCCCCTTGATGGACACAGCATGGACATGTCTGCTCAATACAAGCTCCACAGCCAGAGTGAAGATAGTGCAATCACTGGGAGGATGACGCTTTGCCTCATTTTTGGAATCCAAGTCAGGTGGGAAAACCCGAGCCAGACTCAGATCCTGGCTCGGAACACTATGTTCAGGTGGGTCCGGTTCTCAGAGAGCCGGACCCGCTCATCTCTAAAGGGCTTTTTTTTACTGACTCCCTTCTCTATTTAAGGCCAGGCATTGATTTCTTCATGGATTTGTTAACACTCACTTCAAAAAGAATTTTTTATAATGGCGGTTATTTCCTACATATTTCAGGCTGCATAAATTGGCCCAGTGTGACACAATCAAATGCAAATGCATACATGTTTGGTATTGAGGAAGATGTTTTTGTCTCAACAGAGGAGATTAAAATTAAATTATGTTCACAGGATGTATTGATGATCATTTCATACTGTATTTTGGAAGGGAACCAGGGAATCATTTGTTAATCTTATGAAACAACTAGATACACAATCATGTAAAAAAATAAATTTTATTTGGAACCCTCTTCAGTAAATTATTTAGATGTGCATTCACTAAAAATGGTTCACTAAGCTAACGGATAGAAGCTCCTTACTGCTCAATAGTAATTTTTATCCCAAGCAATTTTTTAGAGTATATCAAATTACAAGTGACTTTCAGCAGATTGTTTGGTTGAGAAATTCATATGAAGAGGGTATGCCTGGGATGACTTGATCAAAATAAAAAATAAGGTTTTCAGTATACCACAAGTAGAAACTGATAATCAGAAATAAGAATTCTAGCGCCTCTACAGTAGGGTCTTCTGGATTAATTCAATACAATCATGCAAGACATACAGTTAGCAAAAAGGTAAACAATATGGCCCAATTGTAGTATAAAGGGGGGTACTCATGGAGCGATATTCTAAGCAATCTGACTAGATTGCTTAGAATTTAAGCAGGATCGTTCCGTGTGTACCCCATACAGCGATAGCGATGCGCAGCCCCGCGCATCGCTATCGCTGCTGCTAGATTGGCTTGCCGTGCAGGCCAATCTAGCGGGTCGCTCAAATGAGCACCCCCCGCATGCTCAGCACAGATCGCGCTGTGCTGAGCGGCGGGAGAGATGTGTGCTGAGCGAACCGCACAGCACACATCTCTCCCCGAATCGGCCCGTGGGTACTGGGCTTAAGATACAGAACTTTTATTATGCAGAGGCAAGACCCTGCGCTGTATCTAGATTTTTTTGGTGCTCTGTGCCAGAGTGAAAAATTATCTTGCATATAAACTATGAAAACTATATGAAGCCACTGGTACTTTGTAAAAAAATAATCAGCATTGCAATTGAGCAGATCTATGTAGTGTGCAGCAACACAACCAATTCCTTGCAGCCACACAGTACATACAGTAGATCTGCTCAGCCGAAATGCTGATCATTTTATCACAAAGTACAAGGTAAGCTTCAAATAATTAGAATTCTCTAGCGTAGAATTATCTACCTTACTATGTAAGGGCAAATAGCTCAATGAATAGAGTGTCTGACTGTAATGCCACAGGTAATGGGTTTGAATCCCAAGTATGTCAGCATCTTGAAATGTAATAAAGGACAGTGTGCCTGAATAACAAAGAAATCTGAAGTTGAGTTGTATAGGATGTTGTATAGGTATTAGCGACAGACGGAGTCAGGGTAGGAGACAGGGGCAGTCAGGAGATGCTGGGCTTCAAAATGATTGAAGCTGCAAGTGAAAGTAATTAAAACAGATAATTGACAACAGCACCTCCTAACCTGCAGCATTATATGCCTTCGCACGCACCTAGTTACGGCCCTGGCAAGACCATTAAAAATGTGTTCATGAAGACCAACATCTCTAGAACCGAAATATGTTACACATTGCTGTTTTAAATGTCCAAATTGTCTGACGTGCTTATTGGTAATGTTAAAAAAAAAGAAAAAAAAAGTAAGATCAATCACCATCTGACCAGGTCGTGGTTTACATCATTTCATGACTGAGCACCAATTCAAAGAGCACATAGAGCAGAATAAAGTAATAGCAGCTAACCAGTGACGAGGCACTTTCCACAGCACCTCACAATCTGGTGGCTATCCAATACAGATTAATAGATTACATCCCTTCATTAAAAAGAGACAGAGATTGTGTGTATAAATTGTTGCTGTTGGAATCTAACAGAATTGTCATAATAGATATAGTACATTGTTACTTACAGGGTTTTAATGAATGTCTTGGGTGCCGTTGCATCTAGTAAATGCAATAAACCTTAATACTTATGAAATATTGTAAATTGGTAGTGAAATGGGTGCTGACGTCGGCCGTACCTATTTCCCTGATGATGTCGCCTTTTTCCGGACCTCACCTACAGGCTTCAGGCAGAAGAATCAGGACCCTACAGAGACAACCCCATAAATCCCCACGTTTGGTCAATGAGTTTGTATTTATTTGTCGGGAAAAGTGAACGATCACCGCTGTAGATTTAACTACTAAGTATTCAAAAGCATATCCAGTTACATTGGAATAGGATATGAACAATTTAGAATGCAGCTTAAACACACAGTGCAACACAGAAAATATAATTCACTGTTCTAAGTGTTTTTCACTACTGTTGCAATCAACTGAATGTCCACCTATGCTGTGGACCATTTAACTAAAAGTCATTGTCCCATAAATCAAATGTCCCTGTAGGAGTAAAGATGAGAATGTGCAGCAAATCTTGCAGGCAAGAACACACATAAGCAGAAAGGAACAGGTTGTGTATCGGTGCATCTTTCCTTGACTGTGAGTACACTGCCTGCTGCTGACCTGGCTGGGCTAGGAGGCTGTGTCAACTGGCTGTCCCTGTCTAAGGCTGGGGTCACACATAGTGGCCAAGCGGGTCCCGCTGTATGGGACCCGCTTGGCCGGGAGGGTTTTTTTGTGTTCACACGGACCCTGAAATGCATGTGTTCACACTGAAATCCCATCGTCCTGCCGTCTGGCCCAATGGCAGCATGCTTCGGTTGGATCCAGCAGCGGCGGGGCTGCTGCACATGTGTGGGCGCCTGCATAGGTCTCCTTGCAGTGAACAGGACCCGCTTGTCCACTATGTGTGGCCTCAGCCTAAATGGGTCTTTCTGGCTGATTGATCTAAGATGCTGTGGAGGCCAGTATATCCCTGGGACTGATGCTGCTGTGCCTGCCCTCTCTCTCAGGTCACATCACTTGACTGGGTAGCTAACAAGCTGGCTGACTGTTAGTGGCAGTCTGTTAATTGGTGACTGGGTGTTACTAGGAATGACAGGTACTGAGTTCCTGTGTCTGACATGAGAAGTGTCTCTGCCTCCCTATTTAACACCCTTAAGCTCGTGGTAGATCTCATCCTATACTGTTCCCTCAGCTCACTTGCGTGCTCTGTGTGTGTGGTGAAAATCACCTGCTGCTTGGGCACCGCAGCTGTGCTCAGCTTTGCACCTCCTACCTCCTGGGCTTGCTCACCACCCTCAGGGGCAGCTCTCTCATTTGGTTGCACGTCAGTGGCTTTCCACCAGCGCTACTCAGTGAGACCCCCTGAAGCGTGCATTCTCTCTTCAGCTCTGCTTTCCTCACCAAACTCTCCCCCAGCAATAATGCCGCCTTTTTTTTTAGTTTATGCTCTCTAAGCCACGCCTCCCAGGTCAGGGGTTAACCAACTGCCGCATAGCTCTTCTCCTGCTCTCCAGACACTCCAGATGCTCCACTTCCCCGGGTCTTGGTGCTCGCTGTGTTTGTGCTGCTGCTGACATAACATTGAGGGGGTGTTTGTTAACCCTGCCGATGCCACAAAGCAGTGAAAAAATTCCAAACAAGGGATGTGACAACCCCGTAGAAGTTCTGCATGGGTTTCTTCAGCAGGGTATCACACTTAGCTAATATATAGGGTAGTATTAGGGCAGGATACTTTTCATGTTACTCTTTGTTCTAATACCATTATCAAATGTCCTCAATATTGGATAGGCTTAGTGATTAGGACATAGTAATGATGTCAAAAACTTGTACATGATCACATCAAAGAAGAAGTAAAGATTTTGAACTTTTGAACAATTTTGATTATCTTTATCGCTTAAGGATTCTGGTCCATTTTTATTTGATATCATCAGTAGATTTGTTGGTTGAACATAAATATTGTGAATCTCTTGTTCCACTACTTGCTCTGTGGATTGACATCCTGTGACTGTGGAGGCCATTGGAATACACTGAGCTCATTGTCATGTTCTTAGAACTAGATTGAGATGATGTGTGCTTTGTGACATGGCATGTTTGTCTGCTGGAAGTAGCCACGGAAGATGGGTATCGAGTGCTAAACATGGTCAGCAACAATATTCTTGACCATCTTGTTTGCCAGATTTTATGTGTTGTTTTGCTGTCGCATGATTGACTGGGGTGTGGATCATTAGGTTAACCCTAAATAGGTTCACAGTCAATATGTTGACCCCATATTGTCGACATGGTCAAAAGGTTGTCGGGGTCATTAGGTTGACAGGTAGAAGGTCGCAACATTGTTTTTTCCCTTTTTCACAGTCAAAGCACAGGGCACTCCAATTAGTGTACCATGTCCCCTTGCATGGCTGGCTTCACTTGCCATGTTGCGGGCAAGGTGCCTTGCCCTGCTACCGCAGCGCTCGGCATAGGTTACTATTCCAAAACAAAATCTACATGGATTCTAAAGTATAAAAAAGTTGGGGGGAAAAATGCAAAAACCTCTTAAAAAGCTTTGTTGACCATTGGAACTTGTTGACCATTAGAGCTGTTGACCTAATGACCATGTAAGAAAAAACTATTTGTGTTCCCTAATGCACAATGAGTGAAAAATAATAATACTACATAATAATCAGATAATACGGAGATCTTAGTTGCGTATTTCTGCAGATATAGGGTTAAGCCCCCAGGCCGATCGACAAGGCTTCTCCGTCACTGTGGGTCCCTAATACTAGGTATAAGTCCGGGGTGCAGGACCCCATCATGCCGGCACAGGTCGGCTACCCCAGGTCAGCACACAGGTGAAAATTAATGAGGGTTAATAAGAAGCACAGAAGTGCTATATAAGTGAAGTGTGATTAAAATACAAAAATATATACAAAGTGATAGGGAAAACAATGACCATGTCTGCCTAATGCATGTCAACCATTAGTGGTCGACCTAATGACCTTTTTATTGTTGACCTATAGATTGGATGGCAACTGCTATGGGCTATTCCTGCTCCGGGAATGGAGTTCTTCTTACCTTTCAGCGGCCTTGACACCATTTTAGTGTCTCCTGGTCTCATGCTACTACCTGGTCCCTTGTTCTCTGTCCTGCTGGTAGTGCTGCCAGGGTCTGTGAGGATATTCAGGTGTTCCCTCTGATGCTCTGCTCTGACTGTGGGGAAGTCCTGGTTGGTGGGGGAGACTGTAGGTGGACCTTCTGCTGTCTCTTTACCTCAGGTTGAATCCCGGTCCACAGCTCCTATCTTCTGGCTTCTCTGGGCTGGCTCCTCCTGCATGACCTTAATGGGCTGAAGCACATCCACTGCCTTATCACCGCTGGTCCTTTCCTTGCAAGCTCAGAGACCTGTGGCTAGGATCAGATTTGTCGGGGTGATTTGTGAAGCACCTCGCACCCTGTCACTCAGCCCTAGCAGTGTGGATTCCTGGCTAACCTCCATGCCTGCTGTGGCTCTCCACTGAGTAAACAGTATTTGTGGTGCTACATTTATTAGTACACTCGGTGGGGATATTTGGAATCCCGAGTCGAGGATGGTGGCATTGAGGGGGGGGGGGGGGTGCAGAAACTTCAGTGTACTGGGCCCCAAGATTTTTGTTGTTGGCCCTGAGTGATAGTATCCATTCTACGTGCATTTCGGTCTGCATGTATCAGTGTCCATTGTACACTGTGCACTACCATTAATCATTCTATTCTGTGGACTTCTTTTAGCAAGTAACAGTCCCCATTCTATGCTGTGCACTCATCTGTTAAGCACAGTTTGGTGGATTCCACTCCTCAGTACTCTATTACTAAAGTGAGTGTAGCACTCTATCCAGCACAGTGCTCTCCCCAGTTTGGCCTATTGCTGCCGTCATCAAATCCTTACTAGACTAATCACTGCAATCCCTCTGGTGCTTAGTCACCTACCTCACCAGGCCTCCTAGCTTCCTGCACTATTCTAATACCCAAGTCGACCTTCTGGTTCCTGATCTGAGTTCACAAAACCCCTGATATCTGACATAACAATGGTATGATTGATCATTGTCTGTAGTCCACATTTCAGGCTCGAGATGGTAATTGGTGGACCACAGTACTTCCTTAGTTATGGGTATCACATCTGAGAAAGGTGCAGACTCCATTATTTGTGTAATATGCACAACTACCTAAAATATGCTCAAAATTACTTATTGCATAGTAGTGGGCTTTAACGCCAAGCTGAAACAGAAGCGTACATTCACTTCTACTTCATTAATGGGAATTTAACAAGATATCTTCTGAAATGTTAGGTCTTTTTTATATAAATACAGGGAATCATTCAATTATTACACTACAGTATTGCAATTGATGACTGCCAATAATACAAAACAGTCATCAATGGTTTTATTGTCCAGGCAAATTTGCTTAATCTCATTGCCAATAGATACAGTAGATCTACTGTGAATATAAAATTGTATCCAATATAAAAATATGAGATTTTTTTTTTGTTGTCTTAGCCAAGTGCTACAAAAGTAAACAATTGTGCATTGGCAATAAATATTTCTTAATGGCTTCCGCCTTTATAAGGGCATAGTGACCCTGCAAAGTCTAATTCCCTCTCCCCAGATTCAGTATACTGGGAGCTAAGTAAAAATGTCCTCTCATGCAATAAAGCAGAGACAGCTGGGGAAAAATGTGATGGGCACAAACTGTGTCTATAACCAGGTTATTTATCTTTCCAAAGAAAAGTTTGAAAAAGTTTAGTACACAATTTGGCATTAGATGTATAGAGGAAAATAGGGAGCATTTAAAAGGTAAGCTAAGTTTGGAAAAGTGCACTTTTAATAACTGTTATACAGCCTAGAGGTGATAACGGGTAGAGGCAAAGGTGTAACTACAGGCTGGCTAGACTGGCATGTCCGGAGGAGCCACAAGGTGAAGGTGGACCACACCAAAACTGGTCACTAAATACTGTAGATTAAAGATGTGTTTTGGGTAATTAATTTCAAATCATTAAATTACTATTCAGTTCAATGAGAGTTCTGACTTCTAATAACAGACTAGGATGGCCCCGTAGAGCGTCAGTGCTGTGTTTTTCACAGACGCCACTGCCCTTGGGACGTAGCAGCACCACATAAGCCCACCCCCAGACACCTGTGTAACTAGCCAATAGGAGTCTGGGGAAGGGCTTATACAGGAAGGAGAACGGAAGCTGATTGCTGCTTCCTGAGTGCAGTCGTGGCTATGAACGCAGCGCTGATAATCCCAAGGGTCAGGCAGCCGTCACTTATATTCCATGTAACATTAAAGGTATGTTTATATGTTTTAATTGCCACCCCTATGCTGTGTGTGGTCTGCGCAGTGCAGTAACAGCAGCTGCCACTAATAATGTCTAGCAATTGGGTAAGCGGTACTGATTCACTTACAAAGCTTTAACACTATCTTGCCGCGCCGCCTCACATATTTATAATATTCTGATGTGATAAAACATGTAAATCTAAAGTTTTATAGATATCAATAGCAGGCCCACCTTGAGAGTTTGCCAGGGGCTTCCTAGCCTCTAGTTATGTCACTGAGTAGAGACAGCCACTGCTTTAATATTCAAGCAATTTTATCAATAACTAATGGAAAATTCACAGCATATATATGATTGATGAAAGGTGTAATATGGATCACTAAGTATTTAATGCTATTGGTGGCTATATAAAAAATGTAAGGAAAAAACAGTATAGTGGGGATTATTCAGGTATGTTAGCAAATAAAAAAAATAAGCAATTGGGCAAAACCATGTTGCATCTGCAGATGGGGCAGACCATTTAGGCTGGCTCAGGCTGATGCTGAATAGTAAGGTCTCCACTCACCTTCCCAACTCTCACCCATAATGGCTGGGCTGGCTGGCTTGGCACTGACAGTGCAGTGCCGTGTAAGTGCACTGTGACTGCTGGTCTGGCTGATTAAAGACTTGAGGACCTGGGGGGGCTGAGGTAACTTGCCACCTGTGACCCCTCTTAATCAGGCTCTGCCGGGCGAACTGCACTGCAATGAATAAACTAAAAGTAGAGTACAGCTCTGGAAACTGTAGTTTATTTTCAGTTTCTTCACTGCAGTGCGCCAGACTCCTTGCAGCCGCAGCTGCAGAGGGAGGGGGTGTTTGGGGGGTTGAAGTGACTGTCCTGGTGCCCCCTCTGATCCAGCAAACCCCCGCCCCCCCAGCCCCTCCTACTTGCGGCCCTCCAGGATGAGTAATAAATAAGAGCATATCATCCAAGAAGAGGGACAATTTTAGTTGAACATTTCCAATATGCATACAAGTAGGAGGGTTATTTCTCTAGGAAATCGCCAAAGGTTCCAACACTAAGGCAAACAATAAAGGTGATAGTGGACAGCCCTGCCGGGTGCCCCTTTGAATGAGTGAGCAGATATGAACTTATTGACTATTTTCCTTTGGGAATTCGAGTATTTATGGTGCGATTCAAGTCCATGAAGTCGATGATCAGCAACAGGCAAAATGTCAGAACTGCCCTTTAAAAGATTAGAAAGAAGTCTGCCAGATTTATCTCTGTGCATATAAAAAGTGAATTTGTTAGTATTAGTTTGGCAGCCCCCAACCTGCTGCACCAAACAATCAAACTGTGTTTAGCGTCCTCATACATAGCTTAAGTAACAGGAGAGGGAGAATTGCATAGTGTTTGATAAACCAGGGTAAGAGTAGAATGGGTCTCTTGGAGTTTTTGGGAGTGTTGCTTATGGTGATGTGCAGTGTAGGATAAAACCAGACCAATGAGAATAGCTTTTGCAACTTACTAGTTCAAAGAGGGCTTTTCTAAATGTTGAGCAATAGAAAAAGACTAGGAATTTCTGGAAGTTTGCAACATATATTTAAAGGTGTTTGAAAAAGCTAAATAGGAGGGAAAGTGCCAGATTCATGCATTGCAAGTAGCAATAGGAGGAGTAAGGTCTACCCAAAATCAAGGCATGATCTGTAAGGCATAGGGGTTCAATAGAGGAGGTTAAAGCAGCAGTGACTAGTTGGGAGGAAACAAAAATGTAAGCTATACTGGAGTATGTCTTATGCAGTGTGGCATACATTGGGCCTAATTCAGATCTGATTGCAGCAGCAAATTTGGCCAAAACCATGTGCACTGCAGGGGGTGCAGATATAACATGTGCAGAGTTAGATTTGGGTGGGGTGTGTTCAAACTGAAATCTAAATTGCAGTGTAAAAATAAAGCAGCCAGTATTTACCCCCCCCCCCCCCCCCCCCCCCCCCCCGCAGTGCTGTGTCCTTATAATAATCCTTATCTAGCAGTTGGTGGAGTCCCCGAAGGTCTGTAAGGTGTAAATGTTTTAACAAGCTGACTATACCGAATGTGCATTGCGTACTCACAGTGCATGAGGGGAACTGGCAATCCATAAAGCAAGACGCAACAATATTAAAATTGCCCCCAGCACCAAGTTTGTGTCCATAAATGGGTATAGCATATTACTCAATATCATAAAAAAGAAGCGGTCATAAACCATAGGGGCATAAGAGGAGGAAGAAGAAGGTCAGATTTCTGCTTTTCAACATAAATGGGAAACTCCACACACTTTAGACGAAAATACGACAATCTGTTGTCGCAAAATAGATATTTTTTTTTTTTTAAATAAATCTGTATATTGAACAGCCAAAATTGTACATGAGAAAACAATCAGACATCTGGAGAATACAGCAAGCATAACGTCAAAGGATAAATTTATAATACCAGAAATCAACAAGGCAAGCATAATGGCTGAACTGTTTTTGTAGTTATTTCAAAGAAAGAAAAAGAAAGATAGACCAGAAAAGATAAAAAGGGGAAAGGAGGCAGAAAGAGGGGAGTGAAGAGGGAGAGAAGTGAGGAGAAGGAGTAGGGAGCTGGAGTATCAGTCAATACGGGGGTGTAGGTAGTATAATGGTACATCTGAAGTATGCTAAAAGCAGTCAGGCAATACCACTATAGACCAACATAAGGGTAACCGCAACCATTAAGGGAGGTAAGACGGCTGCCCACGCCCGGAGACAGGCTCAAAGAGCCTGCGCAGCCGTTCTCGGATATGTGGAGACATATTACTTAGAGCTAAACCCCATTTTTTATGGAAAAGGCCAATACCACTAGTAGCATGTAAACTGCCATGCCGCGTTCATGATAGGTGACTTCTAGCAAAGCAGTCTCCCATTCCTGAATCGTCGGAGCCGTCGGGTATATCCAATGGGAAAGTATCACCTGCTTTGCCATAGTCACCATGACCGTCAAGGCCGGTAGTATAGCTGAGATGCCCGAGATCACCAACCAGCCTGAGAAATCAGTAAATAACATTGCTCGAATATCCAATGGTAAGGTCAAAGCAAACAGTCTGTTTAAATAGGTACAAAATTTATGCCAAAATTTCTTAACCTTATAACAGGACCAGAAATTGTGAGTTAACGTAGCATTTAACATGGAACATTTAACACACAGTCCTAATTCAGACGTGTTGAAATGTTTCCTTTCAGCCGGAGAGACATATATTCTATTAATAGTCCTAATATGAATCTCTTGTAGCCTAGCTGGTTTCGGGTGTTTAAGAGTCTATTTCGTATTACCTAAAATATGTGTGATGTCTGGGAAGTCAGGCACCTCCTTTTTCCAAGCTAATGAGAGTGTCACACTCGCAGCACTGCAGCTGCCGCGCTTACCGCTCCGGGTGCGCTGGGTCTCTCGGCGGTCGCTGCCCCCGGTGATCACCAGTGCTAGCAGCGTTCAGTGAGTTCTCTAACTGAACGTCTCCTGTGTTCCAGCGTTTGCAGAGTATCTCTCAGTGAAACATTCCTTGTGCTTCCAGCGTTTGCAGAGTATCACTCAGTGGAACATTCCTTGTGCTTCCAGCGTTTGCAGAGTATCCCTCAGTGGAACAATCACTGTGCTACCAGCGTTACAGTGTATCACCTAGTGGAACAATCACTGTGCTACCAGCGTTACAGTGTATCACCTAGTGGAACATTCACTGTGCTACCAGCGTTACAGTGTATCACTCAGTGGAACAATCACTGTGCTACCAGCGTTACAGTGTATCACTCAGTGGAACATTCACTGTGCTACCAGCGTTACAGTGTATCACTCAGTGGAACATTGACTGTGCTACCAGCGTTACAGTGTATCACTCAGTGGGACATTCTCTGAGTTACAGTGTTTCTCTTAAGGGGACACCTCCTGTGTTTCCTGTATTACATGATATCTCCAAGTGGAACGCCTTCCATACTTCCAGAGTTACACTGAATCTTAAATCCTCATTCATTTCTTCAACATCGCTCACAAGCTTCTCATTTCTTCAACATCGCTCACAAGCTTCTCATTCTTCAAACATCGTTCACAAATTCTTCATTCTTCAGTGTGCTTCAACATTGTTCTCAAATCCTCATTCATTTGTTCAGCAACGCTCACAAGTTCTTCATTCTTCTGTGTGCTTCACCATCGTTCTAAAATCCTCATTAATTTCTTCAGCAACGCTCACAAGTTCTTCATTATTCTCTGTGCTTCATCATCGTTCTCAAATCCTCATTCATCTCTTCAGCATCGCTCACAAGTTCTTCATTCTTCTGTGTGCTTCACCATCATTCTCAAATCATCATTTAATTCTTCAGCATTATACGCCAGTTACTACGGCTAGTTCTGCATGAGGAAAACCTACATCCGGCCATCCCTGCTCCGGCCCAGCTGTGGTTCCTCCTTCCGATCATCGGAAGAACCCCCGAGTTCTCAACACTCCGAACTCAGGTCAGTGACAGTATACTCAGGCCCCATGGACCCGGGGGATCGGAACCCAGAATCAAGTGCCATCCAAAACGAAGGAGGCGGCACAGGGCCAGGTGATGCAGTATCTCCAGGAATTATCCGGCCGGCTGGATCAAATTCAGGCTTCCCTGGCTTCTGTAGTTCCGGCTCCAGTTCCAGTACCTGCTCCAGTGGTTGCCACCAGTAATGTTCAATCCTTGTCTGGAGCAAGGTCACGCCTTCAGCTTCCCACTCCCTCTCGCTATAATGGGAATCCAAAGAATTGCCGTGGTTTTCTCAATCAATGCGAGGTGCATTTTGAACTTCTCTCACACAACTTCCCCACGGATCGGGCCAAAGTGGCATACATTATTTCCTAGCTTGAAGGTTCAGCGTTGGATTGGGTGTCTCCGTTGTGGGAGCGATCTGACCCTTTGGTTTCCAGTTACACCCATTTCATTGCGTCATTCCGAAGGATATTTGACGAGCCCGGCAGAATGACCGCTGTTTCCTCGGACCTGCTCCGAGTCCGTCAAGGCTCCCGTTCAGTGGGACAGTATGTGATTCACTTCCAGACCATAGCCTCGGAACTACGCTGGAATAATGATGCTCTCTGGGCCGCTTTCTGGAACGGGCTCTCTGACCGTCTAAAAGACGAGCTGGTCACTAGGGATCTGCCAGATTCCTTAGAACAGTTGATCTCACTCTGCGTTAAGGTGGATCTCCACATGCAGGAACGAGGTGGCGAACGTAGTCGGTCGGATCGATCCAGATTCCGGTCTCTCCCGTCTAAGCAAACAGTTACCCCAAGTTCGGATGAACCCACGCAAATCAATCGATCCCGGCTGTCCCCGGAAGAACGATAGCGCCGTCGTGAGGGTAAACTCTGCCTCTACTGTGGGGCCGCGGATCACTTTATCAAATACTGCAAGTCCCGTCCGGGAAACGGGCAGTCCTAGCTTGTTCCGGAGAAGTCGAGTTAGGGGTTACATCTAAATCTTCTCCGACAGTGGATTGTTTACTCTCCGTGTCTCTGTTTTCTGAGTCTATAGCTAAACCTGTTAAAGCCTTGCTGGACTCTGGGGCTGCAAGGAACTTTGTTTCTCTTTCTTGTGTTCAGAGTCTGGGTTTACAGTTACAGTCTGTCAAACGACCTATTACGTTGACCGCCATCAATGGTTCCCAGTGGCGGATTTGCCGCTAGGCAACCTAAGTGGTTGCCTAGGGCCCGCCGGGTCAGGGGGCCCGAAGCGGGCCCCTCGCTTGTGTCACTGAGACACGCTGCCGCTCAGTCCGGCGGCAGCGTGTCTCAGCTGTCAGGAGAACGCCCACCAGCTGTGTCTGGCGCGGCGGCGTATAGCGGACTTCAAACCAGCCGCCAGTTCGTGAGCCAATCAGAGCTCGCGGACCGGCAGCCAATCAGAAGCCGCCGGTCCGCGAGCTCTGATTGGCTCACGAACCGGCGGCTGGTTTGAACAAAGTCCGCTATACGCCGCCGCGCCAGACACAGCCGCGCTGGCGGGCGCTCTCCTCTCCTGACTCACCCGTCCCTCACAGCCGGAGCCCGGAGGAGGAGCAGCAGCAGCAGTGCAGCAGCGGTAAGCAGCTGCAGCACTGGCTGCTGTGGGGGCAATTGTATACCTGGCACTGTGGGGGCAATTGGCTGGCACTGTGGGGCATTTGTATACCTGGCACTGTGGGGGCAATTGTTTACCTGGCACTGTGGGGGCATTTGTATACCTGGCACTGTGTGGGCATTTGTATACCTGTCAGATATACAATTGCCCCCACAGTGTCAGATCCACAATTGCCCCCACAGTGTCAGGTATTACCTGACACTGTGGGGGCAATTGTGGATCTGACACTGTGGGGGCAATTGTGAATCTGGCACTGTAGGGGCATTTGTATACCTGGCACTGTGCGGGCATTTGTGGATCTGGCACTGTGGGGGCATTTGTATACCTGGCACTGTGGGGGCATTTGTGGATCTGGCACTGTGGGGGCATTTGTGGATCTGGCACTGTGGGGGCATTTGTATACCTGGCACTCCAAAGCCTGCACAACAGCAAGATTCTTTCTAATATTAGTCACCGAGTGCCTTCCCCATATAAAGCCAGTTTGGTCTTCATGAATTAGACCCGGAAGCAGTTTTTTCAGCCTTTCCGACAAAAGTTTAGTGAAGATTTTGTAGTCGACATTCAGTAGCGCTATGGGTCTATACGAGGAAGGCAACAGAGGATCTCTTCCCGGCTTGGGGAGTACTCTAATCAATGCAGAGTTAAAATATTGTGAAGCTTTGTGAAGGGAACAAATGGAATTGTATAAGGACGCCAAGGGTCCACTAATTTTTTTTATCGAGAATCTTATAGAATTCCGCAGACAACCCATCAGGGCCTGGAGTTTTTAGGTGTTTAAGAGATTGAAAAGTATCTAAGACTTCCTGTGTGGTGATGGTGGCAGTGTGTGCTGTTGAGTGTTCAGGACTAAGAGTTGGCAATGATATGCCATTCCAAAAATCATGCTTATTAATAGTGTCAATAGGTTCTTGAGAGTATAGATCTTTATAAAATTTGTGAAGAATGTCAGAGATCTTATTTCCTTGGAAATGACACTTCCCCTCACCATCCTTGAAAGCCGCTATGTGATGTGGGCCAGATTCTGCCCTAAGGAGACTGGACAATAATTTCCCGGATTTATTACCAAAACGGAATATGTTATGTTTGCCCGCACTTAAAAATTTGTTAGATAGTTGAGTCAGTACTTGGTCAAAGTGTTGTTTAGCATTGGTGTAAATGAGTCTCCTATCCAATGTGGGAGAGGCCTTTAAATCTTGGAAGGAGGAGGTGAGAGTAAATTGAGCTGCACAGTAAGTGGAGTTCAATTCTTTTTTGAATTTAGCTACAAACGCAATAATTTCTCCCCTCAACACCGCCTTGGCTGTCTGCCAAAACAAAGCTGGGTTCGATTCATGTGCAGAATTGGTGAGATGATAAGAGTCCCAAGCAGCATGTAACCTATCCTGAAAGTGTTGGGAACCTGCCAAGCGGGCAGGGAACCTCCACTGAGAGGAGGAACCCAATACATATCTAGTTTGGAGAGTGATGGAAATGGGTGCATGGTCTGAAATCGGTATGGGTTCTTTACTAGTATCCGTAATCTTGTCGGCTAAAACATCAGAGACAAAAAAGTAATCTAAATCAGAAAATGAGTTAAAAGTGGCTGAGTTATATGTGTACTCGAGTTCTACTGGATTATGGAGTCTCCAAATATCAATAAGACCAAGCTGGGTGGACAAATATTTCAGGTTGGTCTTTGGAAGGCTGTACTTGTGAGAAGAAGCCGCCTTCCTATCCAACACCACAGAGGAGACCAGGTTCAGGTCACCGCCTAAAATGATAGGGGTATCAGTGTAGGGCCTAAGTAAATTGATAAGTTTTATGTAGAAAGATTTGTCATAAATAGTAGGGGCATACACATTGCATAGAATATACCTGGAGCCCTCCAAAGTGATATCTAATATAATGTATCTACCCTCTGAGCAGTGGCGTAAGTTCGTCCTAGACGCCCGGAGGCAATATAAATACAGGTGCCCCCCTATATAGAGGCAAAAAAATAAAATTATATATATATATATATATATATACACATACACACACACCACACCACACCAATATTGATCCTGCAGGCTATATATATATAGGCAGAATGAGGGGTCATTGTATATATGAGGCGGGATGAGGCAGAATGGGGGTCATTGTATATATGACAAAAATGCAGATTCATTAAACGGGCATTGTAACGTTGCACTACTTCAATTGGTGTCAGTGTGCAAATCATTGGAGTGCCGCACCACCTCTATTTTGCTAAACTACTTTGCTGTGAGGGCACCCAATGTATTAGTCTATTATGTGGCTGTGCCAGACCCCTACCTCTATCTATATATACACAAACATACATACAGTATACTGGCAGTGCACTTATACAGGGAGAAAGGGAGCATAGATGGATACCTTGTGTAGTGAAAGAAGGCTCTTCTCTCCTCCCCAATTACCGGAGGCAGAGCGCAATTAGGAAGTGGAATACAAGGCAAGCGTGGTACCAGCTCTTAAACTCCGCCTCGCACGTGTGTCCATCCATCCCGTCCCCCCCTTCCCCACAGCAGCGGGGAAACGGTAGCAGCAGCTCCTCTCCTACCTCCCACAGCAGGCGCTCACCAGCGTACTCTCCTGGGGTTTGCGCTGTGGTGGCGGCTTACAGGAATGAGTCAGTTCAGTGACGTAACTAGAAATTTTTCTCCCCCAAGCCAAAAAATTATTTGCCCCCCCCCCCCTCCATAATTGGCAGTATAGAGTGTGTGGCTTCGTTGGGATGGCTTACCATAAAGGGGCGTGACATTGCAGGAAAAGACTGCGTTATACCCCAGTTTTCCAACCTGCACGCCCAGACGGGAAAGAAAAATAATCCTGATTCATGCCCCTTACATTATTTGTAATTTTTCCTCCTTATAGTAATGCCCAGTATACATTATGCCACATACTGCAGTGGCCCTTAGACATTATGCCACACACAATAATGCACATGACATAATATGCACACACCGTAATGCCCACGACACATTATGCCACACACCGTAATGCCCCCGACACATTATGACAGGAATCGCAATGCCCGTTATACATTATGCTACACACTGCAATGCCCCTGATACATTATACCACACACCGTAATGCCTGTGACACATTATGACAGGAATCACAATGCCCATTATACATTATGCTACACACTGCAATGCCCTTGATACATTATAGCACATACAATGTCTTTGACACAGTATAACACACACCACAATGAGCCTGAGACATTATACCACATATCACAATGCCCGCGATATAGTATACCATACACCGTAATGCCCGACACATTATGACACACACCGCAATGTCCGTGATACATTATGCCACACACCGTAATGCCCATTACACATTAAGTTCTACAGTAAGGCTTCTAATTACTTTTAAATTACCTGCTCGTTGCCAGGGGTTTCATGCTCTTGGTTCCATGCACGGTGCCAGGGGTTTTCATGCTCAGGGTGTCATGCTCGTTGCCAGGGGTTTCATGCACTGGGTGTCATGCTCGTTGCCAGCGGTTCCATGCACGGTGCCAGGGGATTTCATGCTCAGGGTGTCATGCTCGTTGCCAGGGGGTTCATGCACTGGGTGTCATGCTCGTTGCTAGGGGGTAGTGCTTGTTGCTAGGGCCGTGCTCCCAGTGCCACATATGCCCCCAGTGCCAGATATTCCCCCACAGTGTCAGGTATATGCCTCCAGTGCCAGGTACATGCCCCCAGTGCCAAATATACCCCCCCCCCAGTGCCACATATGCCCCCTCAGTGCCTGCTCCCCCCAGTGCCAAATATTCCACCACAGTGCCACATATGCCCCCTCAGTGCCTACTCCCCCACAGTGCCAGCTATATGCCCCCAGTGCCTGATATTCCTCCACAGTGCCAGGCATATGCCCCCAGTGCCAGATATTCCCCCCACAGGGCCAGGTATATGCCCCCAGTGCCAGATCTTCCCCCACAGTGCCAGGTGTATGCCCCCAGTGCCAGATATTCCCCCACAGGGCCAGGTATATGCCCCCAGTGCCAGATCTTCCCCCCACAGTGCCAGGTATATGCCCCCAGTGCCAGATATTCCCCCACAGGGCCAGGTATATGCACCCAGTGCCAGGTATATGCCCCCAGTGCCAGATATTCCCCCACAGGGCCAGGTATATGCCCCCAGTGCCAGATCTTCCCCCACAGTGCCAGGTATATGCCCCCAGTGCCAAATATATCCCTCTCCCCAGTGCCACATATGCCCCCCGCCCCAGTGCCAGGTATATGCCCCCCAGTGCCAGGTATATGCCCCCCAGTGCCAGGTCTTCCCCCACAGTGCCAGGTATATGCCCCCCAGTGCCAGGTGTATGCCCCCCAGTGCCAGGTCTTCACCCCCAGTGCCAGGTATATGCCCCCCAGTGCCAGGTCTTCCCCCACAGTGCCATGTATATGCCCCCCAGTGCCAGGTATATGCCCCCCAGTGCCAGGTCTTTCCCCCCAGTGCCAGGTATATGCCCCCCAGTGCCAGGTCTTCCCCCACAGTGCCAGGTATATGCCCCCCAGTGCCAGGTGTATGCCCCCCAGTGCCAGGTCTTCACCCCCAGTGCCAGGTATATGCCCCCCAGTGCCAGGTCTTCCCCCACAGTGCCATGTATATGCCCCCCAGTGCCAGGTATATGCCCCCCAGTGCCAGGTATATGCCCCCCAGTGCCAGGTATATGCCCCCCAGTGCCAGGTTTCCCCCCCCCCTCGTGCCAGGTATATGCCCCCCAGTGCCAGGTATATGCCCCCAGTGCCTGCCCCCCCCCCCTTGTGTTGGAGGGACACGGAGCGCATAGAGCGTCTCTCCTGTGTCCCTCCCTGGCTCTCTCCCCCGGCTGGTCTAATACAGGAAGTGCCGGTTCGTGAGCCAATCAGAGCTCACGAACGGCACTTCCTGTATTAGACCGCCGGGGGAGAGAGCCAGGGAGGGACACAGGAGAGACGCTCTATGCGCTCCGTGTCCCTCCAACACAGCAGGGAGGGAGACCGCAGATTGACATGCGGACGCTCGTCCGCATGTCAATCTGTGTAAAGTCAGTGGGCGCTGCGAGGCGCCCTCTTCAGGTTAGGAGCCCGGCGGCAGCCGACTCCGCTGCCTCCGGGACTTCCGCCCCTGCCTCTGAGTCAATAATCTGGCTATGTATCTCAGAAGAGACCCCTTTGCGGATGAGGATAGCCACCCCTCTCGCTTTGGAAGAGTAAGAGGATGAAGCAATCAGCTTCTGGTGGAGCATGGAAAGTTTTAAGTGTTCATCAGGTGTCAAATGTGTCTCCTGTAACAGAATAACGTCAGCCTTTACCTTGTTCATATAAGTAAGCATTCGTCTACGTTTGACAGGGGAGTGTATGCCCCGCACATTCCAGTAATAAAGTTTAAGTGAAGCAGCCATAATCAATATAGAGGGGTGATAAGAGCGATGTACCCATTACAGGCCTGAAGTTCCATATGAAGACATTAACATAAGATATTTGCAAAAACATACACACATGCACCAGTGGCACTAGGCCAATGGAAACAGCTCTCCAGCTCCCTAGGAAAAGGGGAAGGAATGTGGAGAAAGAAAGAAGGGAAAAGGAGACGAAGATGGAAAAATGAAAAAACATGAGATAAACGGACCAGCTGTGAATCAATGAGTTCACAGCCATATTGACGGTAACAGCAGCAACCGTGAACAATTTCCTGCAAAGAAAACAAGGAACAGGAAAATATACAGCATGACATTGTGTGTATTTAAGCACATATTGAATGGAGATACCCTTAGAGATATAACTGGAAAAAAATTTTTTGAAGAAATCTGGAGGGTCTGTCAATGCAGGGCTCAGAGATGCAGCCTCAGGACCTCATCTTGAACCCTCAGGTATCTAAGGAACATAATAAATCAACCTCTACAACATAGTAAACATAAAATAGCTTATGATATGAGGGACTTCATCCCTAACTGCAGAAGTAAATAATGAGAAAAATCAGACCACTTGCAGACTCATTAATTTTGGTCCATTGCGTTAGATTCTGGGGGTCCCGCCAGTTGCAGCAGGAACGCTTTAGCGTCATCAACATTTGTAAAGTCTTTAGGACCCTGTGGCAAGAATATACGTAGCCGGGCTGGGTATAGCAGCGCAAATTTAGTGCCCGACTGCACCAGTTGTGAGCAGACAGTCGACATATCCCGTCGAGCTCTTGATACCTCTGCTGAGTAGTCCTGAAAGAGAAAGATTCTCTGGTCATCCCATTTCAGAGCGCCTTTGGACTGAGCTGCGGACCAGATAAGTTCCTTGTGTCTGAAGTTTAAGCAACGAAATATAACTGGGTGAGGACGGGCCTGATTAGATTCCCTCGGCGGACCCAGGTGATGAGCCCGTTCAATTTCAAGGGATGATAATTCTTCGGGAATCCCAAGCAGGTCAGGTAAGTCTGAAAGCAGAAATCGAAGTAAATCAGGGCCCTTAATAGATTCTTTGAGGCCCACTACCCTCAGATTATTTCGCATCGAGCGATTTTCCAGGTCGTCCAATTTAGACATCATGGCCCTCATTCCGAGTTGTTCGCTCGGTAATTTTCTTCGCATCGCAGCAATTTTCCGCTAATTGCGCTTGCGCAATGTTCGCACTGCGACTTCTCCAAGTAAATTTGCTAAGAAGTTTGATATTTTACTCACGGCATTACAAGGTTTTTTCTTCGTTCTGGTGATCGGAGTGTGATTGACAGGCAGTGGGTGTTTCTGGGCGGAAACTGGCCGTTTTATGGGAGTGTGTGAAAAAACGCTGCCGTTTCTGGGAAAAACGCGGGAGTAGCTGAAGAAACGGGGGAGTGTCTGGGCGAACGCTGGGTGTGTTTGTGACGTCAAACCAGGAACGACAAGCACTGAACTGATCGCACTGGAAGAGTAAGTCTCGAGCTACTCAGAAACTGCACAGAAAAATCTTTTCGCAATATTGCGAATACTTCGTTCGCAATTCTGCTAAGCTAAGATACACTCCCAGAGGGCGGCGGCTTAGCGTGTGTACTGCTGCGAAAAGCGGCTAGCGAGCTAACAACTCGGAATGAGGGCCCATGTGCTGTCGGGAAGATGACAATTGCATCACCTGTTGTTTCAGATCGTCAATCTCCTGAAAGTTAGCTCCTGTCCAATTTGCGTTAGTGGATATCCTGCGAGACATGGTGTTCAACTCTGATTTAATATCGGAGACTGCCGACATAAGCTTGTCAGCTTGTGATTGAAGCATAGGTTCCACTGTTTCCTTTATAGCCTTTACAATGTCAGCATAGGAGGGAGGTGTGGGAGGTGCTTTTGGCGGCATGATGTCCAAACTATCGGACGGTAATATGGGGATCACGTTAAACTCTGGAGGAGGGGAAGCTTCAGGGGTGGGTGCAGGCCTCTTTCCACCTGCTCTGATACGTTGAGGTTTAGGGATCGACACAGTAAGAAATCTGTCCATAACACGTTCAAGGAGCTCCGTAGATATTAAGTGGGCAGGTTAGAGAAATCGCAATACTGTATGCAGCCCGAGAGACATCCACGGTCACCGCTGGGTATAGGGCCGTAACATCATATATGTTACATCGAAGTAGGGGTATAGACACATACCGGAAACACCACTATGTGCCACTGAATATGAGATAATAATTATTTCCACACGAGCAATTGAGGATATCTTATACAAAGAAACTTGTAGTTCCCCCTCACCGGGAGGACCCGACCAGCAGTGTCGCCCCAGGGGTGGGGGTAGGAATGTACTCAGTGTAGAGAAATGTGGCACATACAGGGTGATGTGGGGGGTGACAAGATTTTAATATGTCACTTTTGAACGGCTGGCACCAATGAAAACCATAGACAAGAGCTAGGAGATGATACTGAATAGAGGGGGGATTGCAGGGACCTGTGCAGGGCAGCTATAATTAAGCAGTAAAGCTCTTGATGTGGATAGCTGCGTGCACAGAAAATGGAGGGCAGTGAGAAACATTCAGCAAACAGGTAAGTGAGCTGGTATCAGGACGGGGAAAGGGGAATGCAGGCTGTGTCTCTTGCACGTTGTGCACTGTGTTCCACGGTGCCGGGCAGCCCGCCCGCGCCGCCGTGAGGAGAATCAAGATGGCCACCGCTACGGGCTACTCACACACAGGCAGCCTTCTGCTTCGGGTAGCGCCGCACACAGCCGCCAGATGGAGGACCCCGCAGCGTGCAGGAGGAGGACGGTAGGCTCCGGCGAGCGGTCCAGCAGCTCCGGACATCCACCAGCGGCTCCGGCGCTAAGGTGCAGCTTACTCGGTTGCCAGCCAGGCCACGCCCGCAAAATAGATAATTTAGCATGCTTCAAATCCATCAGATGTGTCTCTTATAAAAAAGGATATATCAGCCTTTTTCTGATTTAAATATTAAATAATTTCCAAGAGCCTATTCTAATATTACTCTTGAGGCAGGGTATTTAGTGCAAAGAATGCAGATATTCTGCCAAAAGGGGACACTAACCTAACAGACATTTAGCAGTAGATTTACTGGAGCTTCTAAAACAGACAATTGGTGATGTTGCCCATAGCAACCAATCACATGCTAACATTTTCTAAAAGGCAATAAAGAAATGATAGACGGCATCTGCTTGGTTGCTATGGGCAACATCACCAATTCTCTGTATTTGAAGCGTTAGTAAATTTACTCCCTAGTGTCAAAAAGCTGCAACACAAAAACTGAAAAACAGAAAGAAAAGAAAACTTAAACTGCAGCATAATAATAGGTATATACAGTAAAACCAAAGGCAAGGAAGAGCCATGGGGCTCCCTGCCCAAAAATACTAACAGATACATGATATGTATCAAAGCAAAGGTTGTTAAATGTAACTAGAATTACAGTATAGCATTACCAACAATTAGAGTACAATAATTTTGAAAAAGTCTAGAGAAAAACATATGTTAGAGCTATATCAACCTGTGATATTCTATGTAACTCAGCAGTGACCCTCCGTTAGAATATGGCACACATATAACCATAGAAAAACAGCAGCACCGGAGGACACTTATTTCAGGATTGAGGTACCATGTATTACATAGCATGATGTGAGGTAAGAGTCCAGCAGAAGAAAAACAACAATAGAAGAAACATGAAAATATACTTAGCAATCAGAATAATGGAGAAAGTCATTCGGGACTAGGCATGCATTCCTCCTCTTCTTCCTCTAGGAATACTCGAGCATCAGCCTTTAAATTCTTTACCTTGAAAATTTCTGAGTTTGACAGGATAAAGTGCCTGGACAAGCTTGAAATATATAGGGCTCATCTCCTTGAGGGCCCTAGTTGTCTCGGCAAAGTAGTCCTGAAAAATCAGCAGGCGATGGTTATTCCACATAATCTGATTACGTTTACGAGCAGCCAACCACAAAGTCATATTATGGGCAAAGTTCATGCAACGAAAGATTACTGTACGTGGGTGGGGAGAATCCGTAGAAGGTCACAAACGATATTCCATTTCAGTAGCAAAATCAGGAATAATATCAGTGATCTCCAAAAGCTGTGTTAGAACAGAATGAAGTAATTTGGTTAGGTATAGGCCTTTCAGGCTTTCAGGAAGGCCAACAATGAGCAGGTTATAGACTTTTGCAGAGAAGTTACTTATTGCTTTAATTAAAAAATATCCTGCTCATGTTCTTCGAATTCCTTCCATTAGATACCACTTGTATATCGGTGGCATCCAGTTGGGCATTAACTTCCTTCAGAGCATCTGCAAATTTAGTGGCTTGCTGTTGCATAATAGGGGCCATCATATCTTCAATTGCCCTCACCATGTCCTCGTACACCAAAGGGAATGTTGGAGGGGAGTCCACAGGTGACATGGTGGGAAAGGTAGGAGAGGCACCTGCAGAGGATATCTCAGTGGGTAGGGATGACATCTCATCTGTTGAGGAAAGTTCTGCTGGGGCAGCAGTATCCACACATCTGCTAGATCTTTTCCTTTAGGCTTTTCATGGAGTAGGAGTCATAAGAAATTTTTCCATCCCCCGGCTATATGACAAATAACAAAGTAAAAAGTGGCCTGTAGATGGAGCTAACAGTACACTGAGCAGAATATATCAAATTAGTAGACAATCTGACTGACCAGTAAGGTCTGGTAATGTAAAGGTTCAGGCACTGTCTCACTAAATTCCTGCATAAAATAAGGTTCAGCACATGTTGTATAGCATAATGCTCAGTGGTGAGGAGCAAATTATATAGATGCAGGGAGTGAGGATGAAGATAGGAGCAACTTACCTACAGGTAGGAAGCCCAGTGAAGACGTTGGAGATCCGTCACAAAGATGGCTGTTGCTGACTCCTATGGTGTCCCGTGAGGAAGGATCAGCTAGGGCACCGGGGAGTAAGGCATGGAGCACAACACCTGCTCCAGTAACAGCACGGCACACAGCAGTGCAGCAATCCATCACCTCCTCCTGGTAGTCCCCGGTCTGTCTGGCAACTAGCAGGCACAGTGAGATGGAGAGCAGAAGTCAGCTCTAGGCCCCAATGGTGTGGGAGTCCTCTGGAATGATGTTCACCACCCCACAAGGTATTCAGCATCTGGGGGGCACCTTAGCTGCAAAAACAGGCAGGAGCAGGGTATAAGAGCTGCCAATTATGTGGTATAAATCCATTCTGGGCAGAGAGCTCAGGATGGGTGCTGCCAATCTTTTCCACGTCCAAGCAGTTTTTTTTATACACCATAGTACTGTGCTAGTTCACTTTATGCCATGTTGCCGGGCCCACAGTTCACTATTCCATTACTCACTTTTGGCTGGGAGGTGGGTAGAGCATGGGAAAGTGGGGCTGCTGGTGTTAGAAATTGTGTGTGCAGGTATTGCAAGATGTATATAAGCACATACCAGCGGATGACTCAAACTCATAAACAGCTCAATTACTTAACCAGTGGTGCTTGTTTTTTGAAAGATAGCAGATACAACCATACCCACTGTTACATGTACACTTTTGATCAGAGCCAGATAAAAGCTTGTAGGGGGCCACCTCTAAAAAAATGGCCCTTAATCTTGCCTTTATCTTGCCACCCACCAATATGGCCACAGTGCTTCTTCCCGTGTATGCTACAAGGTGCAACCCCAGTGACCCCTCCCACATGCCCCCAAATTACTCACCTCCTGTACAAATGTGATGGCATGCTTCCGGCTCTGTTCTACATGCACAGCCAGCCTACATAGAGACTGCCGGGTCCTCTCATCAGCGACACGGATGTGATGTGTCACATGACATTGATGAGGGGAAGACACTCTGCACTGTACTGTATGCAGTCTCTCTGTGCATGCAGAATGCAGATCTGCGGCAGACCCCGTCTGGGAGCAGGTACCACTAGACACCTGTTCTCAGCAATTGCAGGGTCAGAGTGACCCTGTGTTGGGACCCCTCTGTGTGTGGGAACACCGGGGCAACCGCCCTTCACCCTTGCCCCTCCTTAATCCAGCCCTGCTTCAGATGGAGCTGAAATTCAGTGGTGTGAGGTGTCATACAGCTCAAAAACTGTGGAGTGTATGTAGCCACAGGGTAGTGTTGAATGAAGACTGGAATCATTGTTGACTGCAGGTAATTGCAGGTCTCTCTGGAGATACAGTAAGTCAAAGTGTCTTCCACTGTGATGTTCTAAGGCAGTCTCGTACAGTGAAGAAACAAGATGGCCCCTGCACATGCTCAGTAGTGATCTCAGTTGCTAATAGTCTCTGACTGATATATCTTCAGCTGCTGGCATGCCCAGTGACACAAAATTGTTCTGCATTTCAACTTTCAGCTTCAACTTCTGCTATTTCTTTGAAGGCAATATCTCTGTACTTGACAAGTGTTTTGGTATTTGGATTCCATAATCTGTAGCCTTTGCTTTCATAGCAAAAGCCAATCTTGAGTCAATTTACCGATTTTGAATCCAGCTAGCATCTTTTTTCTTTTGGCATATGGACATAGACAATACTTCCAAAAACTTTGAGATGCTTTACACTGGGTTTTCTCTTTGACCACACGTCACTTGTTATTATATCCTTTAAAGCAATTGTGGAATGGTTGCAAACACTGCTTCTGCCCAAAACTGCTTGTATAGGCCTGCGTCCTTTAGCATATATCTTGCTGTCTCCACTAGTGTATGGTTTGCCTGTTCACAGACACTGTTTTGCTCAGTAGTATGGGCAATGGTCAACTGATGCTCTATTCCATATTTTCTTAAGTCTGTGACTTGTTTGATTTTCTACAAGTATCTTGTAATCTGCAATCTTTTCACCACTTCCACAATTTCTCTCTCATAACATTTCTGTATCCACTTTACTTCCAATGGACAACACACATCTGAATGTACTATTTCAAGAGGTTTTTAGCTCTACTTGCTTACTTGAGAAATGGCTGACAACTCTGCTTCCCTAAGATGCAGCTCACATATGGGTTTCTCTGCGTTAGTATCTGACATGACTATGATCAACCTGCTTTGTATCTTTTGAACACTGGGGGTAATTCCAAATTGATCGCAGCAGGAATTTTGTTAGCAGTTGGGCAAAACCATGTGCACTGCAGGGGAGGCAGATTTAACATGTGTTAGATTTGGGTGTGGTGTGATCAATCTACAATCTAATTTGCAGTGTAAAAATAAAGCAGCCAGTATTTACCCTGCACAGAAATAAAATAACCCACCCAAATCTAACTCTTTCTGCACATGTTATATCTGCCTCCCCTGCAGTGCACATGGGGGTATATTTACTAAAATTCGTATTTATGTCGATTTGGTGGGAGATGAATCACGATTGGCATTGAATGTGTGATTTTGCAACTTTTTTAATTTTTTACGCCTCATTTACTATGCGTAAATTTTACGCCTCATTTACTATTCGTATTTTGATTATTTTCATTTTTCGATGTCGATGTCATTCGTGTTTTTCAAAGGTAGAATGCGTATGCGGCCGATTTTGTGTTTTTGCGGCCGTGTTGTGTTTTTTTTTACGAATTCGTCATTTGAATGTTACGGCAGTGTTTTTCCATTCCCGGCCGCAATTTTTCTCTAACTTTCGTTTTTGTCACTCGTCCATGATTGGTTTGTTTTCTGATGGAGGAGTGTTTGTGCTCATTACTATAAAACCGCCCCAAACCGACCGAACCTCTTGGGTTTAGCTAGTGGAGAGGTGAGAGGAAGTGGTGTTTGGTGTTGGAGAGTTGTTTGGCGTTTTTGGAGGATTTGAGGTGTTTTTTTGCGATTGCTGAGTGCTGTACTGTGTGTGTAAGTAGTCTTGTCATACTTGTTGTGTAGTTATTTAAAAGTTTGTTTAGTTTTTTGTCTTTGTAAAAAAAAAATTTCAGTCTATTGTCATTGTGAGTGTGTGTGTGTGTGTTTGGTGTGTAGTGGTAGTGGAGGAGTGTGTTTTGTGTTTTATTTTTATCAGTGTTATTTGTTGTTTGTCCGTAATATGTCCCAGTCAGAGGTGAGTGAGGTGGCGGAGGTGAGTGAGGTGGAGGAGGTGAGTGAGAGGGAGGAGGTGAGTGAGGTGGAGGAGGTGAGTAAGAGGGAGGAGGTGAGTGAGGTGGAGGAGGTAAGTGAGGGGGAGGAGGAGGGGGAGGTTGGTGCTGCGGCCTCGAGTGAGAGTGAGAGTGACAGTGATGGTGCTGTGGCTCCGCAGCCACACACCACTACAAAGACGGGGCGCAATGTGAAGTTCAGCTATGCAGAAAATGTAGCATTGGTGCGGGAGCTGATGAGACATCATCGTCAGCTGTTTGGGCCTGATGCCGCCAATGTTCCTTCACGCAGAAAGAGTGTTCTGTGGGGGAAGGTAGTAGCGGCAGTTAACAGTGAGGGTGTGGTTAGGAGGACCGAGGACACGTGTCATAAGCGATTCTATGACATCAAGCGCCATGTCAAGGCTAAGATGGCCAAGGAGGCAAAGTCAGCCAGACAAACAGGGGGTGGCCATCCCTTCAGAGCGTCGTATCGGGAGTGGGAGGAGCCTGTGCGGTCCCTTATTCCGCCAGAAGTGGTTGGTGCGACTAATGTCCGGGATTCGGATCGTCCAAGGCAGGATGGTGAGTTAGTTGTACAATATTTATATTGTTTTAACATATGTGCTTTGTCCTTAGTTGTCAGAAATGCATTGTAGCTAATTGTGATTGTAAGTTGGTTCATTGTTCGAATGTGTTGGTGATGTAGTTTTGTACATAAATAGTTATGTATTTTTCCTTTGTATTGTGAAGTTAGCAGTTGTTCTGGCCCTTTTGCTGCATCAATTTATTCTGTTCTGGTTTTTTTTTTGTTGCCATTTTTGGGTGGGACTTTAAATGAAGTGTGACTCATGTGTTTTCATGAATGTTTATTCCATTTTGGTTTTTTTGCGATTGCTGAGTGCTGTACTGTGTGTGTAAGTAGTCTTGTCACACTTGTTGTGTAGTTATTTAAAAGTTTGTTTAGTTTTTTGTCTTTGTAAAAAAATTTTTTCAGTCTATTGTCATTGTGAGTGAGTGTGTGTGTGTGTGTGTGTGTGTGTGTGTGTGTGTGTGTGTGTGTTTGGTGCGTGGTGTGTTTGGTGTGTGGTGTGTAGTTTTAGTGGAGGAGTGTGTTTTGTGTTTTATTTTTATCAGTGTTATTTTTTGTTTGTCCGGAATATGTCCCAGTCAGAGGTAAGTGAGGTGGCGGAGGTGAGTGAGGTGGAGGAGGTGAGTGAGAGGGAGGAGGTGAGTGAGGTGGAGGAGGTGAGTGAGAGGGATGGAGGAGGTGAGTATTTTTGGTTAATGTATGTTGTTGAGTGAGAGGGAGGAGGTGAGTATTTTTGGTTAATGTATGTTGTTGTGGATAGGCCTTTGTGTGCAAGATGTGATTATTGCCGCTGAATCATTTAAAAAAATATATATATATTTGGTTGTTGTGAGTTATTTTTGACAGAAATAAATTATTTTGTTACAGACTAATATTCTTGTTGTGTTAAACATCCACGGTTGGTTTTGTAGTTGTATAATATTGTTAATTCTGCACCTTAGGGTATGGATTGGTTGGTGTAATTGGTTCATAATTAAAGTATACCACACCCAATGAAGTCAGCCAGAAAAGCATAACCAAAGTTTTGTTTAATTCTCATAATGTTCTTCATATGTCCACATCACAATAAGGTTTTTGATTAAATATCTAATCACAATATAATGATCATAAGGTCAAACTTCATATTTCTACAGTACGAAAGAGAGCCAGCACAGCCAGGACACAAACCACACTGTCAAGAGATGCGGATGCTGGCGATGCAGGTAATATTTTTGTGGATACACATATTCTGAAAACACATAGGAAGACAGAATTATAATGTATATTTTATTCCATAGGAACTTCATCATCGCACCACACTCCACTAAGACGGCATTCACAGGGGTCTGCCAGTCTCCAGAAGATGGGTAGCAAGAGACGCCGTCTTGAGGCGGTAACTACACCCGCATCCTCACCACCACAACGGCTCATCTCCACTGTGTTGGCTCAGCCACCAGAAGCCATTTTGGCCAGTCCACAAAGCGAGGAACCACAATCCCCTCAGCTGTCTGGTGAGTAAACATAAAAAAAAAAAATGCATTTTACACAGTGTTTTTGCACACAAAAAAAACATGACAAAAAGCACACACTCATCCTTGTACTAATCCACACCAGCAAACACATGGGGGTAACATTACTAAGATGGGAGTTCTATTTAAGATGTGATGTTGCCCATAGCAACCAATCCTATTCTATATTACATTAATACAGCACCTTCTCGAATATAATCCCTGCAATGTGATTGGTTGCTATGGACAAAATCCCATCTTAAATCCAACTTCCATTTTAGTAATTTGACCCCATGGTAAGCATTATTTCGTAGTTCACATCTCAACTTAACAATATGCGCAAAATAGGTGTGCCCACTTCTGCCAACCATATTTTTTAACATATGTTTTTTCACTATAATTGAAAAAGTTTACTGGGTAAGACTGACAGCCTTTAACAATGTATGAGTGTATTGTTGAACACATTTAATGTATTGTGTTTGTTTGGCAAAAGGAAGCTTTAAACATAATATGTCAATGGTGGAATATTGAATTTTTACAGTTCTACATGTTTGGCCATTAAGTAAAGCTCATAGTCCAACATTTACCTTAAAGATTGTTGTAATGAGTAGGGTACCTAAGAAGCCACATGTTTCTAAAATAATGTACAATAATATTTTAAGCCTAGCCCACACTATATTTATAATTTACAACATGCATATTAAGAAGTAATGCATGTTGACGTAAAGCTGAAACCAACCAGAAGCCCAACAGTAACTGTATTATGGCTGTCTTCAACCCCATACAGATCCAGACATCATGCCCCAGGATACCCAGCAGGAAACTGACTTGCAGCAAACTTTCACACTCCACCTGCAAGCAATTGATAATAACCAGCCAACCACGCCGGCTGACAACTCCACCACCCCAAACAACCCCCACCCACCAATTGAGCCCAACACCACCCCAGCCACAAATTGGACCAGAGTTTCGGTCCAGTTGGACCACACAACAGGCACAAAACTATGCCTGTCTCAACACACACAGCCAATATCTTGCCAGTCTGCCCCATCATCTACCTAGACTCAGTAGAAACTCAAGCAGACTGATTTGTGCAACTTGGCAGAGTGACCAATACCATGGAGCAGATGAGAGCAGACAACAGCCAACTGATAGCAAGTTTTCAGCGCATAATGGACGAACAACACCGCCATCAACAAGCCCTCATTCAAATCATTCAGAACAATCAGTTAATCACCGAAAGCCTGTCCAGAATCATTTCCAACAACACAGCCGCAACCACACAACTCACAGCAAGCCTCAACAACCTGAGCCAAAACATAAATGTGTTGGCATCCCAGCAACAATGCTCAAGCTCAGGGACAACCACACCTAGCCAGACCCCAGTTACCTCCCCAGTTAGACGATCCAGCAGAACACGGCCCAATGTGCCATCACAATCCTCTGCAGCCAGCAAAAAAAAAACAAGGAAATGAGCAAGCCTGCAACACAATATACAGTATTTACAAAAATATTTAAAGATTATAGAATTGTGGCCAACCAAATTCAAGTGTTTAAGGTAATAAATAACTCAAACGCTATATGTGTAATGTTTCATTTGTTATTGACTGACAGTGTAAGACGAAAATGTTATTGACTAACTGTAAACAACATGCCTAATATCACACAATAACGCATCACAAACAGAATTCATAACTACATATATTTTAGGATTGGGGTTAGCCAATGTTGATTAAGAAAAATTAAGACTTACCGGTAAAATAATGTAGATTTAGTTCTTGCCTTACCTGCCTCCCTACATCTGTACTCACACTGTCGCCAGATGTTTCTATCTCCTCTACTTGCTGACTGTTTTCTTCATCACCAACATCATACTCCTCCTCCTCAACATGTGGCAGATGTTAACACAAACACATGTTATGAAGAAAACAGCAGCAGAACACAATCCTAGTCACCTTTGAGGGACTATACAACAAAAGCCCTGCAGACTTATCCAGACACCGAAACCTAGATTTCACCACACCAAAACATCTTTCTATCACATTCCACGTGGACTTATGTGCATTATTGTAATTGTGTTCAGCAGGGGAATCAGGTTGGGACAATGGAGTAAGAAGCCAAGAGAAGCAGCCATATCCCCCATCACCTGAAAGACAGATATAGCCAACATTAGGACATGTGGTTTAGGTAAATAATTAAAAACATAATGACGATGTTGAGGTTAACACACATACACACGACAAATTTGTAACATACCCAGCAGACATCCATCAGGCATTTGTCCGGCCTCAAATTTCTCAAAGAGGGATGACTGACTAAGGATGAAGGAGTCATGGCAGCCGCCAGGGTAACCCGCAACAACACTCATAATTTGCAACACAAACCACCTGGACATTAGTGGAGTGGGCCAGATGTCTATTGGTATAAATGTATTGCCTGCCCCTAGGTGGTCTCAGCTCAACATGTGTGCAATCTATGGCACCCAGCACATTGGGCATGCCAGCAAGCTCATAGAAAGATACCCTGACTGCATGCCACTGTGACTCCTGGGTAGGGAAGCAGATAGAGGCATCTATGTGTGGATACAAAGCATCCAAAACTTGAGTGTACATTACAAAATATAAGGTGAGTGTCATGACCTGTAGAAAACACAATACTGTGTTATATTACATAACAGAAGCACAACTTAGACATAGAGGAGTATGTATGTGTTAACTCACCTGATTTAAATATTTAGAAAAGGTGGGCTGTGAGATACCAATTACATCACCAGTCACAGCCTGAAAGCTGCCAGTAGCCATAAAGTGCAACACAGCCAGGAGTTTGTCCAGGCCTGAGACAGAGCGAGAGCGTGCTATCTCAGGGTCTAGGTCCAGTTTGACAAGGTCATACAGATGGAAAATGATGTTTGTATTTAGCCTGAACATCTGTATGACCTGGTCATCGGCCAATGCGTTTAAGTTTAAATGCCCCCTAAAAAAACGAGGCCTGCGCAGCCTCCGCGGAACCTGGACAACCTGCTGACCATGTTCAGTTTCCTGGCCCTGGTTTATTGTAGCCTGATGGAGCACTCTCAGGTATCCCACAGCAAACAAGAAATCAGTACTACACACGGCAGCAGCCATTTCAGAGTTAGAGATGTGAAAAATGTGCTTGGGTCCCTTTTAAAGGACCAAAAATGCAGGTGTGATTAATGTAGACTTTGAAACACATGTAAAAACGCTTCTCAAAAGCAGGTCTATTTTTTTTCCTGCCTTTTTTTACGATTCGCTTTTTTTCACGGCCGCTAATGCACTTTCACGGTAGAGATTTCAAATACGAATGCATAGTAAATTACCGAGTTGTATACCTAAACAGCCGCGTTTGACTGATGAAGTATTCATTCATATTTTTATTCTTTGACTTCCAAAAAAATACGAATGCCCTCATCACTGCCGAGATTTGAGTTTAGTAAATTCCCGAGATGACACTTTGAAGAAAAAACACCAAATCGGTCAAAATCGGGAGCTTAGTAAATATACCCCATGGTTTTGCCCAACTGCTAACAAAATTCCTGCTGCGATCAACTTGGAATTACCCCCTCTGTTGTCTCAAAAGTGATCAAGGGCCAAATGTAAAGTGTGTAGAGTGAGAGTTTCAAAAAGTGAGAAATTTGGTAAGGTTTTGCAGTTTTTTCTCAAACTGGCAGTCATTTACACAGAAAGATCAACCTGGTTTTGCAGTGTAAATGATTGCCACTTTAAAAAAAACTGAAAAACCTTACCAAATCTCTCACTTTCAGAAACTCTCACTCTATTACATTTGGCCCCAAATCTTCTATGCAAGAGTTCCTGTGACTGCAACTCACTCGTAACAGTGCTGTATATCAAGGACATACAGTGGTGCTTGAATGTTTGTGAACCCTTTAAAATTTACTATATTTCTGCTGAAATTTGGCCTAAAACTACCTCAGATTTTCTAAAAGCAGATACAGAGAGCCAAATCAAACAAATCAGACACAAAAAAATTGACTTCCTCATTTATTTATTAATGAAAATTATCCAATATCACATATATGTGAGTGGCAGAAATATGTGACACTTTGCTTTCAGTATCTGGTATGACACCCTTGTGCAGCAATAACTGCATGTAAACATTTCTGGTAATTGTTGATTAGTCCTGAACATCGGCATTGAGGAATTTTAACCCATTCCTCCGTATAAAACCGCTTCAACTCTGTTATGTTGGTAGTTTCCTTACATGAACTGCTTGCTTCAGGTCCTTCCACAACATTTCGATTTGAATAAAATTAGGACTTTGACTTGGCCATTCCAAAACATTAAATTTATTCTTCCATAACCATTCTTTGGTTGAATGACTTGTGTGCTGTGGGTCGTTGTCTTGCTGCATGACCCACGTTTTCTTGAGATGCAGCTCATGGAGAGATGTCCTGATATTTTCCTTTAGAATATTCTTGTATAATTCAGAATTCATTGTCCCATCAATGATGGCAAGTAGTCCTGTGCCAGATGCAGCAAAACAGGTCCAAACCATGATACCACCACCACCACCACCACCACCACCACCACCACCACCACCACCGTGTTTCAAAGATGCTATGAGATTTTTATGCTGGAATGCAGTGTTCTCCTTTCTCCAAACATAACGCTTTTCATTTAAACCAAAAAGCTCTATTTTTCATACATCCTAGAGGATGCTGGGGACACCGTAAGAACCATGGGGTATATAGACGGGATCCGCAGGAGACATGGGCACTTTAAGACTTTGAAAAGGGTGTGAACTGGCTCCTGCCTCTATGCCCCTCCTCCAGACTCCAGTTTAGAATCTGGACCCAGGCAGACTGGATGCACACTGAGGAGCTCTACTGAGTTTCTCGGAAAAGACTTTATGTTAGGTTTTTTATGTTCAGGGAGCACTGCTAGCAACAGTCTCCCTGCTTCGTGGGACTTAGGGGAGAGAAGTCAGACCTACTTCTAGTGAGTTTAAAGGCTCTGCTTCTTGGCTACAGGACACCATTAGCTCCTGAGGGTTTGGAACACTAGGTACGCCTAGGGGTTCACTCCCAGAGCCCGCCGTCACCTCCCTTGCAGAGCCAGAAGTCAGAAGACAGGTGAGTAGAAGAAGATAGAAGACTTCAGTGATGGCTTCTGAGGTAGCGCACAGCGATCGCGCTGCGCGCCATGCTCCCTCACACAGCGGCACTACAGGGTGCAGGGCGCGCGGGGGGGGGGGGTGTATGTGCCCTAGGCAGCATAAAATCCTCTTTTCAGGCTGGCAAAGTGAAATTGGAGTGCCTTGGCACTAAATTCTTACCCCCGCCAGCATTATTAGTTTTAAAAAATAGCAGGGTGAAGCGCGCCATGAAGGGGGCGGGGCTTAGCCCTCACAGCTCTCATCAGCGCCATTTTCTCTCCACAGAGCTGCAGCGCTGCTGGTCCTTCCTCACCACTGCTATTACAAGTAACAGGGTGCAAAATGGGGGGGGGGGGGGGGGCACAGCAAATTTGGTGCTTAAATAAGTTATTATAAAGCGCTGCAGGTTCTGAGGCATTATATATTAAGGTTTCACAACCGGGACAGGCGCTGGGTTGTGAGCTGGCAAACACCCTCTGTGTTTCCCTGACAGGCTTTACTGTGGGTCTGTCCCCCTTTTGGCCCAGTGTGTCTGTGGGTGTCAGTACAGGTGTGTTGGCATGTCTGAGGCGGAGTGCTCTTCCCAGGAGGAGACTGTGTTAGAGGCAGAAACGGCTGTGGGAGTGACCCTGTCGGCACCGCCGACTCCTGACTGGGTAAATGTGTTGAATGCTTTGAATGCTAATGTGGCTCTTATTAATAAAAGATTAGATAAATCTGAGTCTCAGAACCAGGTATGGAAAAAAAATCTGTGGAGGATGTGTTATCACAGGTCCAGACCCCCCACGGGGTCACATAAACGTTCGTTTGCTCAGTTAGCAGACACAGATACCGACACGGACACTGACTACAGGGTCGACTATAGTGATACCAGATTAGACCCAACATTGGCAATGAGCATTCAGTACATGATTGTGGCAATAAAAGACATGTTGCATATCTCCGAGGACCCTGCTGTTCCTGATACTAGGGTCTGCATGTATAAGGGAAAGAAACCTGAGGTAACGTTTACTCCCTCTCATAAACTGAATACCCTTTTTGAAAAAATGTGGGAAAATCCTGACAAAAAGTTTCTGATTCCCAAAAGGATTCAAATGGCATATCCGTTCCCCTCTGAGGATAGAGAAAAGTGGGAGTCACCTCCCATTGTGGACAAGGCGCTATCACGGTTGTCTAAAAAGGTGGCTTTACCGTCTCCTGACACGGCAGCCCTTAAGGATCCTGCGGATCGTACACAGGAAAATACGCTAAAATCCATTTACGTCACCACAGGTACACTACTCAGACCAGCTATTGCATCTGCGTGGGTGAGTAGTGCTATCGAAAAGTGGGCAGATAACTTGTCATCTGATATAGATACCCTGGATATGGATACCATCCTTTGAACGCTGGGTTAAATCAGGGACGCTGCAGCCTACCTAAAGTAAGCGGCGAGAGATATTGGCCTCTTGGGATCAAGGGCCAATGCCATGGCAGTCTCAGCTAGGAGAGCATTGTGGATTCATCAATGAAATGCTGATGCTGATTCTAAGAAAGCTATGGAGTCTCTACCGTATAAGGTGGTGTATTCTTTGGTGAAGGTCTCGCTGAGTTGGTATCTACGGCTACCGCGGGTAAGTCGTCATTTTTGCCTTATGTTCCTCCACAACAAAAGAAAGCTCACCACTTGCAGATGCAGTCCTTTCGGCCAAATAAATACAAAAAAGGCAGAGGTTATTCCTTCCTTGCTAATAGAGGAAGAGGAAAAGGTAAAAGATCTCCGGCCGTGGCAGGTTCTCAGGAGCAGAAGTCCTCCTCGGCTTCTGCCAAATCCACCGCATGACGCTGGGGCTCCTCTGCGGAAGTCCACACCGGTGGGGTCACGTCTCAAGCTCTTCAGTCAATTCTGGGTTTGTTCAGCCCTAGACCCGTGGATTTTAGAAATAGTGTCCCAGGGGTACAAACTGGAGTTTCAAGACGTTCCATCTAAACGTTTTTTTCAAATCAGCCTTACCAGCTTCTCTTCCGAACAGGGAGGTAGTATGCGATGCAATACAAAAGTTGTGTCTGAATCAAGTCATTGTCAGGGTTTCCCCAGCACAACAAGGAGAAGGCTTTTATTCAAGCCTGTTTGTGGTTCCGAAGCCGGACGGCTTGGTCAGACCAATTCTGAACCTAAAGTCCCTCAATCTTTACCTAAGAAAATTCAAATTCAAGATGGAATCTCTCCGAGCAGTGATCTCCAGTCTCGAGGAAGGGGATTTCATGGTGTCGGTCGACATAAAGGATGCCTACTTACACATCCCCATATATCCTCCGCATCAGGCTTACATGAGGTTTGCTACTCGGGATTGTCATTACCAATTTCAGATGTTGCCGTTTGGTCTGTTCACGGCTCCGAGGATTTTCACAAAGGTAATGGCGGAAATGATGGTTCTCCTTCGCAGGCAAGGAGTCACAATTATCCCTTACCTGGACGATCTCCTGATAAAGGCGAGATCCAAAGACCAGCTGGAGTAGGACACTGTGCTCTCCCTGACAGTTCTGCAACAACATGGTTGGCTCCTAAACCTGCCAAAGTCACAGTTGAATCCGACGAAGCGACTGTTGTTTTTGGGAATGATTCTGGACACGGAATTACAGAGAGTTTTTCTTCCAGAAGAGAAGGCTATGGAAATTCAGAGTTTGTCAAACAAATTCTGAAACCGGGAGAGTATCAATTCATCAATGCACTCGGTTGCTGGGGAAGATGGTGGCGGCCTACGAGGCCATTCAGTTTGTCAGAGTCCATGCCAGAGTGTTTCAGTGGGACCTGTTGGACAAGTGGTCTGGATCCCATCTGCACATACACCGAAAATAATCCTATCCTCCAAGACCAGAATCTCACTCCTGTGGTGGCTGCACAGCTCTCACCTCCTAGAGGGACGCAGGTTCGGGATCCAGGACTGGATCCTAGTAACCACGGATGCGAGTCGCCAAGGCTGGGGAGCAGTCACACAGGGGGAAACTTTCCAAGGAAAATGGTCAAGCCAGGAAGTTTGTCTACACATAAACGTTCTGGAGCTAAGGGCCATTTACAACGGCCTTCTTCAAGTGTAACGTCTTCTTCGCAACCGGCCCGTCCTAATACAATCGGGCAATATAACAGCAGTAGCGCACATAAACCGCCAGGGCGGAACAAAGAACAGGGCGGCAATGGCAGAGGCCACAAAAGTTCTCCGCTGGGCGAAAAGACATACAAGCGCTCTGTCAGCAATCTTCATTCCAGGAGTGGACAACTGGGAAACAGACTTCCTTAGCAGACACGATCTCCATCCGGGAGAGTGGGGTCTTCATCAAGAGGTCTTCACAGAAATGACAAGTCTTTGGGGAATTCCTCAAATAGACATGATGGCGTCTCGCCTCAACAGCAAACTTCAGAGATATTGTTCCAGGTCGAGGGACCCTCAAGCAATAGCGGTGGACGCGCTGGTAACACCATGGGTGTTTCAGTCGGTGTACGTGTTTCCTCCGCTTCCACTTATTCCAAAGGTGCTAAAGATCATAAGAAGCACAAAGGTTCAGGTGATCCTCATTGCTCCGAACTGGTCAAGGAGGGCTTGGTATCCAGATCTTCAGGAATTACTCATAAGAGATCCCTGGCCTCTTCCTCTATGAGAGGATCTGTTACAGCAGGGGCTGTGCGTGTACCACGACTTACCGCGGCTACGTTTGACGGCTTGGCGGTTGAACGCCGGATCCTAGCCCGAAAAGGTATTCCCAGTGAAGTTATTCCCATGCTTCTTCAGGTTAGAAAAGGAGTAACGTCTAAACATTATCACCGTATTTGGAGAAAATATGTGTCTTGGTGTGAATCCAAGAAGGCTCCTACGGAAGAATTTCAGCTATGGCGTTTTCTCCATTTCCTGCAATCAGGTGTGGATGCGGGCCTAAAGTTAGGCTCGATTAAAGTACAAATTTCGGCCTTATCGGTTTTCTTTCAAAAACAATTGGCCTCCTTTCCAGAAGTTCAGACTTTCGTGAAAGGAGTTTTGCACATCTAACCTCCATTTGTGCCCCCAGTGGCACCATGGGATCTTAACGTGGTGTTGCATTATTTTCAATCACATTGGTTTGAACCTTTACAGAAGGTTGAGTTGAAATTTCTCACTTGGAAAGTGGTCATGCTATTGCCCTTAGCATCCGCAAGGCGGGTGTCTGAGTTAGCGTCTTTGTCTCACAAGAGTCCTTATTTAATCTTCCATGAAGATAGAGCGGAGTTGAGGACTCGTCAACAATTTCTGCCGAAGGTGGTTTCTTCGTTCCACATGAACCAGCCTATTGTGGTACCAGTGGCTACTAACGCCTTCGCGAAGTCAAAATCTCTCGATGTTGTCAGGGCCTTTAAGATTTATGTCGCCAGAACGGCTCAACTGAGGAAAACGAAAGCTCTGTTTATCCTGTATGCTGCCAACAAGATTGGAACGCCTGCTTCCAAGCAGACTATTGCGCGCTGGATCTGTAATACGATTCAGCATGCTCATTCTACGGCTGGATTGCCGTTACCGAAATCAGTGAAGGCCCACTCTACCAGAAAAGTGGGCTCATCCTGGGCGGCTGCCCGCGGAGTCTCGGCATTACAACTCTGCCGAGCAGCTACTTCGTCGGGTTCAAACACTTTTGCAAAATTTTACAAGTTTGATACCCTGGCTGATGAGGACCTCATGTTTGGTCAATCGGTGCTACAGAGTCATTCGCACTCTCCCAACCGTTCTAGAGCTTTGGTATAAACCCCATGGTTCTTATGGTGTCCCCAGCATCCTCTAGGACGTATGAGAAAATAGGATTTTAATACCTACCGGTAAATCCTTTTCTCTTAGCCCGTAGAGGATGCTGAGCGCCCGTCCCAGTGCGGACTCTATCTGCAGTTATTAGTTATGTTTACACACGGGTTGTGTTACGTTATGGCCAGCCTGTTGCTGACATTGTTCATGCCATTGACTGGAGTTTCTGTTAAATGCCATGTTGTACGACGTGTTTGAGGTGTGAGCTGGTATGTGTCCCACCTTAGTTAACAATAAATCCTTTCCTCGAAATGTCTGTCTCCCTGGGCAGTTCCTATAACTGGAGTCCGGAGGAGGGGCATAGAGGGAGGAGCCAGTTCACACCCCTTTCAAAGTCTTAAAGTGCCCATGTCTCCTGCGAATCCCATCTATACCCCATGGTTCTTATGGTGTCCCCAGCATCCTCTACGGACTAAGAGAAAAGGATTTACCAGTAGGTATTAAAATCCTATTTTTGGACCCAGCCGTCCACAAAACATTGGACCTAATTCAGACCTTATCATAGATGTGCTAAATTTAGCACATCTACGATCAGTTTCCCTGACATGCGTGGGGACGCCCATCACAGGGCTACTCTGCCCCGCATGTCGGGCCCGCCCCCCCGCACAAGTACAAAAGCATCACACAGCGGTGATGCTTTGTACTTTAGGAGTAGCTCCCTGCCAGCACAGCTCCTGTCTGGCATGCGCAGTTCAGACCTGATCGGCTGCTGTGCGAAAACACACAGCAGCGATCAGGTCTGAATTAGGCCCACTGTTCCAATAGCCTTCTGGCTTACCCAGGTGATCTTTAGTAAACTGCAGATGGGTAGCAGTGTTCATTTTGGAGAGCAGCGGCTTTCTCTTTGTCATCCTGCCATGCACACCATTGTTGTTCAATGTCCCCTGATGGTGGACTCATAAACATTAATGTTAGCTAATGTGAGAAGAGCCTTCAGTTGTAGAGGTTATGTTGGGTTCCTTTGTGCCCTTGCATACTATTAGACTCCTTGCTCTTGGAGTGATCTCCTGGGGAGGGTAATAATGGTCTGGAATTTCCTCCATTTGTACACAATCTGTCTGACTGTTGATCATTGGAGTCGAAAACTCTTTAGAGATGGTTTTGTACCTTTTTCCAGCCTGTTGATCAACAACAACTCTTCTTCTGAGGTCCTCAGAAATCTCCTTTGTTTGTTGCATGATACACTTCCACAAACATGTTGTGAACAGTAGACTTGATAGATCCCTGTTCTTTTAAAAAGACATGTCCACTCACATCTGATTGTCATCCAATAGATTGAAAATACCTTACTCTAATTTCACCTTTAAAATATCTGCTAAGGCTAAAGGATTACATACTTTTGACACTTACAGATATGTGAAATTGGACCATTTTTCTCAATAAAACAATGTGCAATTTATTGGTCTCGTTTGTTTGTTTGTTTGTTTGTTTGTTTGTTTGATTTGGTTCTCTTTATCTACTTTTAGGACTTGTGTAAAAATCTGAGGTAGTTTTAGCAGAAATATAGAAAATTCTTAAGGGTTCACAAACATTCAATCACCACTGTAAAATTGCTGACACCTTGTGTCTGTAGCTATGATTGTGCCTTTTCTGTTTCACACAATAAAGTTGCCTTTAGCGAAGTGAACTTCGTTGATGGCAATAAGATTTGTTCCCATTTTTATTTAAACAATTTCCCCAAATTGTTTAAACAAAATCTCGGAAGCTCTGCACTCACCATTTATATTGTAGACACTTGAAAATGTGTCTATACTTTATAAACAAGGAATGTTAAGGGGGGTACACACGGAGAGATCCGTGCTTAAAATCTAAGCAATCTTGCTAGATTGCTTAGATTTTAAGCACGGATCTGCCGTGTGTATGCCCTCCAGTGATAGCGATGCGCGGCCCCACGCATCGCTATTGCCGATGCTAGATTGAGCCTGCATGCAGGCTCAATCTAGCGGGTCGCTCACTTCACCGTTGTGTGAAGTGAGCGGCCCCCCGTCGGCTTTCCCCCTCGCTCAGCACATCGCGCTGTGCTGAGCGGGGTGAGAGATGTGTGCTGAGCGGTCTGTGTTAAGATCGCTCAGCACACATCTCTCCCGTGAGTACCCCCCTTTAGTTACAATTGTTGCAACATTTGTTAATGTGACCAACTGCGCCAAAGTCAGTTTAACAAATGTTGCAACAATTCTACCTAACATTCCCTCTTTATAAAGTATAGAGAATGCAGTTGGGATGGTTTGTAATATATATGGTGGGTGCAGACTTTCTGTTATTTATTATAAAACAATGTGGTCACATACTCATGCACCCCAGAAATAGGAGTGGTGAGTGAAGTGGATAATGCCTTTTGTTTGTTTGATTCATTGTTTAATGAATCTTTTTGTGATCACATATTCTCTTGTACCCCAGTGTTAGTTTAATCCAACTTCTGTGGGCTACTTTCCTAGGTGTTTATAGCTGATATGCTGGAGGTTTTACCTTTAAAAGCCAACCAGTGTGCAGTATGTCTTGTATGTATAGCACTAATGTGCTAGCAATTGCCATGTTTGTAATTCTGAATGATAAAGTAGAAGTGACCAAATTTCGAAGACTTTCACAGTTGGTCAGCTTAACAAATGTTGCAACAATTGCAACTAACATTCCTTGTTTATAGAATGTGGGATCTTGGCGCAGCATTTAAATTGGAAAATAGAGAAAGGAAAAGAAAAAGGAAGAAAGAATGTGGGAAAATGTCAGACTGAATAAATTAAAACACGTTTATTCATCACAAGTGATTAAAATCTATATAAACACAATAGATAGGACCGGTAAACACAATTCGTATCTAAAATCTTTTTCCAGTATCAATCCCTCTATTTAAATGGATAAAAACTCGTCCACAAAGTCACAGCCTAATCGGCTTCAAGTGTCCTGAGACCTGATTTCCTTTGCCGCAAGGGCTTCCGGTATTTTTAACCGTGCTGGTATTTAAAAATGGTGTGCTTATAAAGTCACACTAAAGTCTCATTTAGTGCTTATATAAATGAACCAAAGCAGCAAAACCTTATACACCCTATTTGAATTAGTGTATGCTGACACAGGTAGTTCCTGATAGCAGTATGCGCTGCTGGTATACCTTTTACCCTCCGCTCCGTTCGCCGGATCTCCATCTCTGTCCGGACCCCCTCCTCGGTTGTTGGCCGGCCGCCGCCTCCCAGAGCCTGTCACAACTGAGGGCTGGTGCTGACCAGGGGGAAGCCTCAGTTGTAGGGGCTGAGGTATATGTGTACCTGGGAGGCAGTACAGGGTTCTTGGACATGCAGGGAACCTTTAGAACAAATGCCCGAAGGCGTGACCACGACAACAAGGGAAAGTTCAAAGGTTTTATTAAACACAGTTCAGAGGAATACTGATGACTTGGTACTGGTAATAGGAAACACAGTTCAGAGAAATACTTGGGATCGATGACGGAACACCGATGGTGACTTGGAATCTATGATGGAACACCGATGGTTACTTTGGGATCGTTGGTAAGCTTTGAGTGAAGCTGGGGTTCGCAGATAGAAATGCACTATTGTACTTAGAAACACAGGTGAAGCATGAAGTGATGCTGGGGATCGCTGGAGAAGAAGCTGGAGAATGGCTGCTGGGAAGCCGGAGTTCAGACACAGGTGAATCAGGGTAGACTGTAGAGGGTTAATCACTTGAGTGTCGGGTTACACTGCAGAGTATAATCACCAGGGAGTCAGACTGTACTGCAGAGAAAGTCCATGGGAGAACTGCACACTGGAATCAATAAAGACAATTGAAGCACTGACATCTTTCCACCCCAGGAACAGGATATTTATACCTGCTGGGAAGCAGGGATTGGCTGGCTGATTAACCAGAGACCAGAGTGCAGCTGCTGTGTAATCAGGCTGAGAGCAGAGTGCAGCTGATAGGCTGAAAGGTAACATGTGATTAGGAAAACATGGCTGCGCCCATGGTAGCTTTTGGAGGGAAAGATTGTTTGTAACTTGAATGTGAGCTTTAACCATGAAGCTGCCAGAATCACAGTAAAGAGATTTGAGACAATGAGATGCAGCGAGCTGCACACAGAAAGTGCAGATGGAATCCAGGCTTGGAACACTGGGACAGTCTCAGGAGGCATTTGGAAGGTAAATACTGATAAGGAATTACCTAGATTGTGACAGCACCCCCTCCTTTAGGAGTGGCCCCAGGACACTTCTTATAAGTTCTTTACCTGAACAAATGGAAGGATCTAGATTGAATCCTGATGAACTTGAACTGGCTGGGACCAGAGGAGACTGTACCGGATCTATGGACGAGACCAAATTAAGTCCAGACAACCTTGAACCGGTTGAGACCGGCGGAGACTTTAGACCGACGGATAGGACTGGATTAGATCCGAAGGTATTGGAATCGGCTAGAACCGAAGGAGGCTGATCCGGACAGACGGATGGGACCGGATTGGGTCCAGAAAAGCTTGAACCGGCTGGGACCGGAGGAGTCTTCGGATTGACGGTTGAATCAGCTGGAACTGAAGGAGTCTTTGGACCTACGGATGGAACCGGATTGGGTCCAGAGATATCGGAATCGTCTGGAACCGAAGGAATCTTCAGACAGACGGATGGAACCGGATTGAGTCTAAAGACAGTTGAATCAGCTGGAACTTAAGGAGTCAGAATCCGGTTAGAACGGGAATGAGTGGTATCCGAGTGTTCAGTTAGACCATCCTGGACCTGGTCCATGCTGGATGCCAACAGGGTGGTGCTCTCTGAAGACGGCAAACAGGAGTTCATAACTGCATCTGTAGCACAAAAATTTCCATCTGGGAACTTGGCTCTGGATACTTCCCTTGGGACTGAAACTTTGGTGACCCCTCCTGGGGTTGATGAATCAGACACCTCTCTCAGGGTTGTTTTCTCCAGCACCCCTCCTGGGGTTGACAGATCAGAAACTCCTTTTTGAGAAGACTCATATGCCCCTACTAGAGCTTGAACATTGGATACCCCTCCTAGGGCTGTAGACACAGACGCCCCTCCTTGGGCTGTAGACACAGACGCCCCTCCTTGGGCTGTAGACACAGACGCCCCTTCTTGGGCTGAGTAAAGAGCATCATCATTCCAGGAAAGTTCAGACGCTAGGATCTGGTACTGTACCAGATATTTACCGACTGTTCGTGTCCCCTGACGTAGCCGGAGGATATCAGAGGAGGCAGAGGTCACACGACTTGGTTCATCAAAGATGCGCCTGAAGGTTGCCACGAAATCTGCATATGAAGAGAGCAGGGCATCAGACTTCTCCCATAGAGGTGATACGCAATCGAGGGCGGAGCCACTGAAGAGGGAGATGATGTAAGCAACCTTGGTGCGGTCAGTTGGGAAACTGCCAGGCTGTAACTCAAAATATATCTCACACTGATTTAGGAAACCGCGACAGGCTTTTGGGGAACCATCAAACTTGGCAGGTGTCGGCAAATGGAGACAAGGAGCAGAAACGGGAATGGTGAGTGGGGATACCACCAAAGGTACTGCAGTCGGCACACTGGACGCCCCTGAACCACGGAGGGTTACTTGTATTCCATCCAGCCGAGAGGAGATGTCCTGGAGACAGCAGATCACATGGCCCTGTGCAGTCTCCTGACGTTCAAGGCAGGCTGCAAGTTCTTGCATCGGCCTGGTCGCTTGGACCTAGTCTCCGGCCGGATCCATTAGGTCAGTGCTTACTGTCACAACTGAGTTGTAGGGGCTGAGGTATATGTGTACCTGGGAGGCAGTACAGGGTTCTTGGACATGCAGGGAACCTTTAGAACAAATGCCTGAAGGTGTGACCACGACAACAAGGGAAAGTTCAAAGCTTTTATTAAACACAGTTCAGAGGAATACTGATGACTTGGTACTGGTAATAGGAAACACAGTTCAGAGAAATAGTTGGGATCGATGACGGAACACCGATGGTGACTTGGAATCGATGACGGAACACCGATGGTTACTTTGGGATCGTTGGTAAGCTTTGAGTGAAGCTGGGGTTCGCAGATAGAAATGCACTATTGTACTTAAAAGCACAGGTGAAGCATGAAGTGTTGCTGGGGATCGCTGGAGAAGAAGCTGGAGAATGGCTGCTGGGAAGCCGGAGTTTAGACACAGGTGAATCAGGGTAGACTGTAGAGGGTTAATCACTGGAGTGTTGGGTTACACTGCAGAGTATAATCACCAGGGAGTCAGGCTGTACTGCAGAGAAAGTCCATGGGAGAACTGCACACTGGAATCACTGAAGACAATTGAAGCACTGACATCTTTCCACCCCAGGAACAGGATATTTATACCTGCTGGGAAGCAGGGATTGGCTGGCTGATTAACCAGAGACCAGAGTGCAGCTGCTGTGTAATCAGGCTGAGAGCAGAGTGCAGCTGATAGGCTGAAAGGTAACATGTGATTAGGAAAACATGGCTGCGCCCATGGTAGCTTTTGGAGGGAAAGATTGTTTGTAACTTGAATGTGAGCTTTAACCATGAAGCTGCCAGAATCACAGTAAAGAGATTTGAGACAATGAGATGCAGCGTGCTGCACACAGACAGTGCAGATGGAATCCAGGCTTGGAACACTGGGACAGTCTCAGGAGGCATTTGGAAGGTAAATACTGATAAGGAATTACCTAGATTGTGTCAAAGTCGAAAAATATAGCGACCTATGATGCCTTGTACTAACCCCAATGCACGTGCCCGCTGCTCGCACACTGACTCCCCCGTGCGTACGCATCCCCTCAGGTTGCGTAGGGGACGCTCTGACGTTGCCTGCGCATGGAGATGGGTATTTACGGCGGTGTTTGTGTGCGACTAGCGAGCGACTCGATCGCTACATATTTAACCAATATAATGCGTTTTATAGTTAATATCCCCCTTCATAATGTCAGCAAGTATGGTAAGTTTAAAACCTCTTAGACAGAGAGATTCCTCTTTGCATGCTGGGAGGGCTCAGACAAAGGTTGGAGGGTAGTGTATGGTGTCCAGCTGTGGGGTATTGTGTCTATGACAGTTGGGAGGGATTCGCATAGTTCCTGCTCATGGTTATGCACAGAAGTAGAACATAAGATTAATTGCATTCAGAATAAATTACACATAAATGCAGGGTGGGGGACTGGAATTCAGTCACCTCTTTCACACAGACCGAAAACAAATAGCCTTACTTACACTAAGCTTTGAGATTCTATGAAGAGGGCTTATACCTTTGTTTATGAATAGGTCCAGGTTTCTCTCCAGAATAATGAGTGCTGAGATGTCATTGTCTCAACTGAAAGAGGTGACCAGAGGGTAAACAAAGCACAGAGACAGAGTTTGTTTGGAAGATCCAAACAATAGGTTTCCCCAATACAACCAAGAGAGGAATTTAGAATACTGACAAGTCCTAGCCATCGCCCATTTCTTGAACTAACCAATGATCCCAGGTGCAATACATGTCCCACCCCCTAACCAATGAAAAGAGGACACATAGTATCTATTGAAGTATGTCTTGAGCTAGTACATAAATATAGTTTGAAATAGGCTTGGGGACACAAGACTCTTCTCTCCACAACGATTTTCATCACTGATTAACTGGGAGCTGGATATCCAGAGAGCGCAGGCGATTCATTTCCATGTGTGTAAGTACTCTCTGTGACCAACTTATTCTCTGTATGTGCCATACTCTCTCTCTCTCTCTGTTATTGTTAAACTGTTGTATATTGTATATGTGTAGTTATTATGTTTAGATATTGATGTTAGCCTGTAGTGTATCAACTGTTAACTGTTTTAACTTTTTCATAGCTAGATATTGTTAGTAAAGGTGTTGGAACCTTAACAAGGTATTGTGTGTTTATTACATTGCTGAGAGTATTCAGAGTGTCTCAATCGCTCAAGAGACTTTCATACAATAGAGGTTAATTAGCATTGCATTGTGCTCACATTACAAAACCAAGGGTTACAGTACAAACTCAATCTTTCACTGTGTTGCATACAAGGTTTACTGAGTGTCATCTCGTGAGCGTCTGCGCCGCTCGTGTTCTCCTCGTGGTCACGAGCGTACGCTATGCTAGTAGCGCAGTATTACGGTAGTCGGCCGCCTATAGCGTGCTCGACACCACGCGTTAAGTTGTGAGCGAGCGTGTCGCATGTGCGTCTCGACCACGGCTAAGCGTCTGCTACGCTAAGTGCGTACCCTTACGGTACCCCATACGCCAATTGCGTACTGAGTCTCTTACCCATTTTATAGTGAATGTTTTAAGATAAATAGTTAGCTTTATCAATTGGGGCCTCGTCCTCCCTCCACATATCCACACTAGTGCAAACAGACTTTATCTGTCAGCAAAGGGCGGGAAAGCAGTGTCCTTTCGTATCCGTATTGGTGGTGAGGGATACAGTGGTGCTGACTAGATAAGCATCTGTTACGCTACGCTGTAGGAGTGCTGGGGTGGAATCCGGAACCGGAAGGTAGGAAGGTAAGAACAATACGCTATTATCTTTTAAAACTGTTTATTTCTGTTTTGCGTACGCACACACGCACGCACGCACGCACACCTGTATTTCTTTTCAATTGTGTAGTTTCACGTCTCACTCTCCTGTTTGCCATTTATAATTGATAACGTGCTGAGAAAGAGTGGTTGCTATTGGTAAGTTAAAAGTAAAAATAATACGTTAAGGAGTAATTTGTAAAACACGCACACGGCTTGCTTAAGATACAAGGAAGTTCTGTGTGGTGTTCAGTAGATGATTACAGTTAAAGATCATTTACATTGATATAAACGTGTTAATTGTATTTCTGTGGACATATCTGGCCTGCGTACACGTGTCTCTAACAAGGGACAGGGCGAACGTACGCGACGCAAGGGTCGACGCACGGAGCGTATATTACGCAAACGGAAGCGTACGGATACGCCCACGTAATACAAATCACACGATAGTATTGTTTTAGTAGGCAATAAGGAGGAAACGCGATAATAGCGCAAATCAGTCTCAGTGTCCAAAATTTTAAGCTAATAGATCCTTCTCTAGTTGCAACTCCTCTGGACTAGACTGTGATACTGACTGAAAGGGATTTCTGCGCAGAAACGAAAGTAAAGAGTACATGAGGTGAAAGAGTGTGTATATATATATAAGTTTCTAATTTTTGGGGTTGAACCACAGGAAATCATCGAGTTTTCGTGAGGTACATACGTGTAAGTGACTGCACGGTGGCTTGGGAGGCATCCCTTGTTAAACATATTAATAAGAGCATTAGAGTATAGCAGACCAGGAGGTCTACTGTAGCACAGACCAGGAGGTCCAGACAGACCAGGAGGTCTAGGTACAGCAGACTAAGAAGTCCGCTATAGATAAAAAGTAAAGGAGCACAACACCAGGAAGGGTTGGTGTGGTACCCATATAGGCCATTAAGCTTTTTCCCCTCTATTCTGTCTCTTTTCTTTTCTTTCTCTTATTTACGTCAGACTGAATGTGTTTTAACAGAAAACAATACCTTTAGTAAATGGAACAACCCAACGGTTAATAATTGATTGGGTAATTAAGTTCAATTAAGGCATAGACTCAGCCTATATAAAAGAAAATAGATTGGGAATGCAGCTATCCCTGACGAAGCCCCTGAGAGGGGGAAACGCGTTAAAAAAAGGAGCTGCACCAAGTGGACGCAATCACCCGAGTAAACGCTGACTGCACACACCTCGCTCACACCCCCGGAAGCTGCGGACCGCGAAACCGGAAGCTAAAGTGGTGCGTTCCAAAGCCCACGAGCAGTGCAGAGCGGAGAAGCACTGCGGCTCTGGGAGGCGGCGGCTGGCCAACAACCGAGGAGGGGGTCCGGACAGAGACGGAGATCCGGCGAACGGAGCGGAGGGTAAAAGGTATACCAGCAGCGCATACTGCTATCAGGAACTACCTGTGTCAGCATACACTAATTCAAATAGGGTGTATAAGGTCTTGCTGCTTTGGTTCATTTATATAAGCACTAAATGAGACTTTAGTGTGACTTTATAAGCACACCATTTTTAAATACCAGCACGGTTAAAAATACCGGAAGCCCTTGCGGCAAAGGAAATCAGGTATCAGGACACTTGAAGCCGATTAGGCTGTGACTTTGTGGACGAGTTTTTATCCATTTAAATAGAGGGATTGATACTGGAAAAAGATTTTAGATACGAATTGTGTTTACCGGTCCTATCTATTTGTCATGACTGAGGTTTTTGTGAACCCGGTGTAGTGAAGTCTGTGCGGGCGACTGGAGGATTATGTGAATACTACCACTGACCTGGTTTGGAAATGTTGTGGACTCGAGTATTCTTCCGATGACTGGGAAGAGGAACAGCGGCAGAGATGGCCGAATCTAGGCTCTCCTCATACAGGATTAGGTCGGCAGACAGGAAGCACGTGGGGGCGCTGAAGGTCTCCTGAAAGACAGAACTGGAAAGGCGCTGATGAATCAGTGAAGAATACCAGGTTCAACTGTGCTAAAGGGCACGGGATGCTTGGAGACACTGAGGTGCTTGGAGACACTGAGGTGCTTGAGGACACTGAGGTGCTTGAGGACACTGAGGTGCTTGAGAACACTGAGGTGCTTGAGGACACTGAGGTGCTTGAGGACACTGAGGTGCTTGAGGACACTGAGGTACTGAGTCACGGAGGTGCTGGAAGCACGGAGGTACTGAGGCACGAGGTACTGAGGCACGGAGGTACTGAGTCACGGAGGTCCCAACTACAACAGTAGTAAAACTGAAACACGACTTCTGTGGTTTTCAGTGGAGAACACGGAATTCAGTACTGTGCCTTTAAGACGAAACATTGCAGCTGTGCCTTTACATTGAGACTCAGGGAAAATGATGAAATCAAATGGCAACACACAAGTAAACCAAACGGTAACAAGGGAACAGAGTTCCCACAGGAACTTAGGTACAAAGGTTACCTTAAGGGAGCTCAGCATAAGACTCACACAAGGCTGTATGTGACATGAGGAACTGGCCCAGATTCCTACTCAGCCTCCTGATTTCTACTTCCTGGTCCCTGATGATTGGTGGGCAGGATTAGGTGATGTAGAGAGTCTCAGGCTGGCAGAGGATTGGACAACTCTGGGTCAGGTGAAGTCACTGTCATGTGACTACTCTAGAGGAGGCTGTGAAGTGCAGCGAGGCCTAGCAGGCCGAGAGAACACTGAAGCCTGAACTTCAGATTACTGAATTCAGCCTCACACAGGAGATCACCACAGGTGGAGCTAATTAACTATTACCTCTCAGGCAGAGAACTCAGGAAAACTGACAAGCTGTTTAACTCCGTGAGTGAAAAGACACAGGATCCAGGACAGATGGCAGGGGTAAGTCACCAAATATAAAACCTACAGTCAGGATTGTGACAGTATCCCCCTCTTCAAGGGTGGACTCCGGACACCCATCTTGAATCTTAGAGGAACTTGAGAAATTCATACAGAAGAATTTAGGACCTTTGTTGATGCAGATTCCAAAGGTTTAGGACTAAATTCTTTAACTACAGCGTTACTGAAAGTCTGTAAGTCATGGAACACAGGATCATTACTCTCAAAGAGCATGTTGGCCCACTCCAAAGCTCTTCCTCTGAATGCCAGGAACAGATATCGAGTAACGTTGGAAAGAGTTACTGCACCTGAAGGATCAGACTCCATCCGAGAGAGAAATTGTTCAACCAGAGCGGCATATTGCAATAAATCTCCATCAAAGTAAATAGGTGGAAAACCATCAGACGAAAGCTTAGAGGATGAAACTGAAGAAAGCTTTGGCTGGACGAGTAGGACTGGATTGGATCCGAGGATACTTGAATTGGCTGGAGCCAAAGGAGACGGACCAGGCTGGTCCTGGAGTATTGCTGGACCGGCTGGAACCGGGACGGACTGACCAGGCGGAGCCTGGAGTATTGATGGACCGGCTGGAACCGGAACGGACTGGCCAAGCTGGGCCTGGAGTATTGCTGGACCGGCTGGAACCGGGACGGACTGACCAGGCGGAGCCTGGAGTATTGATGGACCGGCTGGAACCGGGACGGACTGACCAGGCTGGGCCTGGAGTATTGCTGGACCGGCTGGAACCGGGACGGAATGACCAGGCTGGCCCTGGAGTATTGCTGGACCGGCTGGAACCGGGACGGACTGACCAGGCTGGGCCTGGAGTATTGCTGGACCGGCTGGAACCGGGACGGACTGACCAGGCTGGGCCTGGAGTATTGCTGGACCGGCTGGAACCGGGACGGACTGACCAGGCAGGGCCTGGAGTATTGCTGGACCGGCTGGAACCGGGACGGGCTGAGCCCTTTCTTCACAGGGCTGGGCTGAGGCAAGAGCCCCCACTTCACGGGGCTGGGCTGAGGCAAGAGCCCCCTCTTCACGGGGCTGGGCTGAGGCAAGAGCCCCCTCTTCACGGGGCTGGGCAGCACTCTGTAGAATCTCTGGCTGGGCAGCACTCTGTAGAATCTCTGGCTGGGCAGCACTCTGTAGAATCTCTGGCTGGGCAGCACTCTGTAGACTCTCTGGCTGGGCAGCACTCTGTAGACTCTCTGGCTGGGCAGCACTCTGTAGACTATCTGGCTGGGCAGCACTCTGTAGACTCTCTGGCTGGGCAGCACTCTGTAGACTCTCTGGCTGGGCAGCACTCTGTAGACTCTCTGGCTGGGCAGCACTCTGTAGAATCTCTGGCTGGGCAGCACTCTGTAGAATCTCTGGCTGGGCAGCACTCTGTAGAATCTCTGGCTGGGCAGCACCCTGTAGACTCTCTGGGGCTGGGCGCTCTGAACCCCTCACTGGGGCTGGACGCTCTGAAGACACCCCTCCTGGGGCTGGACGCTCTGAAGACGCCCCTCCTGGGGCTGGATGCTCTGAAGACGCCCCTCCTGGGGCTGGACGCTCTGAAGACGCCCCTCCTGGGGCTGTGGACACGGACTCCTCTGTGACTGTAAATGGCTTGAACATTCTTCTCTGGACACCCAACTTGGGATAAGGTCTTTTAACCACCGGACCCCAGTCATAAATTTGAGTCTCTCTCAGAAGAGTAGCCTTCTTGATACCCCCGTCAGCAGCAGATGGATCGGATACTGTGGATGACTTGTAGACATGAGCACTATGATACTGAGATTTGTCACTATTACCTGGCTTGCGAAGAATACAGTCTTTAACAAAATGACCAGAATTTCCACAGTAAAGACAGAGATGTAGCTCCTTACGCCGCTGACGTTCAGCTTCAGAGAGCTTGGGCCGTGGATAGCTCTGATGAAAAACTTTCCCTTGCGCAGAGGAAGAGACTCTATTAACTGAATGGGACAAAACAGGATCAACAACGTTGGTAGTATTCCTGAGGAGATCAGGCATCACAGAGAGAATACTAGGCAAAAGTTCTTGTAACTGTAGTAACATCTGGTAGAAAATCTGCAGTTGGTCAGGAGTCTTAGAGCAGAAGGTCATAGAATCTCTGGAGGACGAATTCCGCTGCAGACACTGTGCCAATCGATGCTGAGTCGACTCCAGACCTCCCAAGCGTCCTGCAATATTGCTTAGGAGGTCATGCGTCAGACAAACACTTTCGGCCGGGTCCATGTGGCCAGTTCCTACTGTCATGACTGAGGTTTTTGTGAACCCGGTGTAGTGAAGTCTGTGCGGGCGACTGGAGGATTATGTGAATACTACCACTGACCTGGTTTGGAAATGTTGTGGACTCGAGTATTCTTCCGATGACTGGGAAGAGGAACCGCGGCAGAGATGGCCGAATCTAGGCTCTCCTCATACAGGATTAGGTCGGCAGACAGGAAGCACGTGGGGGCGCTGAAGGTCTCCTGAAAGACAGAACTGGAAAGGCGCTGATGAATGAGTGAAGAATACCAGGTTCAACTGTGCTAAAGGGCACGGGATGCTTGGAGACACTGAGGTGCTTGGAGACACTGAGGTGCTTGAGGACACTGAGGTGCTTGAGGACACTGAGGTGCTTGAGAACACTGAGGTGCTTGAGGACACTGAGGTGCTTGAGGACACTGAGGTGCTTGAGGACACTGAGGTACTGAGTCACGGAGGTGCTGGAAGCACGGAGGTACTGAGGCACGAGGTACTGAGGCACGGAGGTACTGAGTCACGGAGGTCCCAACTACAACAGTAGTAAAACTGAAACACGACTTCTGTGCCTTTAAGACGAAACATTGCAGCTGTGCCTTTACATTGAGACTCAGGGAAAATGATGAAATCAAATGGCAACACACAAGTAAACCAAACGGTAACAAGGGAACAGAGTTCCCACAGGAACTTAGGTACAAAGGTTACCTTAAGGGAGCTCAGCATAAGACTCACACAAGGCTGTATGTGACATGAGGAACTGGCCCAGATTCCAACTCAGCCTCCTGATTTCTACTTCCTGGTCCCTGATGATTGGTGGGCAGGATTAGGTGATGTAGAGAGTCTCAGGCTGGCAGAGGATTGGACAACTCTGGGTCAGGTGAAGTCACTGTCATGTGACTACTCTAGAGGAGGCTGTGAAGTGCAGCGAGGCCTAGCAGGCCGAGAGAACACTGAAGCCTGAACTTCAGATTACTGAATTCAGCCTCACACAGGAGATCACCACAGGTGGAGCTAATTAACTATTACCTCTCAGGCAGAGAACTCAGGAAAACTGACAAGCTGTTTAACTCCGTGAGTGAAAAGACACAGGATCCAGGACAGATGGCAGGGGTAAGTCACCAAATATAAAACCTACAGTCAGGATTGTGACACTATTGTGCTTATATAGATTTTAATCACTTGTGATGAATAAACGTGTTTTAATTTATTCAGTTTGACATTTTCCCACATTCTTTCTTCTTCCTTTTTCTTTTCTTTTCTCTATTTTCCAATTTAAATGCTGCGCCAAGATCCCACATTCTAATCGGTTTGCTCTACGGCTGCAAATTTTAAATTTTAAATTCATTAATTTTAAGGAGTTTGCGCAGATAATATCTTCTTTACTATTGAATTTCTTTAACCCTTAACATTGTCAGCAGCACTCCGAATCTAATATACATATACAAAAAAATTTAATTTTAAGGCAGGAACGAATGGAAAAATTAAAAGATATTTTTAGTGAGGAAGATCCTCCGCAGGCTACACCAATGCAAGTGGATAATGTCTGTACGCTTTTTCTGAGATATGAAAAATTACTCATATCTGAGATAAAGAAGTGGTGGGTTGCCACCACTCTAGCAAAATATCTGGAAAACAAATTAATCCCAAAAGGATTACGGATCAGCAAGGAAGCTTCATTCAGTTCAAAAGATGAGTCTTTTGGGACTCAGTGGAACCAAATTTTGGACGATTGCTCTTGTAAATTGATGGAGCTTATCGTCAAGGACAGACAAAGATCTCTAAAGGAAATTGAGAAAGAAATTGTGTCAGTACAGGAAAAATTATCTCCAGTCCAGCACCTAGATGAATACAAAAAACTGGTAGACCTAACACAACAACATCTAAATACCGTGGAGGATGAAGTGATCAAAATCAAACAAAAGAAATATAGAAGAGATCTTCAGGATTACAAGGAAGGCTATGGGAAGAAATTCACAAACAAACCTCAGGCCACCAATTATCAGCAATTCAATCAGAAAAATAAACTTAATAGAGACTACGATGAGACTAATTCAAAGGAGATGGGTAAAACACAGAACCATCATAGGAACTACTACCAGGAACAGCAATTCCGGGGAAGAGGTTGACTGTATTCGTAAAAAAAAACTGAATATACAGGTAATAAGTGGAATCATTATAAAGGAAATTATGAGGAAAGTCGGGAAAGGCAATACATCCACCCCAAGGGATACAGATACCCAAATGAATGGAGGAATAATGGAGGTAGAAATGGAAGTCAGAGAAGAGACAGAACAAAATCCAATCAAAGGAAATATAAGGACAATCAGGACATTAGATTAGGCTATGGACAGCGGTCCAACAAAGCATTGGAAAGCTATCAAAAGGGGATTAATGAAGCAAAGCAGGAAAGTGTCAGAACTAAAAGGGAACTCCTTATAAATTTAGAAACCTATACCAAAGGAAGAGGTATGACAGTAAAGCACCGGAATGAAAAGAACGATCAGGATTATGAAAGTGCTGAGGAGAACATGAATAATTTTTTAGAGTTGGCAGGGCCAAGCATGCCCATGGAGAAAGCAGAGTGAAGTTTGACTCAAAAAAGAAAACTAAGACCAAGCGAGGAAAGAGAGGAGGAATACGCGAAAGGAGCAAGGGCCAAAATAAGGAAGTAAAGACTGAAGGGATTTTCAACATCAGTAGTGTTACTCTAACTAAACAACAAGAAAAAGTTCAGAGTAAAGGGTTAAAATATGCACCCCAAAACAATTTAAACAAATTTGAAACATACATTAGCCTACACAAATTCGTAAGGAATTTGACACTAAAAAAATACTTTATGAAAACCCGAGAGGAAAATGCAGGGGGCATAGAATCTTCCGTCTATCAGCATACCACTCTGAAAAAGAAGTCGAAGTTTTACATTAGTCACCAAAAGGGTCCCTTTGTGGAGACATTCCAACGTATGGTGGAGAAGGAACTGGAAGATCTTACAACAAAAAATAAGAAGTACAACTTGACAACACAAGAGCACAAGGCACTAAAAGAATTGGAAGCCAATCCAGATATATGCATCAAACCAGCAGACAAGGGAGGTGGTTTGGTGATTATGGATAGGTCACAGTATGTAGGAGAAGCCATGAAAACCTTAGGAGACACCTCTACCTATGAAAAGCTGTCCAAGGATCCCACGGGGGAATATAAAGTGGAATTGGAAAGTATGCTAAAAGAAGCACTCCATTTGGGAATTCTAAGTAAAAAGGAGTACGACTATATCTATCAAGACCATCCGAAATTGCCAGTGTTCTATATCCTGCCCAAGATCCATAAGGATAAGAGGAATCCACCGGGCAGGCCTATAGTGGCTGGAATAGATTCTCTCACCAGCAACCTCTCAGAGTACATTGACCAATTCCTCCAGCCATTAGTACCAAAACAACAAAGTCATCTAAGGGATTCAATGGACATCTTGCAAACCCTAGAGGAGTTTGATTGGAAAGAAGGTTACATTCTAGCCACTTGCGATATTACCTCGCTATACAGTGTGATTGAACATAAAGAGGGATGCGAATATGTGGAAAGAATTCTTTGTGAGGACAATACCATTCATCACCGACAGATTAATTTTATCATTGAGGCGATTAGATTTATCCTGAGCCACAATTATTTTTGGTTCGAGGACACTACAGGCAGGTTCGCGGGACCGCGATGGGAAGGAAATTTGCGCCAGGGTACGCGAACCTGTTTGTGGCGGAATGGGAGAACCAAAGGATTTGGAACAATAATCCAATGCGAGACAATATAAAAATGTGGAAAAGATTCATAGATGATGTGATACTCGTCTGGTCAGGGACTCAAGAGGACCTAGATGGATTCATTACATACATGAACCATAATGAACTGAATCTGTGCTTTACTGCAAATTGCAGTAAAGAAAAAGTCATTTTTTTTAGATCTGGAAATTTATGTGGAGAACAATCTACTCGAAACCCGAACCCATATAAAGGAAGTCGATTGTAACACCTACATCGAGAAGACCAGTGCCCATCATCCAAACTGGCTCCAAAACATCCCGAAGGGCCAGTTCAAGCGATTGAAAAGGAATTGCTCTAAGAATGGTGAATATCAGGAGCAGGCCGAGGAAATGGCGAAAAGGTTTATGGAAAAGGGATATGACGAAACCTAACTAAAAAGGAACCATGAAGAAGTAGGTAAACTGGATAGAAACAGCCTCATGATCCCCAAGAACAAAAAGAAAGAAGATAAGATGGAAAATGAAGTGTCCTTTATTACTCAATATAGTTCCCAAGCAAGAGATTTGGAAGGAATCCTGACCAAATATTGGCCAATTTTACTAAAAGAAGAGAAATTCAATAGAATACTCCCCAGGAAACCACGCCTAATATATCGAAGAGCAAAAAATCTTAGATCTTCATTAGTAAAAAGTGCCCTACAATCCAACACAAACAAGGTGGAAACGCTGACCTGGATGAACAGTGGGGAAAGAAAGGGTTTCCATTACTGTTTACGATGCCAGAATTGTAAAAACTCCAATCAAACTAGTACAATGAGTGTCCGGACCTTCTGTTCAAATACCAACAAAAAAGAATTTAAAATTGAAGATTTTGTTACGTGTGACACAAAGGGAATCATCTATCTGCTGAAATGCCCATGTGGGCTACAATATATCGGGAGAACTATCAGACCCTTAAAAATCCGCATTGCAGAGCATATACGAAATATAAGAAAGAATGTGGAAACACATAGTGTCCCAGTACACTTTAAAAACTTCCATAACAGTGATCCTGCAGGTTTGAAATTTGTGGGTATCAAAAGGATCAGGAATAATTGGAGAGGTGGTGATAGGGTAATAGAGATATCCAAGGAAGAAGCTAAATGGATTTACCAGATTGACACAATTGCACCAAAGGGTCTGAATATAGATTATGATTTAGCTGCCTTCTTGTGAATTAAAGACACAATGATTCATTATAGACATGAATATTCCTGCCCTTTTTCTTCCTTTTTTCCCCTCTATTCTGTCTCTTTTCTTTTCTTTCTCTTATTTACGTCAGACTGAATGTGTTTTAACAGAAAACAATACCTTTAGTAAATGGAACAACCCAACGGTTAATAATTGATTGGGTAATTAAGTTCAATTAAGGCATAGACTCAGCCTATATAAAAGAAAATAGATTGGGAATGCAGCTATCCCTGACGAAGCCCCTGAGGGGGAGAAACGCGTTAAAAAAGGAGCTGCACCAAGTAGATGCAATCACCCGAGTAAACGCTGACTGCACACACCTCGCTCACACCCCCGGAAGCTGCGGACCGCGAAACCGGAAGCTAAAGTGGTGCATTCCAAAGCCCACGAGCAGTGCAGAGCGGAGAAGCACTGCGGCTCTGGGAGGCGGCGGCCGGCCAACAACCGAGGAGGGGGTCCGGACAGAGACGGAGATCCGGCGAACGGAGAGGAGGGTAAAAGGTATACCAGCAGCGCATACTGCTATCAGGAACTACCTGTGTCAGCATACACTAATTCAAATAGGGTGTATAAGGTCTTGCTGCTTTGGTTCATTTATATAAGCACTAAATTAGACTTTAGTGTGACTTTATAAGCACACCATTTTTAAATACCAGCACGGTTAAAAATACCGGAAGCCCTTGCGGCAAAGGAAATCAGGTCTCAGGACACTTGAAGCCGATTAGGCTGTGACTTTGTGGACGAGTTTTTATCCATTTAAATAGAGGGATTGATACTGGAAAAAGATTTTAGATACGAATTGTGTTTACCGGTCCTATCTATTGTGCTTATATAGATTTTAATCACTTGTGATGAATAAACGTGTTTTAATTTATTCAGTCTGACATTTTCCCACATTCTTTCTTCTTCCTTTTTCTTTTCTTTTCTCTATTTTCCAATTTAAATGCTGCGCCAAGATCCCACATTCTAATCTATAACCAGTAAGGGTACCGGTTTGCTCTACGGCTGCAAATTTTAAATGTTAAATTCTTTAATTTTAAGGAGTTTGCGCAGATAATATCTTCTTTACTATTCCTTGTTTATAAACTATAGAGAATACAGTTTGGAGTATCTATAATATATATGGAGATTGCAGAGCTTCTGTGATTTTTATTAAAGCAATGTGGTCACATGCTGTACTACATGCACCTCAGATATGGGATACGGGAGTCTAAAATAAGGCTAAACACAGAATTAATTATGGTACAGTAGGTAAAATTATTACAAAAAAACCCCAAAACATTTCAATAGCTTAAAAAAAGGTTGATATTGTACAACTAAAATTAGACAGGTTGAATAATTTGAAGGAGACCAGAACATTGCACATTGACTATTTTGCTTTGTATTTACTGTTTCAAATTAAACACTAGAGGGAAAAATACTCCCTACTGTAGACACAAATATATTATTACAGAAAGGTGTTAATTGTATTCTTACAATGAGGAGTAGATCAGTCAGTTGGACCAGATGGTGTACATTCAAAGGTATTACAATAATAAGTATACTGCTTGCAACACTATTAACCAAACTATATTGTTTTTTGTTTTTCTTTTCTTTTCTTAAATAACTTTTATTTTGTGGACAAAAACTTTGTAAAGATACATACGATAAGGTACACAAAAAGAATATAGATAACACAATTAGAGCATTACATTACATACCTCAGGTACAAAGAATATGGACATTAAATCAGTAGATACAGAATGAAGCCAAACAAATTAATTCTGTATATATGATAACATGAATATGCTTATTAAAGTACAATGAACAGAAGTCTGAAATTATCTTAGAAAGACGTAGGAGAAAATTTACTAAGGGTTGATTTTTATTTCAATTTTAATCAATTTAAATCGATCTAAATCGATACTGTGTTTCAGGGACTAAAAACACATTTACTAACACAATATATATATATATATATATATATATATATAGTGGAAAAAACGAGGCGGCACTCAGAGACTTTTCACTGCAATCATATAATGGTGCAAATGGTCACATCAACGTTTCGGGGACCTGGTCCCCTTCTTCAGGATAACAAAAGTGCAAAACAAGAGTGTTTAAATAAGCATTGAATCACTTACCCCCTGACCCCATTCAATCACCAGCTGCAGCGTGTCACCCCGGCCGCCCGCTCAGGACTTCCGCCCGGCTCACTGGCGTCTCGGCGGGACCGGAAGTGACGTCACAAGAGCGAGCCGCGTTACCATGGCAACCGCTCAAGACATGCTGACTGCCGGAGCGTCGCCCCCTGACCGCGTCTCTCTTGCTACCGCCAATGCATCCACAAGTACCGCGAGGTCTGAAGCCCCGTCACGGAAGCCCGCTGCGTTACCATGGTGACGCTGTCAGCTGTAGATAGACATAAAACAAAAACAATAACATAAGTGACAAATTAAGATGACTTTTAACAGTCAATGTTTAAACTAACAAATCACACTAAAGTGCTAGTGCAAACAATAATTTAAAAACAATTAAAAACATCTGAAGGTGCAAGGGAAAAATGTACATCATGGCCCCTCTAATGTTAAAAGGACCTGCTGATATATATTAAATGTCAATCAAAAATGGCAACAACTATCTGAAAACTCACAGCTATATTAGTGCCCTATGGCTTAGGGCAAGATGGTGAGAGGCACGAGCACATAGTGCCCAAACTGCATCACTACATCATTCTCAACATAAACCCTATTAGGCCAGACAGAGATCACAAAAAATTAATTAATCCCAAATTTTCATTCAGACCCCCAGGTTTCAGAGTGTTTAACCTATGAATCCACATGGACTCCAGCTGCAATAGCTTGCGGCCCCTATCACCCCCCTGTATCGAATCAGGGACATGATCAATGATACGGTGTTTGAACGTGGCCATTGAGTGTCTAAACGTTACGAAATGTTTCGCCACATGTTGATCACCGCTCCCCGATGCCAAGGCATTCCGGATGGCCAATCTGTGCTGGGCCATTCGGATTTTGAACTGGCATTCCGTTTTGCCAATGTATTACCGCCCACATGGGCAGATGATGGCATAAATTACGAACTTCGTACTGCATGTGAGAGGCCATTTGATTTTATAATGTTTCCCTGAACAGGGGTGAGCTATGGTGGTCCCTGGTGACATGTGAGAACATGTTGTGCAGCCAGTACACTTAAAACAGCCATTACGCCTGGTGAGAAAGTGTGTAGGATTTACTCTCAGTTTTGACATATCAGTTTTAACCAAAATGTCCTTGATGCTTTTTCCTTTTTTGTAGCTGGGCATAATGCGTTTGTCATGTAGCATCTTCAGATCGGGATCTGATGCTACTATGGGCCACAGCTGTCTTAATTGGTGTTGTGTCTCCCTACTTGCCACGTCATACTCACACACCCAAGGAATGATTTTAGACATATCTTTGGTGTGCTTGGATTTCACCAACATGTCTTTCTGTGTGGCTTCTGCTTTCTGGCGGGCCGATCGTACCAAAGACAGTGGGTAACCTCTTGCCAGGAATCTGTTTTCCATCTCCTTCAACTGACTTGCCCTGATGGAGTCACTGTTATTGGCCCTGCACACCCTCAGGAACTGAGAGTATGGCAGGCCCCTAACGGTGGATATAGGGTGAAAACTGTCATAACGCAAAATCGTATTGCGATCAGTGGGCTTTCTATAAAGACATGTAATGATTTTACCCTCCTGTAGTTTAATTAAAATGTCAAGAAAGCAGATTTCAACTGGGCTGCTAGTCATTGTGAGTTTGGCTGGACTAACAGATTGATTATGTGATTCAATTAGTGCCCCCAACTCCTGTATCTCGCCACGCCAGAAAATCAACACATCGTCTATATAACGATAGTAAACAAACAATCTGTCGGCAATGGTTCTGTTGGCCAAAAATAATTCACGCTCTGTTTCCCACATAAAGGCATTAGCAAATGAGGGTGCCACAGAAGACCCCATGGCACACTCCGTTCGCTGTCTATAAAACCTCCCGTCAAAGATAAAGAAATTGTCCGTTAGGGTGAAACATAACAATTCAATAAATAACTCAATATCTGGCCAAGTGTAAAGTGCATTCCCCACTAATAGACGTCTCACAGCCTGCAACCCCTGCTGGTGAGGTATACAGGTGTACATGCTGGTGACATCCACCGTGGCCAAGGAAACATCTGTTGGAATCTCCTCAATGGTACGAAAAGTCTGTAATAATGTACTGGAGTCCTTTAAATATGTACAGATACCCTGGACGCATGGTTGTAAATAAGTGTCCAAAAAGATGGCCACTGGTTCACACAGAGACCCACGGGCAGAAATGATGGGTCTGCCCGGGGGTCTCTGTGCATCCTTGTGGACCTTAGGGATGGTGTCAAATATAGGAACCACTGGTTTATCAGGTAACAGTTTGTGAAAGATGTCTTCTGAAATCAAGCCTTCCAACTTAGCCTTTTCCAACAGCTGTATTAATTCTGCTTTGTACTCTGCAGATGGATCTTTGTCCAAAGTACAGTACGTCTCGCTGTCAGCAAGAAGTCTAAGGCACTCTGTTGTGTAGTCTATAGTGTTCTGGACCACTATAGATCCGCCTTTGTCGGCTCCACGAATTATAATGTCCTTTCTGTTACTTAACGCTTTCAAGGCCATTCTCTCATCGTGCTGTAAATTGTGGAATTGGCGTTTGCTGGATTTAAGATCTGGATTCTCCAGCATTCTGTGGAAGGTTTTTAAGGAAGCGTTAGTGGAGACTGGATCAAAACGTGACTTTGGGCCCAATTTCTGGACTCTTGGAGGCAGTGGTTCCTTGCACACCTGTGGGGGCTGTTTGCCAAAGTGCTCTTTAATCTTTAAAGTGCGGTGCAGTTTAAATGTGCTGATTTTCTTCTTAAAATCATCACCATAATTAGTAGGGACAAATGTCAGGCCTTTATTGAGCACCCGCACTTCAGATGGTGATAGCGGCGTGCTGGACAAATTAAAAATTAGTGCTTCTTCGATCTCGGTGGCTTTGCTTTGTTTTTGCCTTCGGTTTTGTCTCCCTCGTCTGGTGAACTGATGTTTCTTCCTCGACCCGTGATGATGGCACGGGTCCTGACCCCTAAAGGGATGTCACGCTTGGGATTTGCTGAGGCGGACCCGTGGGTGTCATCGGAGTCACTGGCAGATGTTGTGCTGGTGCCGTGCCACCTCCTTTTCCTGCGACCTTGGAAAGATCTGGACCTACACTGAGGGTTAGAGAAATTGCCCAACCACGGGTACACCCTGTGTTGGGTATAATCCATTTGGACTTTATTAAGCTTCTCTTTTTTAAACTTTAACAGGTTCACTCTGTAAAGCTCTACTTGGTCTTTTAGTTTAGACAGCCATCCACTGGCATCTTCCGATGATAACAGCTCAGCATGGTCCAATTTGAACTGTGCAATATGGGCTTTAGTTTTTTCAAATTCCTTAGTGGATTCCTCCACTACTAATAAAATTAAGTCCATTGAGCACTTGTTTAAAACAGAGACCCATTTTTTGCAAAATTCCATGCTGTAGCGCCCAATGGTTGGGAAATTGTGCACCCTAAACCCACGAGGCAGCTGTTTCGCTCTGTAATAATCGGACAATGTCCTGCTGTGGTATAAATAATCCACCTCACGTTTCATCAGGCGCAACAGGTCCCGCTGTGCCTCCTCTAGGGATGTAACTGCATTCTCAGTAAACGCTGGATCTTTGTGGAGGATGCTTTCAGCTTCTAAATCCGAGAAGCTCAAAGTCTCATGTGTATCACAATGTAGTAAAAATGAGGTAAAGTCTGTCTGTTCCAAGGCCGGAGCTGCCATGCCGAAGTCAGTGCCCAACTGAATAATAAAATTGTGCAAATCACGCTGTGCAAATCTCGCTGTAAACACCTTAGATGTAGTGCAAATGTACAAAAAGTGAATGGTGTCCTGGAGATGTAGGGTTCCTTAGAAACAAAATGTAGGTGCCTTGAGCTGGGAGCCTTAATGCATTGCACATGCAGCATGAACCAAATGTAAAGTAAACAACTGCTCCGGCACTCCACGGAGTCCAATGCTGGACTGATGATGCTCTGGTGCCCTCCCAAACCGGGAACCGGTGGTATATAGTGGAAAAAACGAGGCGGCACTCAGAGACTTTTCACTGCAATCATATAATGGTGCAAATGGTGCAAATGGTCACATCAACGTTTCGGGGACCTGGTCCCCTTCTTCAGGATAACAAAAGTGCGAAACAAGAGTGTTTAAATAAGCATGGAATCACTTACCCCCTGACCCCATTCAATCACCAGCTGCAGCGTGTCACCCCGGCCGCCCGCTCAGGACTTCCACCCGGCTCACTGGCGTCTCGGCGGGACCGGAAGTGACGTCACAAGAGCGAGCCGCGTTACCATGGCAACCGCTCAAGACATGCTGACTGCCTGAGCATCGCCCCCTGACCGCGTCTCTCTTGCTACCGCCAATGCATCCACAAGTACCGCGAGGTCTGAAGCCCCGTCACGGAAGCCCGCTGCGTTACCATGGTGACGCTGTCAGCTGTAGATCACCAAGCCAGGCTGAGGAGGTGACGTACGGACGCACGCAGGCGGCGGTGAAGTCACCGGAAGGCGCAGGGCACCCAGAACCCGGCGGCATGGTGAGGAGGCGGGGGATTCACTTTGGGTGAGTTATAAATTTGTTTGTTATCTGCTTTTGTACTTATCTGATCCTGATGACGATTTATAAGTAAATCAAAACGTTAATCTACCTGATCTATTGCCTGGTTTATTGATGTGAAGACCCGTGAGTGCCACCCGATGTTGGAGACGTATGCTGGGTGTTTATTGCCTGGGAGAGAACCTGGGCTGTACTGATTTATAGCAGGAGTGCCGGTATTTGGACTGTGTATGTATATATATAAATATATATATATATATATAATTACAGATCCAAATAGCGGAAAAAGGCACTCCAGAGGCTTGATGATAATAAGAAATTGTATTGACAAGAAGCGACATTTCGGGGCAGTGCCCCTTCCTCAAGGCATACCAATACATGTATTGGTATGCCTTGAGGAAGGGACACTGCCCCGAAACGTCGCTTCTTGTCAATACAATTTCTTATTATCATCAAGCCTCTGGAGTGCCTTTTTCCGCTATTTGGATCTGTGTATGCTGCTTGGGTTATGGCACCGGGGCATGCTGTCTGCTGAACTTGAGTGCCGGCTGAATTGTACTTATATATATATATATATATATATATATATATATATATAATTATTTTATTTTTTTATAAAATATATATATATATATATATATATATATATATTTTTTTTTTTTTTTTTTTTAAATGTTAGTAAATGTGTGATTTAGCACCTGATGCATAACATCAATTTAGATCGCTTTAAAATCACTCAAAATCAGTCTTTAGTAAATTTACCCCATAGACAGAAGTAGAATAAACTATTAACCATATAATAAAATATGCAGTTTGAATAAAAACCCTAAATCCAAGGTGATTGCACCATATTAGAATTGAGAAGTGGCATCTAGTTGTCTATAAAGAAACTAGTCGGTGGACTCAATGCATTTGTAAATATGAGTTTGGGTGAGGGGATCAAGTTGCATAATATAGAATCCCATTTCTTATGGAACCATGTAGCTTCTTACTTGATGTCTGGGAGGTGGCCTTTCTATCATAGTATAACAGCTGGAGGAGAAGTTGCTGTACTGTGCTTAATAAAGGAAGGGTTCGAACAGTCCTTCACTAAAGTTACAATTGTGGTTAGCAACAGCAGGAGATGATATTTGTGTGGCCCCAATGACCAATTATTAATGTTAGAACATAACAGTGCTAATGGATCCATCACCAAATGTAGTGGGAAAATACTGTTAATAAAGAACATAAATTTACCACAAAATTATCGTATTTTTCCACACTCCCAAAAATTATGAAAGACTGTAACTGCAGATGCAGTGGCAAACGCAGGATTTCTAGAGGGGGGTTTCCAAATGCAGTCCATAATCTCCTACTCTGTAGAACATTGGAGTAAGTGTGGGAGTCTCGGGGAGCAGTAGAAGTACCTAGTACAGACCCTGGACATTATTGTTCACATTGATCTTTTTATACACTGGTTACTAATAGTAGAGATGAGCGCCTGAAATTTTTCGGGTTTTGTGTTTTGGTTTTGGGTTCGGTTCCGCGGCCGTGTTTTGGGTTCGACCGCGTTTTGGCAAAACCTCACCGAATTTTTTTTGTCGGATTCGGGTGTGTTTTGGATTCGGGTGTTTTTTTAAAAAAACACTAAAAAAACAGCTTAAATCATAGAATTTGGGGGTCATTTTGATCCCATATTATTATTAACCTCAAAAACCATAATTTCCACTCATTTTCAGTCTATTCTGAATACCTCACACCTCACAATATTATTTTTAGTCCTAAAATTTGCACCAAGGTCGCTGGATGACTAAGCTAAGCGACACTAGTGGCCGACACAAACACCTGGCCCATCTAGGAGTGGCACTGCAGTGTCACGCAGGATGTCCCTTCCAAAAAACCCTCCCCAATCAGCACATGATGCAAAGAAAAAAAGAGGCGCAATGAGGTAGCTGACTGTGTGAGTAAGATTAGCGACCCTAGTGGCCGACACAAACACCGGGCCCATTTAGGAGTGGCACTGCAGTGTCACGCAGGATGTCCCTTCCAAAAAACCCTCCCCAATCAGCACATGACGCAAAGAAAAAAAGAGGCGCAATGAGGTAGCTGACTGTGTGAGTAAGATTAGCGACCCTAGTGGCCGACACAAACACCGGGCCCATTTAGGAGTGGCACTGCAGTGTCACGCAGGATGTCCCTTCCAAAAAACCCTCCCCAATCAGCACATGACGCAAAGAAAAAAAGAGGCGCAATGAGGTAGCTGACTGTGTGAGTAAGATTAGCGACCCTAGTGGCCGACACAAACACCGGGCCCATTTAGGAGTGGCACTGCAGTGTCACGCAGGATGTCCCTTCCAAAAAACCCTCCCCAATCAGCACATGACGCAAAGAAAAAAAGAGGCGCAATGAGGTAGCTGACTGTGTGAGTAAGATTAGCGACCCTAGTGGCCGACACAAACACCGGGCCCATTTAGGAGTGGCACTGCAGTGTCACGCAGGATGTCCCTTCCAAAAAACCCTCCCCAATCAGCACATGACGCAAAGAAAAAAAGAGGCGCAATGAGGTAGCTGACTGTGTGAGTAAGATTAGCGACCCTAGTGGCCGACACAAACACCGGGCCCATTTAGGAGTGGCACTGCAGTGTCACGCAGGATGTCCCTTCCAAAAAACCCTCCCCAAACAGCACATGACGCAAAGAAAAATAAAAGAAAAAAGAGGTGCAAGATGGAATTGTCCTTGGGCCCTCCCACCCACCCTTATGTTGTATAAACAAAACAGGACATGCACACTTTAACCAACCCATCATTTCAGTGACAGGGTCTGCCACACGACTGTGACTGATATGACGGGTTGGTTTGGACCCCCCCCAAAAAAGAAGCAATTAATCTCTCCTTGCACAAACTGGCTCTACAGAGGCAAGATGTCCACCTCATCATCACCCTCCGATATATCACCGTGTACATCCCCCTCCTCACAGATTATCAATTCGTCCCCACTGGAATCCACCATCTCAGCTCCCTGTGTACTTTGTGGAGGCAATTGCTGCTGGTCAATGTCTCCGCGGAGGAATTGATTATAATTCATTTTAATGAACATCATCTTCTCCACATTTTCTGGATGTAACCTCGTACGCCGATTGCTGACAAGGTGAGCGGCGGCACTAAACACTCTTTCGGAGTACACACTTGTGGGAGGGCAACTTAGGTAGAATAAAGCCAGTTTGTGCAATGGCCTCCAAATTGCCTCTTTTTCCTGCCAGTATAAGTATGGACTGTGTGACGTGCCTACTTGGATGCGGTCACTCATATAATCCTCCACCATTCTTTCAATGGTGAGAGAATCATATGCAGTGACAGTAGACGACATGTCCATAATCGTTGTCAGGTCCTTCAGTCCGGACCAGATGTCAGCATCAGCAGTCGCTCCAGACTGCCCTGCATCACCGCCAGCGGGTGGGCTCGGAATTCTGAGCCTTTTCCTCGCACCCCCAGTTGCGGGAGAATGTGAAGGAGGAGATGTTGACAGGTCGCGTTCCGCTTGACTTGACAATTTTCTCACCAGCAGGTCTTTCAACCCCAGCAGACTTGTGTCTGCCGGAAAGAGAGATCCAAGGTAGGCTTTAAATCTAGGATCGAGCACGGTGGCCAAAATGTAGTGCTCTGATTTCAACAGATTGACCACCCGTGAATCCTTGTTAAGCGAATTAAGGGCTCCATCCACAAGTCCCACATGCCTAGCGGAATCGCTCAGTGTTAGCTCCTCCTTCAATGTCTCCAGCTTCTTCTGCAAAAGCCTGATGAGGGGAATGACCTGACTCAGGCTGGCAGTGTCTGAACTGACTTCACGTGTGGCAAGTTCAAAGGGCATCAGAACCTTGCACAACGTTGAAATCATTCTCCACTGCGCTTGAGACAGGTGCATTCCACCTCCTATATCGTGCTCAGTTGTATAGGCTTGAATGGCCTTTTGCTGCTCCTCCAACCTCTGAAGCATATAGAGGGTTGAATTCCACCTCGTTACCACTTCTTGCTTCAGATGATGGCAGGGCAGGTTCAGTAGTTTTTGGTGGTGCTCCAGTCTTCTGTACGTGGTGCCTGTACGCCGAAAGTGTCCCGCAATTTTTCTGGCCACCGACAGCATCTCTTGCACGCCCCTGTCGTTTTTTAAATAATTCTGCACCACCAAATTCAAGGTATGTGCAAAACATGGGACGTGCTGGAATTTGCCCATATTTAATGCACACACAATATTGCTGGCGTTGTCCGATGCCACAAATCCACAGGAGAGTCCAATTGGGGTAAGCCATTCCGCGATGATCTTCCTCAGTTGCCGTAAGAGGTTTTCAGCTGTGTGCGTATTCTGGAAACCGGTGATACAAAGCGTAGCCTGCCTAGGAAAGAGTTGGCGTTTGCGAGATGCTGCTACTGGTGCCGCCGCTGCTGTTCTTGCGGTCCATACATCTACCCAGTGGGCTGTCACAGTCATATAGTCCTGACCCTGCCCTGCTCCACTTGTCCACATGTCCGTGGTTAAGTGGACATTGGGTACAACTGCATTTTTTAGGACACTGGTGAGTCTTTTTCTGACGTCCGTGTACATTCTCGGTATCGCCTGCCTAGAGAAGTGGAACCTAGATGGTATTTGGTAACGGGGGCACACTGCCTCAATAAATTGTCTAGTTCCCTGTGAACTAACGGCGGATACCGGACGCACGTCTAACACCAACATAGTTGTCAAGGCCTCAGTTATCCGCTTTGCAGCAGGATGACTGCTGTGATATTTCATCTTCCTCGCAAAGGACTGTTGAACAGTCAATTGCTTACTGGAAGTAGTACAAGTGGGCTTACGACTTCCCCTCTGGGATGACCATCGACTCCCAGCAGCAACAACAGCAGCGCCAGCAGCAGTAGGCGTTACACGCAAGGATGCATCGGAGGAATCCCAGGCAGGAGAGGACTCGTCAGAATTGCCAGTGACATTGCCTGCAGGACTATTGGCATTCCTGGGGAAGGAGGAAATTGACACTGAGGGAGTTGGTGGGGTGGTTTGCGTGAGCTTGGTTACAAGAGGAAGGGATTTACTGGTCAGTGGACTGCTTCCGCTGTCACCCAAAGTTTTTGAACTTGTCACTGACTTATTATGAATGCGCTGCAGGTGACGTATAAGGGAGGATGTTCCGAGGTGGTTAACGTCCTTACCCCTACTTATTACAGCTTGACAAAGGGAACACACGGCTTGACACCTGTTGTCCGCATTTCTGTTGAAATAGTTCCACACCGAAGAGCTGATTTTTTTGGTATTTTCACCAGGCATGTCAACGGCCATATTCCTCCCACGGACAACAGGTGTCTCCCCGGGTGCCTGACTTAAACAAACCACCTCACCATCAGAATCCTCCTGGTCAATTTCCTCCCCAGCGCCAGCAACACCCATATCCTCCTCATCCTGGTGTACTTCAACACTGACATCTTCAATCTGACTATCAGGAACTGGACTGCGGGTGCTCCTTCCAGCACTTGCAGGGGGCGTGCAAATGGTGGAAGGCGCATGCTCTTCACGTCCAGTGTTGGGAAGGTCAGGCATCGCAACCGACACAATTGGACTCTCCTTGTGGATTTGGGATTTCGAAGAACGCACAGTTCTTTGCGGTGCTACTGCTTTTGCCAGCTTGAGTCTTTTCATTTTTCTAGCGAGAGGCTGAGTGCCTCCATCCTCATGTGAAGCTGAACCACTAGCCATGAACATAGGCCAGGGCCTCAGCCGTTCCTTGCCACTCCGTGTGGTAAATGGCATATTGGCAAGTTTACGCTTCTCCTCCGACAATTTTATTTTAGGTTTTGGAGTCCTTTTTTTACTGATATTTGGTGTTTTGGATTTGACATGCTCTGTACTATGACATTGGGCATCGGCCTTGGCAGACGACGTTGCTGGCATTTCATCGTCTCGGCCATGACTAGTGGCAGCAGCTTCAGCACGAGGTGGAAGTGGATCTTGATCTTTCCCTAATTTTGGAACCTCAACATTTTTGTTCTCCATATTTTAATAGGCACAACTAAAAGGCACCTCAGGTAAACAATGGAGATGGATGGATACTAGTATACAATTATGGACGGACTGCCGAGTGCCGACACAGAGGTAGCTACAGCCGTGAACTACCGTACTGTGTCTGCTGCTAATATAGACTGGTTGATAAAGAGATGTCGTAGTATGTATGTATGAAGAAGAAAGAAAAAAAAACCACGGTTAGGTGGTATACAATTATGGACGGACTGCCGAGTGCCGACACAGAGGTAGCCACAGCCGTGAACTACCGTAGTGTACTGTGTCTGCTGCTAATATAGACTGGTTGATAAAGAGATGTAGTAGTATGTATGTATAAAGAAGAAAGAAAAAAAAACCACGGGTAGGTGGTATACAATTATGGACGGACTGCCGAGTGCCGACACAGAGGTAGCCACAGCCGTGAACTACCGTACTGTACTGTGTCTGCTGCTAATATAGACTGGTTGATAAAGAGATGTCGTAGTATGTATGTATGAAGAAGAAAGAAAAAAAAACCACGGTTAGGTGGTATACAATTATGGACGGACTGCCGAGTGCCGACACAGAGGTAGCCACAGCCGTGAACTACCGTACTGTACTGTGTCTGCTGCTAATATAGACTGGTTGATAAAGAGATGTCGTAGTATGTATGTATAAAGAAGAAAGAAAAAAAAAACCACGGTTAGGTGGTATACAATTATGGACGGACTGCCGAGTGCTGACACAGAGGTAGCCACAGCCGTGAACTACCGTACTGTACTGTGTCTGCTGCTAATATAGACTGGTTGATAAAGAGATGTCGTAGTATGTATGTATGAAGAAGAAAGAAAAAAAAAACACGGTTAGGTGGTATACAATTATGGACGGACTGCCGAGTGCCGACACAGAGGTAGCCACAGCCGTGAACTACCGTACTGTACTGTGTCTGCTGCTAATATAGACTGGTTGATAAAGAGATGTCGTAGTATGTATGTATTAAGAAGAAAGAAAAAAAAACCACGGTTAGGTGGTATACAATTATGGACGGACTGCCGAGTGCCGACACAGAGGTAGCCACAGCCGTGAACTACCGTACTGTACTGTGTCTGCTGCTAATATAGACTGGTTGATAAAGAGATGTAGTAGTATGTATGTATAAAGAAGAAAGAAAAAAAAACCACGGGTAGGTGGTATACAATTATGGATGGACTGCCGAGTGCCGACACAGAGGTAGCTACAGCCGTGAACTACCGTACTGTGTCTGCTGCGACTGGATGATAAATAATGATATAAAAAATATATATATATCACTACTGCAGCCGGACAGGTATATATATTATATAATGACGGACCTGCTGGACACTGTCTGTCAGCAGAATGAGTTTTTTATAGAATAAAAAAAAAAACACCACACAAGTGAAGTCACACGACGAGTGTTTAACTTTTTCAGGCAATCACAATATAGTATACTACTAACTATACTGGTGGTCAGTGTGGTCAGGTCACTGGTCAGTCACACTGGCAGTGGCACTCCTGCAGCAAAAGTGTGCACTGTTTAATTTTAATATAATATGTACTCCTGGCTCCTGCTATAACCTATAACTGGCACTGCAGTGCTCCCCAGTCTCCCCCACAATTATAAGCTGTGTGAGCTGAGCACAGTCAGATATATAATATATACATAGATGATGCAGCACACTGGGCTGAGCAGTGCACACAGATATGGTATGTGACTGTCTTGTACTCCTGGCTCCTGCTATAACCTATAACTGGCACTGCAGTGCTCCCCAGTCTCCCCCACAATTATAAGCTGTGTGAGCTGAGCACAGTCAGATATATAATATATACATAGATGATGCAGGCATGCAGCACACTGGGCTGAGCAGTGCACACAGATATGGTATGTGACTGAGTCACTGTGTGTACCGTTTTTTTCAGGCAGAGAACGGATATATTAAATAAAACAACTGCACTGCTGGTGGTCACTGTGGTCAGTCACTAAACTCTGCACTCTCTTCTACAGTATCAGCCTCAGGTCAATCTCTCTCTCTCCTAATCTAAATGGAGAGGACGCCAGCCACGTCCTCTCCCTATCAATCTCAATGCACGTGTGAAAATGGCGGCGACGCGCGGCTCCTTATATAGAATCCGAGTCTCGCGAGAATCCGACAGCGTCATGATGACGTTCGAGCGCGCTCGGGTTAACCGAGCAAGGCGGGAAGATCCGAGTCGCTCGGACCCGTGAAAAAAAACATGAAGTTCGTGCGGGTTCGGATTCAGAGAAACCGAACCCGCTCATCTCTAGTTACTATATGGAATACAGTATTAATACTTAACATTATAGATGGTCTATAGCAGAGGTTCTCAAACTCGGTCCTCGGGAGCCCACACAGTGCATGTTTTGCTGGTAACCCAGCAGGTGCACAGGTGTATTAATTACTCACTGACACATTTTAAAAGGTCCACAGGTGGAGCTAATTATTTCACTTGCGATTCTGTGAGGAGACCTGCAAAACATGCACTGTGTGGGCCCCCGAGGACCGAGTTTGAGAACCTCTGGTCTATAGTATAGGCTGTATTTAAATAATATAAATAAGTGGTCAGGAAAAGGAAAAACAAACAGTAATAAATACACAAACATAATAGAACCAGTACTGCACTTTCTAAGCACACATTCTCCCATATCATGATAATGCTCCTGTCTCTTCTACCTGGCAGGTGCTCTTTGGTCCATTACCCTGATTGAGGAATCCACTCACAGCAAACTTGGTAGATAAATCTGCTACACTGGGCATGTGCAGCAGCTCTGCTCTGTACCTTAAACTGCATGATGTGACAGCAGCTCTAGTATTTGTATTATATATCATTGCTATTGTCATAATTTAAGCCACTTGGCTGTTATGATTCCCGTACTCCAGACCAGAGGAGATCTAATGGCAGAGGTCTGAGTACTGGGAAGATTTGCTGGTTGTGGGAGCAGGAGAGCCTAGTAACCCCTGGCGCCCTAACTCCGTTGTCTCGCCCGTGTTATCAGAAATCCCCTGCGAGACTATGGTTGCTTGAGCCCATGGCAGCCGCGTTCGAAGGGCGGATTATGTCTGCCCAACCCCGATGCCCCCTCAGGTCTTAATGGGAGACAAAGGGAAATCCGAGACAGGGTGATAACAAGGGGCCCTCTGACTAAGCAACCAGGCCAGGGGTTACAAGCTAACTAACTTAAACCAAGGTATGTGCGGACTAGCCGCCAGGGAAAAGGACAACCAAAGATCCACTGATCCGTTACTCCTATCCAGCACCGCTGGATACCAGAGTGGATCTGTGGGAGCGGAATCCTCCGCAAAAGCTCCAGAACACAAATATACTAAATAATAAACAGTAAGCGGACAAGCCGCAACACACGGCTGCGCCGCGACTCACGAACACCACAGGATGTTAAAGGTGCTCGGTCAGACTCCAGGAATAGATGACAAATATCCGAGTACAGGACCACTGAGGACAGGAACAACCGGATTGAGCAGGACTGGAAACTCTCTGCAACTGACAAAGGCAAACAGGAAGCTATCACCGGCGTCTGTGAGAAGTCCAAAGGGTGCTTATAAGTGTGAGCTCCCCAATCAGGAGCCAGACTGGGTCATCACAATTAATGCCGTGCAGCTTGCATGCTGCACGGCCAGCACACCATGATACAATCAGCACATCATGATACAATTAGAACAGACCCAGCAATGGGGAACGCGGCCCGAACGTGGCGTCCCCGTTGCTAGGGTCAGAGCGGCTCCGTGCGCCCGGCGTCTAGCGTTGCCAGGGAGCCGGCGGCTGTACGCGCACGGCGTCCCTGGTTGCTAGGCGCCGGGCCGCACCGACGAGCGGACCCCGGCGCCTAACAGTACCCCCCCCCTTGAGAAGGGGTCAAGGAGCCCCTAAAGCCAGGTTTCTGAGGAAATTCTCGAAAAAATGCCCTTTTGAGCCTCGGGGCATGAAGATCCTCATCCAGGACCCAAGACCTTTCCTCTGGCCCATAACCTCTCCAATGTACCAAAAAATAAAGCCGACCCCGGGACAACTTGGAATCGAGAACCTTCTCCACCAAGAACTCCTGCTGACCCTGTACATTTATAGGTGATCTCCCCTGAGATATTTTACGAGGAAATCTACTGGACGAAACATATGGTTTCAGCAATGAGCAATGGAAGGTATTTCCGATCCGTAAAGTTTTTGGTAAACGTAACCGGAAAGCAACTGGATTGACTTTTTTGATAATGTGAAATGGTCCAATAAATTTAGGACCCAATCTGGCTGAGGTTTGTCGAAGTTTAATGTTGCGAGTCGACAACCACACCTTATCTCCTACTTTAAAAGTGCACGGCCGCCGGAGCCTGTCAGAAAATCTTTTTTCCCGGAATGCCGCTTTTCTGAGAGCCAGGTGCACTTTTCTCCAAATAAGTTTAAGATGAGAGGTCAGGGCCAGTGAGGAGACAGAAGAATGTTGAAAAAATGAATTAGCTCTGGGGTGAAAACCAAAAACTGCAAAAAATGGAGACACATTGGTGGAAGAATGACAGGCATTATTATGAGCAAACTCCGCCAATGGAAGAAACTCCGACCAGTCATTTTGGAGTTTGGTCGAGTACAAACGCAAATATTGTTTTAGAGATTGATTAACTCGCTCAGTCTGCCCATTGGATTGGGGATGATAGCCGGACGTTAAAGATAACTTCATCATTAATGAAGCACAAAAAGACTTCCAAAATTGTGCAATGAATTGTGGACCCCGATCAGAAACAATATCAGTGGGTAAGCCATGGAGTCTGAAAACATGGCGGAGGAACAAGACTGCCAATCCCTGGGCAGATGGCAATCGGGGAAGAGCAATGAAATGGGCCATTTTGCTAAAACGGTTCACTACCACCCATATGACTCGGCATCCGGCTGACAGAGGGAGGTCCACCACAAAATCCATGGAGATATGCGACCATGGCCTAAGAGGAACATTCAAGGGCATAAGTTGACCGATGGGTAAAGAACGGGGAACTTTATGCTGTGCACAGACCTGACACGAAAAAACAAACTCTTTAATGTCTTTGGAAAGACCAGGCCACCATACTGAGCGGGAGACTAATTCCAAAGTCTTAGCGATTCCCGGATGCCCGGCAACTTTGCTATCATGAAACTCCGTCAAAACAGTTGCTCTCAAAAACTCAGGGACAAAAAGACGACCAGCAGGAGTATTTCCAGGAGCTTGATGTTGAAGCAGCTTTAACTGGGTAAATACATCCTGTGTGAGGCCTGCCCGAATGGTTGAAGACGGCAGTATGGGAGTAACAGGACTGTTGTCTTGAACTGGAAGAAAACTGCGTGACAGGGCATCTGCCTTAGTATTCTTGGAACCTGGCCTGAAGGTGATAATGAATTTGAAACGAGTAAAAAATAAAGCCCAACGAGCCTGCCGGGCATTCAGTCGCTTAGCTGATTCAATGTATTGAAGATTTTTGTGATCAGTCAAAACTGAAATAGTATGAGTCGCTCCTTCAAGCCAATGTCTCCACTCCTCGAAAGCCCATTTAATAGCCAGCAATTCCCGGTTACCAACATCGTAGTTGGATTCTGCAGATGAGAATTTCCTGGACATAAAGGCACAAGGATGTAATTCAAGGGAATCTGGATCCTTCTGAGATAGGATAGCCCCCACTCCAACCTCCGAGGCATCAACCTCAACAATGAAAGGCAATTCTGGGTTGGGATGTCTGAGGACAGGGGCTGAGACAAAGGCTTGTTTCAAGGCCTGAAAAGATAACTCAGCTTCACGTGACCAATTGGTAGGATCTGCTCCCTTCTTAGTTAGTGCCACAATGGGAGCAACTAGGTCAGAGAAAGAGTGAATAAATCTTCTATAGTAGTTCGCAAACCCTAAAAAGCGCTGAATTGCTTTTAAGTTGGTGGGTTGCGCCCAACTAAGGATGGCTTGGAGCTTCTTTGGTTCCATACAGAATCCCCGAGGGGAAATAATGTACCCTAAAAAGGATACCTCCGTAACATGAAATTCACACTTCTCCAGCTTGGCATACAGGTGATTTTCACGTAATTTTTTAGAACTTGACGCACCTGGGTAACATGTTGTTCTACAGAATCAGAATATATCAAAATATCGTCTAAGTAGACTACAACGAACCTTCCAAGAAATTCACGGAGCACATCGTTAATGAGATCTTGGAAGACTGCCGGAGCGTTAGACAGGCCAAATGGCATGACCAGATACTCAAGGGGATTTGGATGGCCTGATAAATCATTTCCCAAGGCTTTCTTTCACATACTCATTCATGGCCACAGTTTCAGGACCAGACAATGCATATAACCTTCCTTTAGGCAACGTGGCACCAGGAATTAGCTCAATGGCACAGTCATAAGGCCTATGGGGAGGCAGAACATCCGCATTGCCCTTGGAAAATACATCAACAAAATCCTGGTATTCCACAGGAATGGGTGCGGGAACGGCGGCAGCTACTCGGATAGGAAGCGTAATACATTCTTTATTACAGATGGTACCCCATTGTAAGATCTCCCCTGACTGCCAATCAATGATGGGATTATGAAAGGCCAGCCAAGGGTGACCCAGAACCACAGGAACTGCTGGACAATGGGTAAGGAAAAACTCAATCTTTTCAGAATGCAGAGCTCCTACCGAAAGTAAAACAGGAGGTGTACAGAGAGAAATAACCCCATTGGACAAGGGACTCCCATCTAAACCATGCATGGTGACACACCTACCCAAGGTTAACTGAGGAATACCTAAGGCCTTGGCCCATGTTAAATCCATAAAGTTCCCTGCAGCTCCACTGTCCACAAAAGCAGAGACCGAGGAACAGAGGCTGCCAAAGGAAACTTTAGCAGGAACTAACAGTGAATTATTTGAGGAGATAAGCTGCAGACCAAAGTGAACCCCCTCACAACTCACTTGGTCGGGAAGTTTCCCGACTTGTTCGGACAACAACGGGCAAAATGTCCCTTACCTCCACAGTATAAACAAAGACCAGAATTTTGCCTCCTGGTTCTTTCTTCAGGAGACAATTTGGAGAGACCTATCTGCATAGGCTCCTCCATGTCCACAGGGATGGAAAAAACACAAGGAGTAGACCCGACAGACACTCCTTTTTCAGCCCTCCGCTCTCTGAGCCGACGATCTATCTTAATAGAGAGCTCCATGATTTTATCGAGAGTCTCAGGAGCGGGATACTGAAGGAGACTGTCTTTAATAGATTCAGATAAGCCGAGGCGAAACTGACTGCGCAGGGCTGGGTCATTCCATCCACAGTCGTTCGACCAACGGCGAAACTCCGTACAATAAATCTCTGCGGGATTCCTACCCTGTCTGAGAGCACGCAACTGACTCTCAGCGGACGCCTCTCTATCAGGGTCGTCATACAGTAGCCCTAACGATTTTAAAAAGGCGTCTACAGACAATAAGGCTGGATCGTCTGTCTTTAAACCAAAAGCCCAGGTCTGAGGATCCCCCTGAAGCAGAGAAATAATAATTCCAACCCGCTGAGCCTCCGTACCTGAGGAGACTGGTCTTAAACGAAAATAAAGTTTACAAGACTCTTTAAAATTAAAAAACTGTTTTCTATCCCCAGAAAAACGGGCAGATGCATCTTTGGTTCAGGAATGACCCTCGGGGAAGTCCGTAACAGATCTTCCTGTGACCTCACCCGGAGGGACAGATCCTGAACCATCCGAGTAAGTTCTTGAATCTGACTAACTAGAAGCTGGCCAGGATTTGGCCCAACACCGGTGGGATTCATGAGGCCGACAAAAATCTCCCAACTGAATAAGTTAAAAAAAATCAACTCCTGTTAATTTTAATTTTTTTTTTTTTTTTTGTCTGGCCGGTGATAATGTTATGATTCCCGTACTCCAGACCAGAGGAGATCTAATGGCAGAGGTCTGAGTACTGGGAAGATTTGCTGGTTGTGGGAGCAGGAGAGCCTAGTAACCCCTGGCGCCCTAACTCCGTTGTCTCGCCCGTGTTATCAGAAATCCCCTGCGAGACTATGGTTGCTTGAGCCCATGGCAGCCGCGTTCGAAGGGCGGATTATGTCTGCCCAACCCCGATGCCCCCTCAGGTCTTAATGGGAGACAAAGGGAAATCCGAGACAGGGTGATAACAAGGGGCCCTCTGACTAAGCAACCAGGCCAGGGGTTACAAGCTAACTAACTTAAACCAAGGTATGTGCGGACTAGCCGCCAGGGAAAAGGACAACCAAAGATCCACTGATCCGTTACTCCTATCCAGCACCGCTGGATACCAGAGTGGATCTGTGGGAGCGGAATCCTCCGCAAAAGCTCCAGAACACAAATATACTAAATAATAAACAGTAAGCGGACAAGCCGCAACACACGGCTGCGCCGCGACTCACGAACACCACAGGATGTTAAAGGTGCTCGGTCAGACTCCAGGAATAGATGACAAATATCCGAGTACAGGACCACTGAGGACAGGAACAACCGGATTGAGCAGGACTGGAAACTCTCTGCAACTGACAAAGGCAAACAGGAAGCTATCACCGGCGTCTGTGAGAAGTCCAAAGGGTGCTTATAAGTGTGAGCTCCCCAATCAGGAGCCAGACTGGGTCATCACAATTAATGCCGTGCAGCTTGCATGCTGCACGGCCAGCACACCATGATACAATCAGCACATCATGATACAATTAGAACAGACCCAGCAACGGGGAACGCGGCCCGAACGTGGCGTCCCCGTTGCTAGGGTCAGAGCGGCTCCGTGCGCCCGGCGTCTAGCGTTGCCAGGGAGCCGGCGGCTGTACGCGCACGGCGTCCCTGGTTGCTAGGCGCCGGGCCGCACCGACGAGCGGACCCCGGCGCCTAACATTGGCAGGAGGAGAGGGGTTTCCAGGCAACCAGAACCCCCCCCCCCCCCTCCCTGCGTGTGCCTATGAGATGTATTACATTTGGGACAATGGCCCACTTCTCCCTCCACCATGTGTCATCTCTGACCCTCTGAGATATAGGCTCGATGGAGGACCTTAACATGTACCTCCTGGAGCAAAGCTGATGATAAAGTCTGTAGCGGGGAGTGATAATATTATATATAGCGGTTCAGAAGTATAGTTACTACTGATTTCCTACTGTCAATGTGTCAGACTGAAGGCTTACAGCTTCAGCATAGAGTAATCTGGTTTTGTATGTGTGAGATGACAAATAGGATATTAGGGAGGATAAGCAATGTATGTCAGAAGCATTTTGCATCAGTGGAGGGGAGATGAGTATGAAGTGTCAGATTTGTAGATACATGTAAAAGTGAGACAGGGGTATGGTGGCTGTGCTGTATGTATTAAGCAGCTCTATGAATAGGGTACTTTGATAGGGGAATTTTAGAGTGCTATGTGTACATGTTAAAAGGTGTGTGCAATGTTGACACAATAAAAAAATGTTTAAAGTTCCTTTCATAGTATATTGGTAACCAGATTTTGCCTGTCCTGAGTCCGCTGTTGTTAAGAGTCACATGATATTGCTCGATATAGGAGGAAGGTTCCTTGCTATCCATTCGTAAGCAGTGGTGCAAGTAGAAATATTTTCTTAGTGGTACTGAGTGTGCCGAAAAATGGGTGTGGTCACTTGTCATGAGGGACTATGGCCACGACACTAGGAGAGGGTGGTTACATTACACTAGGGGTGTGGCCACACATAATAATCCCTTTTATTTGCACTCTGGAGGAATGGCTAGATATATATAGTTCTGCCTCCAGTATAATAGAAATATAAAGTAATGCACCCATAACAATAGAAATATACATTATATTACAAAATGAATTACCCCACACAGTGAAGCCAAAGACATGTCCAGCAGCACAGCCTGTGAAGAACAAAAGCCGCTCAGTGCCGATGCGTCACTTGAGCCAAGTGAAGGGAAACAGCTGGACGTTGTGGGAAAAGGCACCCAGCCCAGTTCCCAGGCTCCTCTCTTCTTGCCAGCCGCAGGAAGCGTGATGTGATCTCATGACGTCACTGTCGCGCTCCCTGTAGCCCTGACAAAATAGGAGGCGCCGTCATGCTGCCGAACACCATGGTCTTGTTGCTCGGTAGCGCATTATAATTGCGGTAATGCCAGTCACAGGTGCAAAGTGTGCAGTGGGTGTGGGTGGTACTGTGTACCTGCTGCCAAATTCTTAAGGGTACTCCGTACCCGAGCATACCTGCATACTTGCACCACTGTTCGTAAGACTACCTTATTCCTCTGGCGCAGATCAATCTGCTCAGCTTGTTGTGTGGTGTCTTGCCCAGCCAGCCGGAAGCGGTGATGGTGTCACTTTCGGTGTGACATGGTTCCGTTTCAAAGCACCCAATGCATTTTGTGCTTACCACCTTTGTCAAGGATGCAAGGCACCTTCCTCCTCCTAGAGCACATAACAATAGCATATGACTCTTTTAACAAAGAGGACCCAGGACAGGCAAAATACGGTTAACCAACAAATTCTCAACAGAGCTTTAAACATTTTATATTATGTCAGCAATACACACACCTTTTAACATGTACATGTAAAAGTGAATATTTGGTAAATGGAATTTTTTTTTTCAAAGTCTGAAAAGAGAGCAAATGCCTACCAGGGTCAAATACATCTTTAATGGCAGCTATGCCTTTGGATCACCAGACATGAAAACTAAAGTAGCATTATCTAGGCCAGGAGTAAAGGACACCATCCCCCAAAAACTGTTACATTATCAGTGAATGGGATTACGCGCAAGTTTTTTATTTATAGAAAGACACACAATCTAGGTTTCTCTGAAGCCAATCAACATTGTATCTAAAAAAGAATGCTTTAGTGAAAATTAGAAAAAAGTTTAGGGCTCCCAGACCACCTTTACTACGAGGTGGCTGAAGCTTGCCAAGGGCGATTCCAGGTTTCATGTTCTTTAAAACAAATCTAGAGAACAGCTGAGAGCAATGAGCTGCGTCATTCCTAGAGACAGAGCCGGCCCTAACCAATATGATGCCCTAGGCAAGATTTTGGCTGGTGCCCCCTAGCACCGCCGCTAGTTCTGCAGGAGATGCCTGGCATGAATCAGCTGGCAGCTCTGCTAACGTTGGGCACCTTTTGTTTATGAAAATGCATCATATTATTTGCAGTACTATGTGGCTAGGATGCACAAGCAGCTTCTGCTGATTAAAATGATATGTGGCATGCCTATATGCTGTGTGCAACTGCGGCTGTATCTGCATACAAAATGCTACATTACAGTGATTTCCAGGAATACACACAACGTAGCATTTCATATGCAGATACAGCCGCAGTCACACAGAATATAGGCATGCTGCATATCATTTTAATCAGCAGAAGCTGCTGGTGCCCCTAAGCATACCAAATGCCCTAGGCATTTGCCTAGTTTGCCTATGCCTAAGGCCGGCTCTGCCTAGAGAGGCATACGGCAACATTTGAATGAGAAAAGATCATTTTTGAAATACTATATTTTTAGAACCACATTCCTCCCAAGCAGTTATCAAGATGTTTAATCCTAGAACTTCAGAGGTGTAAAACCTGGCAGTGTATATATGGAAAAGGGTCAAAGTAATATGTATACCAGATAGTTTAGGCATGACACCATGTTTGGCAGACTAGATGGGCCAAGTGGTTATCATCTGCCGTCAAATTCTCTGTTTTTATGTTTGTAAAGCATGCTGACAGAAAGGGGAGGGAGTCAGTGTGAGAAAGCAGACCTATGAGCATATATTCTGAATTGTGAATGTTTACCCTATACCCCGCAAAAGACCCATGGTAGGGAATGAGAGGGAATAGTAAAATGTCATTGGCAAACAAGACCAACTCAGATACCTTTGCACCCACACAGACCACCATGAAAGAGACAACTCCTCAGAGCAATAGCAAGAGGCTCTAGAACCAAGTCAAATGTAGGTGGGGACATGGGACAGTCTTGTCTAGTTCCACTCTGTACCATTAATCGTGACTATAAGAACTAATCACCCACCACTTATGTCAAAGGATCTGAATAAAGGGCCTGGAAAATGTCTATGACGTTACCTGGAAACCTAAAACAGTGAAGGGATTCGTACAGATGTAAGCGGGTAACAAGATCAAAAGCTTAATCAGCATCTAAGATCATTAAGACCAAAACATCTGAGTTCCCGGATGGCTTCTACAGAGATTAACTACTGAGTGACGGCCCCAAAAGAAGCCTCCTTGGTCAGGATGGATCACTGGAGGGAGCTCCAATTTAAGTCGATCAGCTATAAGAATTTTGTAACCTAAGTTAATAAGGGATATGAGATCCAAAAAGGTGTGGGTCCCTATAATGTTTCAGGAGAATCTTGAGGATCACAGAATTAAAATATTTTAGTAACATTTTGAGCTGGATGTTATGCAGTGCAATACAGCCAGAGCTCAGAGATTCTGGCCGAACTCGTACGTTTTTTTAAAGCAGCAAACATTTACAAGGCAAAACCAATTTTGCCTTGTAAATGTTTGCTTACATGGTAGTGTGGATGAAGCCTTATATGCATGATATACATCAGTCAGAGCCGGCAATGCATCAGTATATAAAAACAATATATTTTTAATGTGTGGTTTGACATACTGTATGAAATGAGTTTCCATTAGCTGCTTTGGAAGCTTACCAAACCAAAAGTGGGTTCTGCTGCGCATGGTTCATATTGCTATGTAAATAGCCCTGCCAAACAGACTCCAACATACTCCTAAATTTCATAGATTTGGCTAAGTGTGCAGGGAATCCTCATTGGCGGTATAGGCCTCTATCCACAGTACCAGAAACAGTAAACCACACCAAAGCATGATTTGAAAAACAGATCGATTCCACTGTGGATGCAGATATATGAGGGCGTTAGTGTGGGGAGAGTAATAAGTAATCTATTCAAGACAGAGAACCATGCACAGCAAACACATTAACTCATGATCCAAAGTATGTTGTGTTCTCCAAATGTCATTAAGATTAAGTTGTGAGCAAAACATGGTACTCCAAAACAGAGGAGGAATCATAATCATAATCAGCTTTATTGGCCAGGTATACTTGCGTATACTAAGAATTTGTCTTCGGTTTGCTATACAACATCCAAGTAGGTAACAGATAAGCAGGTGGGGGAAGAGGGGGGGCAAGTAAAGTTATACAGATAGGTATACCATAGGGACACAAGTTAGTTACATGTACATCTAGTCAGTCAAGGTTCAGGAGTTCAGAAGGCGGACCGCTTGGGGAAAGAGACTTTTGAGGTTTCTGGTGGACCCGGAGGGGACGGTCCTGTAACGTCTGCCTGAAGGAAGCAAGTTAAACATGCTATGGCCGGGGTGTAGCTGGTCCTTTACTATCTTCGTTGTCTGCTTTTTAGATCTGGACAGGTACAGGTCCTGAACTGAGAGAAGGTCGGCTCTGATGATCTTCTCTGCAGTTCTCACCACCTTTTGGAGCCTGCATCTGTCCCTCGCACTGGCGGAGTCATACCATACCAGTATAGAGGAGCACAGTACCGACTCCACAATCGCGGAGTAGTAGAGGAGCAGAAGCTTCTGTGGGATGTTGAACTTCCTTAGTTGCCTGAGGAAGAACAACCTCTGCTGCGCTTTCCCAACAGATGCGCGCTCCCGTACGTCGTTCTGCATTCACCAATATTGAGCTGACATGCAGCTCAACCCATCAATGTCGGGCTGAGCTGCATGTTCGGGAATGCCGTCAGTGACGTCACTGAACATTATTGGTGAACGATAACGTTCAGTGTGTGCGCACTATATCGCTGAACACTATATCGTTCAACACCTGGGTACACATCAGAACAATGGGTTATCGGTCCAATCTTCTGGAAATTTCCCTTGAGCCCAGAACAAACAATATTGAGCATACTGTACAATCCTTAAACAAGCGAACAATTTAACATGTCGTTTGGTCATATTTAATTTATTGTTGCTCCTGTACACAATAGAATGGGTAATTTAAATAATGGCCTGTAATTAATAAGAGGTCATACCCACTACACAATGTGCACCACATCGTTAATAATATCTTATGGTTGACCCTGCAACATGAGCAGCCAGAGGATGTTGTTTATGATGTGCAGGAGCGCGGAATTATGCATACACATTAGACGATGTAGGTGATTTGTCGTTCTGATACATCAAATCTTCCTGATATCTTCCTAGTGTGTACTCGGAGTGCTATAAATGTGTGTGTATATATGAGAGCTCCATCAGAGCTTTGATTGAGATGGTGCTGTTTGTTGTCTTAACCACCTGTACCCTGTATGCTATTCTGTTAAGAAAACTGTATTTTTTTTTGAGTGCTGACCTTAAAAAGGAAAAAAAAAAAAAAAATATATATATATATATATATATATATATATATAAAGTCCAGAAGTGAAGCGCACACACTTAGTCAGGATATAGGGGCGCCCTGTCAACTCTTAATGATACATTTGTTCCCAATGTTTAACCAATAGGGTCAGACATAAGGAGACCAGCACACCACCAGGTAGAAAAAATGAAAAAACATTTATTGAGCGAATAGCATTATCAGGCCTTTTTGAAAAAATTGTTTGGTACTCATCGTTAATCACTGAGCAATATTCATGGAACAAACAGCCATCCCAACGGCCCGTTTCGGTTGTCACACCTTCATCATGGGGTTAGCTGACCCCATGATGAAGGTGTGACAACCGAAACGGGCCGTTGGGATGGCTGTTTGTTCCATGAATATTGCTCAGTGATTAACGATGAGTACCAAACAATTTTTTCAAAAAGTCCTGATAATGCTATAAACTCAATAAATGTTTTTTCATTTTTTCTACCTGGGGGTGTGCTGGTCTCCTTATGTCTGACCCTATTGGTTAAACATTGGGAACAAATATATATATATATATATATATATATTGTGAAAAAAGAAAAAAATACTGCGCCACAGATGGAAATAATGTCCTTTCTTAAAACCACAATATGGCTAAGCTATTTTAGACACTCCCTGTTTGTGGGCGTCAGCTAAGCCCCCAAATACAATCGGGATGGTGAGCCCACGAAATGATTTGTGTTTATAAAAGGAAGGGATGGGGGCAGCGACCAATGGTGTCTATAAATAATTGCAGGATATTTAAAAATATGTAAAATATAAACATTTATTTAAAATCTTTTAACAAAACTTTTTCTAAAAAATGGGATAAAAAGCAAATACACATTTATATAAAAGCAATAAAGTGCAAAGACGTATTAAAGTGCTTATCTGAGTCAGAGGTCAATTGGATGCCCAACGCGTTTCGTCATAGAGACTTGATGAGACTTGATGAAGTCTCTATGACGAAACGCGTTGGGCATCCAATTGACCTCTGACTCAGATAAGCACTTTAATACGTCTTTGCACTTTATTGCTTTTATATAAATGTGTATTTGCTTTTTATCCCATTTTTTAGAAAAAGTTTTGTTAAAAGATTTTAAATAAATGTTTATATTTGACATATTTTTAAATATCCTGTAATTATTTATAGACACCATTGGTCGCTGCCCCCATCCCTTCCTTTTATTTATATATATATATATATATATATACACACACATAATTGTGTGGTATATTTAGACAGATTTTACTAACATGATTGGACACATTAGATCACATGACTGTGCATTATTTCCCAACGACCACACATCTCGGGCCCGATTTTCTTCCAACTGTAATTTGAACCTTATCACAAAGCCACAGCTGTATCACTCCGCAAGTTAAACAGTAACAGCTCTCACAGAGACACTGCTCACAGGGAAGCAGAACATCACTGCCTCACTCTGACAGATATTTTTGACTGAAAAATTTCCCAAAATGTCAAATTTACCACAATAACGCAAATGATTTCACATCAGACCTCATAAAACATGACTCGTACAATGATGATCTATTCAACAAATTTTAAAAGGGTTCCCCTGAGCAGCCACCTCAGAATCAACATCTGTGTCACCCTACGTTATCGCCACATAGAACTATTTCATCACAATATGGACCATTTTATAGGATAGATATACTACTCTTGGGTGTGTGGTCACACTCTGCTATATGCACGCCTCGGGTGGTTGAACGCATGATGCCGAAGCACACAACAGAACATGCGTATATCAGACTGCGACCGCACACCCAAGAGAGGTATATCTATTACACATACACACAAACGCACACACATACGTATATATATATATATATATATATATATATATATATATATTTAGGGAGGGGGTTTGCAAATCCAGTATTTGTCCTTGAAGAAATATTTCAAATATAATGTAGGCATAAGATTATTACTATGGCAGTACAGTATAGTTGCTTAAAAATAATTGCTGCAGAAAATGACCTCTATTCTTTGTAATTGCTTTGTGTGATTACATGACTTTGCATGGTTATTAGATTTACGATTCCCACGATGCTACATTAGTTCATTCGGTATACTTTATTATATTTAGTATATGGTTGATATACAGTATATTTTCATACTTTTATTTCATACAATAAATGTTGGTAATATCATATGATATATATTAGTTAACCTTGCCAGGAATCTAAAATTAAATTGCTAAACGTATGTGTCATTAAATGCTCTTTTATAGAAGCAGATACGTGTTCAGGTTTGTTATATTTTAGCTATACTATAATGTCTACCCCATTTTGCATCAGATAAAGGATTCAGCAATACTATTGTTTTACGGTAATATGTTACAAATGGGAATGGTAGCTAATTCCCAGAATATGTGCTATCTGTTCCCTACTAGAGAGTGCAAGAAGGGGGGCAGGTACTAAGTACCTGTGCCCAGACCTGTCTACTAAGGATGTGCAGTCAGACCTACTAAATGACCTGGTCACTTTCTCTTTGAGGGTGCATGTACCTTCTATAGAGAACCCTGGCATTCACAACAAACCCACACACTTGGGCATTCCGCCTAGTAGCATAACCCAACGGTTGTCGTGGTGGCTTTATTAGCTATCTTTACTGGTTGTTGGGTTTTTTTTTTTGTTTCTTTGCTTTTTTTTGTTTTGCGTGGGGAGGGTTGAACATTTTTTTTTTTAATCAAGATTCAGCAGCATCTAATGTTAGGTATATTTACGGGTGGTTTTCAGGTTGCCGACTGTCAGTATACCGCCGCCGGAATCCCGACAGCCGGCATACCGACAGTTTTTCTCCCTCATGGGGGTCCACGACCCCCCTGGAGGGAGAATAAATAGCATGGCGCGCCACCGTGCCCGCAGCGTGGTGAGCGCAGCGAGACCACAAGGTGCTCATTTGCGCTTGCCACGGTATCGGTATGCCGGCGGGCGTGCTTCCGGCGCCGGTATGCTGGTCGGCGGGAGCCCGGACACCGGCATACCATACCACACCCATATTTACTGGTAAAGATGACCACATTTAGGCCGTTGCTTAAGTATGACCGTGCACTAAGCATTATCATCAATGCTTATTTTGGCTGCACACGTTTGTGGCTTAAATGGGCCTGATAAATCAATAATGTGCATTAAGGACCCTATTCAGTAAGGATTGCAAATTCTGCTTTATTAGCAGAATTTGCAATCCTTTAACTTTCATGCTAAAGGCCATCCAGTATGCTTACCACCGCCACCCCCCCCCCCCCCCCTGCGACCCCACACTAATTGCAATTGCGCCGCAATTAGTGCGCTGTGGCTGAAATTAGGGAAGCCTCCTGCTGGCGCAACCTGGCTGCGACAGCAGGAGGCCTCCTGCCATCTTTTTGATTGGAGCGGTTGCGTGTGACATCACGCAGCCGCCCCGATAATGCCACCACATCGCCCCATTCGTAAGCCACTGCCCCTGCAATTCTCTGTCTCCGCCTCAATCAGGAAGAGGCTTTCGCAAATATTGTGGATCGCCTGCAGTAAATGCGGGCGCATGCACAAGACCGGGCCCTGCGCATGCACCCGCATCGTCATTGTAATTATTGCGGTTGGATCGCGATTTGCGATCCATCCTGAATGAGGTCCTATATCCTCTGATTAGAAGTAGTGCCAAATACTTATCTTGCACTGATCTTTCACTATTGTATTTAAATCTGTGTTTCTCTATATGTCTTGCTTCCTGACATTCTCTATAGACTCCCCACCCTCATCCATAAGATATCTGTATTTTGAATTTGAGTGGGACTGAAGGCAGGTTGTAAATTAAAGCTGATTAAATACATGTCCAAAAGGCTTTCATCAACCACCTGCATTCTTTCCTGCCTACTTCATATCCACTGTTGGTGATTAATAATAACTAGCTGAAGTGTCAGAGTGGGTGTGAGAATTTAGAAGAAAACAAGCAACTCAGGATATTCCCATTTATTGGTATGCTATGCATATATATTAGTTTCAAACCGATTTTTAAGCCTTTTAACTCAAATATAACATTTGCATAAGAAAACATGTTGAGCAGATCAGTCTTCTCAGTAATTTGCAAATCTTTTGTATTGTTACACAATTAACCTGTGAAGTAGATTTGTCTTTGACAGGGGTAAACACAGTTAAGCAATCAGGCTCTGCCAATCTTCGGTCTGATCCACCCATACGCAAATATTCCCATTCAGTCTCTTGTGTTATCCAGATGTTAACAATGTTACACCAGCACGACATTTCCTTATATGGTCATATAGTGTCAGGGACATGTCTAATAACTGCAATTATGTCTGAGCATGCTGCAGCCACAGTGAGAGCACAGACACAATTCCCACCAGCTTCTTGGCTAATATCAAATACTTGGCTTTGTTGCAAACAAAGGTAACCACTGTCTCATTATACAGCTTGTTCAGTACAAAGGGCCTGGGCTTACTCCGACTCAAAACATTATTTATAATACTATGCAACAAAATGTTATGTAGCATTAGACTAGCAATCAGCCTAGTGAGTGACATGTAGAATCGGGCTCGGTTTGTAATTGCTAATTAATATGTTTAAAAAAAATGTCATTATTAACTGCAAAAGTTTAACACCCCAACTGGATACCTTTGGTTGTCTTCAACAGCAGACAGTATTTATATAAGGTTTACTTTGTATGTCACGGGTATTATTTAACTTGCTGATGATCTATCTCTCATGCACAAAAGATGGAACAAAGAGTGACTTGTATAACAGATTGGCAGAGGTTATTTACTTAGTAAAGGTAGCTTCTAAATATCATGCATCTCGGTTGTATGCGTCTTATGTATTCTCAATCCAAGTGGGGTGAGTAAAGGTTTACTGTTGACACACACAAACCATACAGGAGCTCCCAAATGACCTGCTATGGGTCGGACAGTCCTGCTTCTCAGGTACTGTACTGCCACCCCACCTCACGGACCTGTGGGGAGAGGGGAGGTTGGGGGGAACATGATCACCGCTGCACAGCACCCTTGTGTTAGTAACTGAAGGTAAAAATGAATGTAAAGTAGTCTAAAGGTGCATACACAGGGAGAGATTTTGTCTATGAGAGATTTCCCTTGAACTGGCAGTAGGAGATTTTGACTAACTTTACCAGCGATTTTGACTAACTTTACCAGCGATTTTGGCTAACTCATTCAAGCAAGGGGATGCTTTTTCTTTTCCAGCGACCTAGACAAAATTGACTTGCCTGCACAGTCTATTTTTAGCAGCGATAGTGACCTGGCGGGGACGCGCATCGCTATCGCTGGCTGTGTACACATGGAGAGATATGCACTAACTTTCTGAGCGATTTTGACTATATAGTCAAAATCGCTCAGCTATATCGCTCCGTGTGTATGGACCTTTAGCTTTCTAGTACACTAATCCTAAAGACTCATTCATTTGGGCTAACGAAAAAATGAAACCTTATACTTGGGTTATTTTTTATCTCTTAAGTAGGCATATATAACTATCATCTAACACATTGATAAATGTCATATCTGACGCTGCAACACAGTAGATAAGCATTACCAAACATCATTACAGACATGAAAAATCCTGCAAATGACTATACCTGGACTATTACTATAACAATCTAGCCTGCGAGCCCAGCAACACGGCCAGCCATGAAAACTGATCATATAATATAGAAGCATTAACACCTTGCAGTATTGTGCAGGGAAAGTAGAAATCTTGTTGTGACCCCACAGTAAAACTTGGAAGGCCTTCCCATGTTACACCCAATGTTGTAAAAAACATATACACTAGGGGCTTTGTCAGGGCAGTTCGGCCCGATATCTGGTTGCTAGGTCGCCCACACTTAGGTCGACAGTCACTAGGTCGACCACTATTGGATCGACATGCATTAGGTCAACAAAAGCATTAGGTCAACATGAGCAAGGTCGACATGACAAAAGTTTGACATGAGTTTTTCATGATTTTTTTAAATGTTTTTACATTTTTCATACTTTACGATCCACGTGGACTACAACTGAGAACGGTGACCTGTGCCGAGCGCAGCGGTAGCGGAGTGCACTAATTAGGCTTCCCAGTCACTCTACGAAGAAAACAAACTAAAAAAATTTTTTTTAAAACCTCATGTCAACCTTTTGTCATGCTGACCTAATGCTTTCCCATGATGTCCAAACTGTCTAAAAGGCAGCTAAATTATATTCTACTATAGGTGCTGCGCTGTGTCAGCATCTTTAGGGGGAGATTTATCAAAGCTTGTAGAGTGATAAAGTGGAGAGAGTTTAAATGGTTTTATTTACTAAGCCTTGGATGGAGATAAAGTGGACAGTCCCAGCTAACCAGCTCCTTACTGCCATGTCACAGGCTGTGGCCAGATTTATAAAGCCATGGACAGTGATAAATTGTACAGTGATAAAATACCAGCCAGTCAGCTCCTAACTGTCAAATTGCAGTCTGTGTTTGAAATATGAGAGCTGGGAGCTGATTGGTTGGTAGTTTATCTCTCTCCAAGTGTTGATGCATATGCACCTCTTCTGAGAGTAGAATGATGGAGGGGAGAGGAGCATATGCAACTAGACTGATACACTGTGTGTTCTAGCAGCGATTGCTGGAGGGGGAGTTTTCACGCCCCCAATTCGGCATCCGAGATGTTAATACATCTCAGCACAGCTGCTTCCTGCTTCGCCTCTTTACCGATATTATACCCGATACGATATGTGCGGGTATAATACAAACACCCCTTGTCCCAAAGACCCCAAAAAGAGTACTTGTGTTCCAGGTCACCAGTGGATCTTTAAAATGTGACAGCTGCTATTATACCTGTGCATCTGCTGGGCAGGGTCAGACTGGCCCACAAAGGTACAGGGGAAATCCCTGTTGGGCCCGGCTGCCTGTTTGGTTGGGGGAGGGAGACTGAGAGTCCTGGATGGAAAAACGTGCAGACACTGGCAATCTGGTGTGTAAGTGGAGAGTAGGGGTGTATCCAGAATTTTGTGGGCCCCAAAGCAACATTTTGAAGAGGCTTTTGTCCCAGTGTTTCTAGAGAGACACCTCTCTGCAGCAGTTGTTAAATTGATACCCCCCATAATAGTGCCCTAGTTCATTTTCTGAGCCATAGTAGTGTCTTAATTAACGTTATGCCCCGTAGTAGTGCCCTAGTTTATTTTATGACCCAAAATCACATTGTAGGGCTGCCAGTACACATTATGCAGCACTGTACTCCCAATTCACATTATATAAATTGACCCCAGTTCATATTATGTTACACGACAGTGCCCCCAGTTCATATTAAGCCACATTACAGTGCCCCTGGTTCATATTATGTCACACTATAGTGCCTTCACTTCATACTGTGCCACATTACAGTGCCCCAGTTCATATTATGTAACATTATATTATGTAACATTGTAATACCTTCAGTGCATTGTATACCACATTATAATGAGTATGTTCAGAGGCATAAGCTTGTAAGGGCCCCTATGTACCACCAATCTGTACACATGTAACTGTGGCATGGAAGATGTTCCCTTCTCAGCACTGGGCCTCATAGCAGCTGCACTCCCTGCACCTATGGTAGCTAGGTAGCTACGCCCTTGTATATGATACCTGTAACTGACAGGGGTGGTGGACCCCTCTCATCTCTGGGCTCCATAGCAGCTGCATTCCCTGCACCTATGGTAGCTACACCCTTGTATATGATACCTGTAACTGACAGGGGTGGTGGACGCCTCTCATCTCTGGGCTCCATAGCAGCTGCATTCTCTGCACCTATGGTAGCTACACCTTTGGTGGAGAGTATGTTTAAGGCCCATATACACTGGGCAGGCGATTTTGAGCTCAAAGTAGCTCACTTTTGGCATTTTGAGCTACTTTGAGCTCAAACTCGTCCAGTGTGTATGGGCTAGTGATGAGTGGTGAGCGCTGATGCGCGCTCCCTCATCATCGCTAGCCGCCGCTGTCCGTCGGGCTGTTTGTACTGCCGCGTGAAGCTGTTTGTACTGCTGTGGAAAGTGCTTCAACCCCCTGTCAACATCGCTGGCACTGGGAAAATAGCTCAGTGTGTATGCACTGAGCTATTTTCCTGCCAGTGATGTTCACGATCATCACTGTACATACACGCTGGGCAAAAACGCACAGTGTGTATGCACCCTTAGAGAGGATCTCTAGCTTCCTGTGTCCTGTTTGTGCTCTGTCATACAAATTGATTAACTTGATTTCACATGATGTCCAAACTATGTCTAGAAGACAGCTCATTGAGTGTTGTGCTAGGTATCAGTACCTTTAGGGGGAGTTTTATCAAAGCTTGGAGAGTGATAAAGTGGAGAGAGATAAAGTACCAGCCAATATGCTTCAAAGTGCCATTTTACAGGCTGTGTTTGACAAATGACAGGAGCTGATTGGTTTGTTACTTTACCTCTCTCCTCATTGTCTCGCTCCAAGGTTTGATAAATCTCCCCCTTAATGTGCTATGATCTTATCTTAATATGCTATCAGTGTTATTTACAGTCTTATGTTGCTCACTTAAGGACTGAAACTAGCGAGAGGACTTGCTCGTCTTCAGTCATCATTTTGTAGGGTTTTTTAAACTTAGCATTTACATTGACAATAAAACAATAGATCAATATAAATTGTTGCAATGTGTAATAAAAAAAATAGCTATTAAATCAACATAGGTTGTTTGACTGTTCAAGGTCTTTTACAGTATCCTGAAACCTGCTTTCTTTCCTAAGCACAGAGGATAGAGTCTGATTTTCTAAAGCTCAGTCAATAGACAACTCCAATACATTATTTTCAGTGTCGCAAATCATTCATGAAAGTCTGTCATCATAATCCACAGCATACATGTGGGGAAAGGATATTATTAATTAATCATTGTGGTGTGACACTGCCAGTCTTCTGGAGAAGTGTAGGCTAAGAATGATATTACATAAAGGTCTATAGATTACATGTGCTGTTACCTGATCAGTTCTGTTTATGAGCTATATACTAGCACTCAGCAGCTCTGTATAGTGAGGTTTAAAGGCTCAGTGAGTTTTACTGCTCTAGAAGCTATACACTGATATAAATTGCTGTCAACAGTAAAGGCCAGCTCTTATAAAGCAAAATATTTATTCAATAATCTATTTTTGGTTATGAGACTTGGCAACAAACACGTTTGACATGAAATGTTTGATACATGTGCACCCCCCAGTGGATTATATAACAAAACTCTCTACATTTTTTTTTTTTTTTTTTGCTACATTTCACACAGGAACATATGTGCAATTATATAAATGTAATTTATCTAACGTCAACCAAGCGTGTAGAACAAAAGAAATATTAAAACACTGCCGTTATGACATTACAAGAGCATAAAAGATAATATAATATAATATTACTGATTTATTCCCTCCTATAAAGGATTACAGTCTAAGGAAATCTATTTCAGGTTGACTGAGCAAATGCAATGAGAATGTTCTCAGTGACATTGCATGCCTTGTAGGCAGCTAATGTTTGTATGAGAGTGGTTAGAGCATGAAAACCCTGTCTGCTGTTTGTAATAGTGGTTTAGATTTTGAGATCAAACAAACGAATACAAAAAATATATATATGTCATACTATATGTATATTTTAGATTATATTTTGCACATAAACGTTTCTGCACCAGTGTTGCAGAAGGGGCATTAAGTCTATTTTTTATTGTAACTTTTTTTGTTTGTTATTTATTTGCCTTGGCACAAAAAAGCCAAACATTAATTGCACACATATATCATATATAATAAAAGGCTAACACTGCTCCTCAACTCTATGGGGGGGATTCAAGTGTTTTGCATGCCGGCAGCCACTAAATGGCACCCAACAGATCAATTTAAGTGTTGTTCTGTTCAGGCACGCACAGTTTCCGGCGCTGACATTACTGTTATGTTGTTCCGTCATTTTGACAGGCTGGTACCTAGTCAATATATACAGTAAAGAGCTCTGGAACTTATATCATCCTCCCAACATGACCTTCTCCAGGAGGGACAGAATGCTCTGCTTCTGCACTTCCCTCTTAATGTATGATTGCCCTCACCTGTGGGGAGACACCTTTCTTATCCATTAACCTGTTCAACACAGGTGCCGGCAATCATAAATTGAGAGGGAAGTCCAGGAGCAGAGCATTCTGTCCCTCCTAGAGAGGGTCATGTTGGGAGGTATGCTTATATTACAAAGTGGTAAAAATGTATCCTCTAAACGTGTGCACACTGCAAACCAGGTATTTCTTTGATATGCAGAAATTGGTGAATTATTTAGACATACAGTATGTAGCTTGTTTTTAATTGAAGTTTCAAATACATTAAATACTTATAACATACTTGCCTATAAAACAACAAAAAGTGGCTACGCTGTGTGTCAGCAGCTATATAAATGTAGAGCACAACGTATGAAATATAAAAGATTTATTCTCTAAATCGATACAATTTTAAAACATGTAGGTTAACAGTACACCTATATCTGTCTCAGGTGATATAGAGGTTCAGCCGTATAATAAAATTGGCTATCCAATATGATATATCCTATTGTGCAATGAAGAGAGAACAGGAGAGTTTGTGAATATAGTTCCAGGTTAAGTGTATAACGTATAGTACCTCTCCGGCAGGGGCTGGTAGAAACTAGCCGGGCGTCCCCGGCTAGTAAGTCCTGCGTTGCTCGATGTTCTGCACTGCGGAGAGGAGAAATCCGGTGCCCAGTGCCTGTTCTCCTGATCGCCAGCCGGCGATGAAGCAAGCTGCTGAAGTGCACGGTGTGATTGCACAGCGAAGCAGAAAGGTGGGTAACCCAATGCTGAGTACCTGCCGCCAGAAGGAAAAGTGCGGCCGTATCCTGTTCTCGTGGTCGCTGGCCGGTGGTGATAGTAAGCTTATGTCGTGGAGTCAAAGGCGGCGGTCAGCCGATCAGCTAGATGGAAAAAGTGGCTGTGTAGATTGCACACAAATGATTCACCTGGACCAGGTGTACGGAAGGCAAGGTCCTGACGCGTTTCGTCACGGTCACGTGACTTTATCGAAGGTATAATCCTGCCTCCAGGCCAGTCAGTATTTATGGCCCCAATGTCTGATCACAGACAGGTGTCAATAATTAAGGATAAAACAACACATTCAGTATACGTTGGCTCTCATCATAAAACAAAAATTCTAAGAGTTATAAAACAACAGAATATATGGCAGACATATTACAGTGATAAGATATAATAACTTATATCATATTGAAAAATACAAATTAAACATATAAGGAGGTATGGATGTTCCCATGATATACATGGGAACTCATATGATAGGGACTAATCAGACATCATCAGATTGTCTTAATCTTCAATCAGAGATCTAATGATAACAGCCACAGAGATCACTAGTGATCTCAAGTGAGAAAGTACCTCTACTGAGATCGCAGTATTCGTAGGAATATAGTACAGGGGAAAAAAGGGATTTATATTTGTAGATATAAACCTATACAAAAGCAGCTATATTTCATTTTTATTTTTATTTATATTTCTATATATAACGCTCATTCACCCAAATACATAAGGGGCTAAATAAATTCAAAAATAAGGCACTCAACATGCACAAGTGCTGTCAACGTGGATTCGAACTCAGATCTAGACAAACACAATAATCAGTGGTTAAACCTCTTACACCACTGCTCCAATTGATGTAAGAGAGGGGAGATTTTGAGATTAGGGCCCTCATTCCGAGTCGTTCGCTCGGTAATTTTCATCGCATCGCAGTGAAATTCCGCTTAGTACGCATGCGCAATATTCGCACTGCGACTGCGCCAAGTAATTTTACAATGAAGATAGTATTTTTACTCACGGCTTTTTCTTCGCTCCGGCGAACGTAGTGTGATTGACAGGAAATGGGTGTTACTGGGCGGAAACACAGCGTTTTAGGGGCGTGTGGATAAAAACGCTACCGTTTCCGGAAAAAACGCAGGAGTGGCCGGAGAAACGGGGGAGTGTCTGGGCGAATGCTGGGTGTGTTTGTGACGTCAAACCAGGAACGACAAGCACTGAACTGATCGCAGATGCCGAGTAAGTCTGAAGCTACTCTGAAACTGCTAAGTAGTTTGAAATCGCAATATTGCGAATACATCGGTCGCAATTTTAAGAAGCTAAGATACACTCCCAGTAGGCGTAGGCTTAGCGTGAGCAACTCTGCTAAATTCGCCTTGCGAGCGATCAACTCGGAATGAGGGCCAATATATTGTCCTACCAAAATGAAGGATCTCATGTTATCGACTGAAGAGTCTTATTGACAAAGAATTGAGAGATCAGATTGACGTCTAATACTACAGTGAGTGTGTGAATGCATATAATAAAGAAAAGAAAATAGAGTGGATTAGAATGTGCAGAAGCCTGAAGCACTCTATCCGATATCCTGATACTATAAATATTGAATTTATTTGCTCTATTTTAAGGATTGGGGATCAGGTGCCACTAACGAGCACCAGCTAGATTGCTTAAGAGGCGAACGAGAATCTAACGGACATAGTGTGTTCATGTCCCACATAATATTCCAATCCTACAAGAATGATAAACCTAAGCTGTAAATACTAAATTAGATAAATGTATGATAGATAAGGTTTTTAAAGAGGACTTCAGTGAGAGGAGCATAGATGGAACAATGTATTTTTACGATCATACATCAAATTCAATGCGATCATTCAGGCCATCTGGCATTGAAGTTCTTAGTTTATGGATCCAGTAATTTTCCCTGAGGCAGAGTTTTCTATGTCTGTCTCCTTCACGTACTGTTGGTGTAATTATTTCGATACCAATTAATTGAATATCATCTGGATTTTTTTGGTGTTTTTCCACAAAGTGTCTGGAGACACTATGGAATAAAAAGCCTTTTTGGATATTGCGTCTGTGTTCAAGAAATCTAGTTCGCATTTTTCGCGTTGTTCTACCAACGTACAACAAGTTGCATCTGCAGATCAATACATATATTACAAACGAACTATTACAGTTTATGTGTGAACGAATTTCCACCTTAGAAGAATTAGGAGTGTTGAAAATTTTCACATTATTCATGATATATGCACAAGTTATACATTGTTTTGCCCCGCATCTAAAACATCCAATAATCTTGGGGAGCCACTGTACATTCTCAGTGGAAATATAAATAACATACTTGCCTACCTGACCCTCTCCATGAGAGAGAAAATGCTCTGTTCCTGGACTTTCCTGGTAATGTATGATTGGCCTTATCAATTACCTAGCTCACCACAGGTGATGGCAATCATACATTACCAGGAAAGTCCAGGAACAGAGCATTTTCTCCCTCATGGAGAGGGTCAGGTAGGCAAGTATGACTTATATGCAGAGAGGGCTTATGGCATCACTGGGCCCCATATCAAATTTTGTGAGATGGACCAAAGATGTTGGGGACCCCATTCTGTTCTTCTGAGTGGTTTTGGGAAGGTTGACAGCTTTGCTGGGTGACCCTAATATCATGATCACATAATGCCAGCATCCCCAATGGTATATAAAGTACCACATGTGTCAGGAATAGTGCCTCAAGCCCTGTATATTATGTTGCTGACTTGTTCCCATGTCTGTCTGGTGTGAGTCAGTAATTCTTTAGTCTGCAATTCTTCTTGTCTTGCCATATGTGTACCAAACTGTCTTGTTCTTGATCACATACCTGCCTTGATTACCTATGTACTTACTAGTTTACTGACTTTCCACTTCTGTTCACATTGGTTTGTTCTAATTATTGCCACTCGGGCGCCTGGACTCCTTGGACTAAATGTAATAGCCTGCGAGCTGATCACAGGCTATTACATTCTGATACAGTTGTGCTCATAAGCAGGGGCGGATTGGGAACAAAAAGCGGCCCTGGGAAAATTTGTACTAGTGGCCCCACATGGGCAGCACCAGAGGTGTAAGGTCTAGCCATGGGCCATGGCAGCAGCACCCTCCCCCCAAGACTTTCCAGATAGTGGGCATGTCCAGCATCAAGGGGGAAGTTAAAAAGAAATAAAATTAAATATTATGAGCACATTATATGATACACCTTCAGAATTTAGGAAACTATATCATTCTTTAGAAATATATATTTTCTTGCTTATTACACCAACCGTATCCCAATCACTATTCACTCAATCTTATATGTCAGCCAAGCAGACAGACAGAGCATACACGAGATCATCTGCAATCACAGGCTAAGTGGCAAAGTCATTTTCATATATGCAAATTATTTTGCATCTTATTCATTATGTCTATAAAAAGGACCACATGTCCTCAAACAAAACAGGCCCCACGGGTGCGTCGGCCCACCGGGAATCTTCACTGTAAACCCTATGGCCAATCCGCCTCTGCTCATAAATTTACATACCCTAGCAGAATTTGTGATTTTCTGGCCATTTGTCAGAGAATATGAATGATAACTCACAAACTTTTCTTTCACTCATGGTTAGTGGTTGGGTGAAGCCATTTATTGTCAAACAACTATGTTTACTCTTTTTAAATCATAATGACAACAGAAACTACCCAAATGACCCTGATCAAAAGTTTAAATACCCTGGAGATTTTGGCCTGATAACATGCACACAAGTTGACACAAATGGGTTTGAATGGCTACTAAAGGTAACCATCCTCACCTGTGATCTGTTTGCTTGTAATCAGTGTGTGTGTATAAAAGGTCAGTGAGTTTCTGGACTCCTGAAAGACCCTTGCATCTTTCATTCAGTGCTGCACTGACGTGTCTGGATTCTGAGTCATGGGGAAAGCAAAAGAATTGTCAAAGGATCTGCGGGAAAAGGTAATTGAACTGTATAAAACAGGAAAGGGCTATAAAAAGATATCCAAGCAATTGTCAAAGTCAGAAAAATGTCTCTATGCACGTTGCCATATTTGCACCGCACACTGGTCCGCGCTGCGCATGCGTACGCTCTCCCGTGAAGGCGCATACCCGCAATAGCGTGCACCCGCGGGCGCACGGTATGCGTATTTACGGTAGAGTTTATGTAGTCGTAGCGTGCGACTCCTTCGTTACATATTTTCACAATTAATGTAGTTTGTAGATCATGGTCCCTTTGATAGTTTCTGAAAGTTTGGTTAATATAGAATGTCCCTGAGCTGAGGAATCCCTCTTTGTATTGTAGGAAGGGTCTAACAGGAGTCATGCAGCAGTGTTTGGTACCCATCGGAAGAGTATTTAATTAGCAATATTCCGGTGTTGGTTTGGAGCGTATTAATCGCTCGTGCGAATAGTTATGGACATAAGAAGTTTATGTCCATTTCTATTATTTACTCATACTCAGGTATGCGGCGGGAAACCTAGTTTCCCACCCACCTGAGCTGTTTGAAATCGTCACAGCCCACCTGTATGAATCAACCTATGACCTTTTGTTATGATACAGGGCCGAATTCCGACGTCCAATGGACAATGGGATTGTAGGGACTATGAGATTGCATTGTGTGTGGGGCATAAATAGGCAGGCCGACCATATCCAAACTCACTCTCTCATCAACGGTTTTCTGCTGATAACCGGGAGCTGGATATCGAGGCGCATGCGATCATACCCTTTGTGCGTAAGTTTCTCTCCGTAATCATTGTCTTACTGTGAGCCAATTTCTCTCATCTCTCTCCATTTCTCTCTCTCCATTCTCTTTTCTCTCACATCTCCCCTAGACTAGTATTGTATTGTATTAGATAGTATTGTATTTTGGTTAGGAAGTCTCTGTTATATTGTAGTGTATTATTTGTACTGTGATTCTTTTTGCAAGTATAATAGTTATAATACAGATAATAGGCTTTGGACCCTAAACAGGTATCTGTGTATTTTCTCATAGTGTTAAGTGTTCACTTGAGCGTCGGTGACGCTCAAGCAGCTTTGTAGTTAGTCAGGTTACACAAGGTTGCACTTACACCCTGTATTCACATTAAGGTATTCTGTGTATTACATCGATAAAAGGTTTAGACATAAAGGTATAGCGTTGTGAGCGTCTGCGCCGCTGGTGACCTCCTCGTGGTCTCGAGCGTATGCTACGCCATAGCGAATCATTACTCTAGTCATAACCAATAACGTGCTGTCCTGTGATCTCTGGGCCGTGAGCGAACGTGACGCTTGAGCGTCTCGCCTACGGCTGAGCGATCGTTACGCAACTAGCGTACCCTTACGGTACTTCTTAAGTAATCAGCGTACTGTGTTCTTAGACTTCATTAAGGGTTGTTTATACGACAAAGGAATTTAGCATTGTCAATTGGGGACTCGTCCTGTCCTTCTCATATCTGCACTAGGTAGATCAGCAGACATTATCCCCCAGCAAAGGGTGGGAGGTTGTCTCGCAGTGCTGACGGGATAAGCGTCTGCTTCGCTTAGATAAAGAGTGCTGAAGGAATCCGGGAACCGGAAGTAAGAACAAAACGCTTGTGTCTTTTGAAACTGTTTATTTCTCTTCTGTCTTGCGTATACACGCACGCATACATATATATCTGCATTTCTTTTTCAATTTCGTATATCACTATTCCTGTTTGCCAATTTTTATAGTTGATAGAAAGTGCTAAAAGAGATTTGCTGTTATTTCATAGTAGAGGTAATAGTTAAAGTATAGACCAACACACGGCTTGTCTGGGAGATAAGGCAGTCAGTGTGGTGTGCGGTAGATGATCAGGGATCATCTACATTGATAAAGGTAGAAATTGTGTTACGGTGGATCTTTGTTTTGCGTACACGTGTCGCTAACAAAGACTAGCGTACGCAATCCAAAGGCAGACGCACGCAGCGTTCATTACGCAACGTAGCGTCCGGTTACGCCCACGTAGCTCAAGTCACGAAAAGTTGGATTTTAGCGCAAAGGCGATAAATAACGCACAGCGGTAGATAACGCGACGCGGTAAATAACGCAAATCTATTTTTGGAAAAATCTGAAATTTAGTTTAACAGATCCTGCTCCTAATTGGTAACACAGCTGGGCTGAAGAAAATTTCTGCGCAGAAATAGATATAGAAACAAAGTGTACATGTGTTGAGTGAGTGTGTTTTTATCACATAAGTTTATATAACTTAGAGGTTGAACCAAAAGGAAAGTCGGGTACTCGTCAAGGAACATACGTATAAGTGACATATACGGTGGCTAGGGAGGCATCCCTGGTTAAATAATATTTGAGCATTAGAGTATAGCGGACCATAAGGTAACAGACCAGGAGGTCATAAGGTAACAGACCAGGAGGTCATAAGGTAACAGACCAGGAGGTCATAAGGTAACAGGTAAAATAGACAAAGAGGTCCGCTATAAAGGTACAAGAGGCACAACGCCAGGGGTGTTGGTGCAGAACCCATATAGGCCATAAGCTCTTGCTGAAGGAATCGCGGCCGGAAACATCGATTCCATTGATCTTTCAGTACATGACAAGTAGTGCTTATGTACTGAACGATTGTACCACACGTAATTGTGTGCAGTAGTTAGTAATCTGACCTAATACCATTAGAGTAAAGTGGTCACAAACGCTATTTGTACATTCTGACGTGATTTGTGTAATTTTTTATTTTTGGAAGGGAAGTTCGCTGGTCACTCAGGAACTATCTAACAACCCCACGTTTACTGGAAAGAGTAAGTGTCCTGCGGGTAACCCTCATATGTTCCAGTAAACAGAAGGTTCCATAGGGGCCCTGTATCGAGTACGCCAGCACCATATCGGTGTGATCAGGTCGTATTGGTCGAGGTGGGCGAGTGAGTGGGGTACTCGGTAAACCGCCACCGCCGGCCTATCTTGAATAATTTGGTTTGCTGTAAGGGTTCGCTGAAGACCGTGATAAAGATCACAGGAGTAGTAAGCAACACCTGCAGATTATGGGGGCCAATTGTTCAGGTAGGGGGCGATCAACCTTGGTTCGGGTTGATTCAGAGAACCGACCCGTCGGGTCGGCAAGGTACATCATGTGTGACGGAAGTCACACAGAATCTTTATGTGATGAATGGGAGAGAATGACTGTACAAGACAGGGACAAATTCCCAAGAATAGGTAGCTTCAGTCCAGAAGTGTTACAAAATTTAAGGAGGAGGATATGTCTCATAAAATCAACAAAGAGACGAATTCAGCATCATGATTATTTACAGTTGTGGCAGCAGGAAGGTGAGATACAGAGAGGTTTGGCTCTGGCGGCAGGATCTGGGGCAGTCAGGAAGCTGATAGCCACAGCCCCTCCTCCACCATACATTGCAGGAGAGAAGTTGATTGCGGAGAGAAACGCACTGGGTTGTAAAACACAAACTCTTAGTAACCCTGTAAATGTTAATGATGTTAACCAAGTAACCCATGCGATTATTAACCCGTGCAAGTTGTACCCTGTTTTGAACCTTCCTCAGGAGTGTGATCAAGAAGACGATTCGGCAACAATTTCAGCGCTCTCTCTAGCGGCCACCATATCAGAAACCACAGTAGGAACTGCTCCACACACGAGATTAGTGAAGGCCCCTAGCGGAGGGATAGGTGAGGTCGTGTCAACGGGTAAGTACGGCACCATGCATTATACTGAAACAATTTCACCACAAGCTGTAGAATCTACACAGAATGAGGTTGTTAGAATTAATCCAGTTAAGGTGATAGTAGTTCCCAATGGGAAAACAGATGCATCAGGAGCCACACCCGTTAGGAACATTGCCATGTATTGCCCGTTTACTAGAATGGAATTAAGGACCATAGTGTCTGAATTCCCAGACCCCAGAAAAGATTTAGTTGCAAGCCAAAAATACATCAGGGATCTAGGAAACACTTTAGAGCCCAATAATAAGGATTGGCAGATAGTACTAAGAGCTTGCTTACCTCCCAATGTCGACTCAGTTCAATTCTTGACTGATTGTGGACTAGATAAAGATGTACCGCTTACAGATGTGTACGACAAAGATAATGTAAAAAGGATAAATTTACAACTAAAAGAGTATTTCCCAGCCATTGTTAAATGGAATAAAATATTTTCCATTAAGCAAAAGGAGTCCGAAACGGCAACAGAATATTTCCACCGGGCACTATTAGAAATGGCAAAATACACTGGTATAGAAGATATTAGGACCAACCCAAACCATCAAGAAGTAGCAGTATCTGTACTGATGGATGGTTTAAAGGAAACATTAAAGGCTAGGGTACAGACCACACAACCATGTTGGCGAGGTCTGTCGGTGTCCACTTTGAGAGAGGCTGCTATTGATCACGACAGAAACATCACTAGACACAGGGAGTCGCAAAGTGATAAGCTGATGTCAGTAAGTATACAGGCGCTGACCACAAGGCAGCCTGCGTATGTACCATCGAATCCTGTAAGTAAGTCAACTGTAATAACTTGTTATTCCTGTAACAGACCGGGACACTATGCACGAGACTGTAGAACAAAGAGTGTACAAAGATCTTTTCAACCCCCTAGACCACGACACGACACACGACATTGGGAGCAGGGTCCACAGAGGCGGAGTTTTGAGCCACATACAGGGGAAACAAAAAGATATCCCCCGAACAGAGACTGGCATGCCTCTGGTAGTTCCCAGCTAACCCCCTCACAAGTAGTCGCTGCCAGCGGGATTCAGGGAGGTCAGCATACCCACTAGGGGTGTGGCCATACCTGTAATCTGCAGCCAGTGAAATTGATTGCCAGTCTTGGAAGCGAACCAGAGATTGCAATCAATGTAGCTGGTAAAACTTTAAACTTTCTTGTAGACACAGGGGCGGCCAAGTCAGTGATAAATTCGACAGTGGGCATGAGAACCACTGGTAGGACAATTCCAGCCATGGGAGTAACAGGAGTAGTCCAGCACTACCCTGTTAGCAAACCAGCCGAGATTACAATAGGGCCTTTGCATACCAAGCATTCCTTTTTGCTGGCTGCATCGGCACCAACTAATCTCCTGGGTAGAGACTTACTATGTAAAATGGGTTGCGTCATTTATTGCACTCCTGAAGGTGTATTCTTGGACATTCCTGAGAATCACGCTCAGGAAGTACGAGACATGTTAGACTCCCCATCAAAATTAATGTCACATTCCATTATGACAAATAGGAATCCATCCCAAATAGAAGAGATGACATATCAGATACCAGAGTCACTTTGGACAAAAGATGGACAGGACACTGGATTAATGGCAAACGTAGCTCCAGTAGTTGTACAAGTAAAAGATGGTAGGATAGCTCCAAAAATCCCACAGTATCCTCTGAAGCCAGAGGTGGAGTTAGGAGTTTTCCCAGTAATAGAACGCTTGCTGCAACAGGGCATTCTGGTAAGAACGTCCAGCACAGCCAATAGTCCCATCTTCCCTGTTAAAAAGAGTGGGGGGAGGGGTTACAGACTAGTGCAGGATTTAAGGGGGATTAACAAAATAGTTGAGAGTCAGTTCCCCGTAGTGCCTAATCCAGCTGTCATCCTAATGCAAATTCCTCCCACTGCCAAATTTTTCACTGTTATTGACCTCTGCTCCGCATTCTTTTCGGTACCTCTGCACCCTGACAGCCAATATTTGTTTGCTTTTACATACAGAGGAGTCCAATACACGTGGACTCGGTTACCCCAAGGTTTCATAGATAGTCCAAGTATATTTTCTCAGGCTTTGCATGATTGTTTACAGTCTTTCCAACCGGAGAGTGGATCAGTATTGATACAGTACGTGGATGATTTACTGCTGTGTTCAGATTCACTGGAAGCCTCTCTGAAGGATACGAAACAGCTCCTGTTTCATCTTTCAGACACAGGTCACAAGGTTTCCAAAGACAAGTTACAATTATGCCAGACTAAGGAAAAATATTTGGGACACTGTCTAACACAAGGACTGAGACACCTGACCGCTGATAGAATCCAAGCCATTAGAGACATGACACTGCCACAAACCCAGCAACAGATCAGGACGTTTTTAGGAATGTGTGGGTATTGCCGCAATTGGATCCCAGGGTTTTCCATATTGGCGCTACCTTTGCAGGAAATGGTCTCTTCAAACAAACCTGATCGGATTTCGCATACAGACGAATCCGAAACAGCATTTGAGAGACTTAAGCAATGCCTAACGCAGGCACCAGCACTAGGTATGCCAGACTATGGGAAACCCTTTGAACTATACGGAACAGAAAGTGCTGGGTGCGCAGCAGGTGTACTAACCCAAAAACACGGTGACGCCAGCAGGCCAGTTGCATACTACAGCGCTCAGCTAGATACGGTAGCGCGATCCCTCCCCACATGCTTGCGTAGCGTTGCGGCGATAGCATTGCTAGTGACAAAAAGCGAAGATGTCGTGCTAGGCCACAACCTCACAATCCATACACCACATGCGGTATCTGCCTTATTGAATTCTGCCCAAACCAGACACGTCTCATCAGCAAGGTTTACAAGATGGGAATTGGCATTAATGGCCCCAGTAAACATCACCATAAGGAGATGCAGCGCATTAAATCCTGCAACATTTCTCCCAGGTGTGCCTGGTCAGACACAAAGGGTGGAAGGTGAGAGTGATGGGGAAGGAGGATTTAATGCAAAGGAAGATACACATGATTGTATGGAATATTTGACCCAAAATTTTACCGCAAGGCCTGATATCAGTGACAATCCACTGGAAGATGCAGAACTCACGTTCTACACTGACGGTAGTTGTCATAGACAGTCAGACTCGGGAGACTTGTGTACTGGATACGCAGTCGTAGATGACCAAGACACCATAGAAGCGGAACCGTTAGGTCCACCTCACTCAGCCCAGGTTGCTGAACTGGTCGCCCTAACCAGAGCATGTGAATTGGCTAAGGGCAAGTCAGCCAATATCTACACCGATTCTAGATACGCCTTCGGGGTAGTACATGATTTCGGAGCCCTATGGCGCCTCAGAAATTTCATGACGGCAGCTGGTACACCGATAGCGCATGCAGCTCACATAAAAAGGCTTCTAACAGCGATACAGGAACCCGACAGAGTGGCTGTTATCAAATGTAAAGCACATACATATAGTCAAGACCCAGTGTCACTTGGTAACAGCCGAGCAGACGAAGCCGCAAAGCTTGCAGCTGCTACCCCCATACAGACAGACACCACACAACTGATGGTATTTCATACCATCAACACACAAAAGTTGTGTGAGATGCAGAATTTGTGTTCCACACAGGAAAGAGCAATCTGGAAGGCAAAGGGATATGGCCAGGAGTCCTCAGGGCTCTGGACGGATGGACATGGTAAACCAGTGGCCCCCAGAGCATATCTTCCATGTCTGGCTGAAGCAGCTCACGGGCTGACTCATCTAGGCAGGGAGGGAATGTGCAAATTGGTAAGAGCATACTGGTGCGCCCCAGGATTCTCCTCTCATGCGAGTAAAAGAGCAATGTCATGCCTTACCTGTCTGAGAAAGAATATTGGAAAGGCAATACCTACAGAACCATCCCATATCCCACCTGCCGGCGGCCCTTTCCAGGTAATACAAATTGACTTCATTCAATTACCCCCATGTCGAAATTTGAAATATGTACTTGTTTGTATAGATGTTTTCTCGAATTGGGTCGAAGCTTTTCCAGCAGCTACAAATACCGCTATGTTTACAGCTAAGAAAATTGTGCAGGAATTTGTATGTAGATATGGTATCCCTAGAATCATTGAAAGTGATAGGGGTACCCATTTTACAGGTGATGTCTTTCAAGGAATGTGTAAATTAATGGGTATTGATAGCAAGCTGCACACTCCGTACCGTCCACAGGCGAGTGCGAAGGTCGAAAGAGTGAACAGCACTATTAAAAATAAATTGAGTAAAGTAATGGCAGAGACAGGATTGACGTGGCCAGAAGCTTTACCCATTGTTTTGTATAGCATCAGAACCACTCCCAGGTCCCCTCTTAATCTGTCTCCTTTTGAAATCTTGTTTGGTCGACAACCGCATGTCATGATTAACCCTCAGGATGATTTGAAATGTAACAATGAAGTAACTGTAAAGTACTTAATTAACATGAGTAAACAGTTAAGGAATCAAAATGATAATCTGAAGTTGGTGATTCCTGATTTACCAGATAGTAATTGTCATGACATTGAACCTGGGGATTATGTAATGATACGAAATTTTCTACGCTCAGGTTGTCTTATTGATAGATGGGAAGGACCATACCAGGTCTTATTGACTAGCACCACAGCATTGAAGGTTGCTGAGAGAGAGACTTGGGTCCATTCATCCCACTGCAAAAAGGTCGCTGATCCAGAGAAGTCCCGTGATAAGGAACAGACGGTAGAGGTTGTATCACTGGAGTGTCTATTCCAGGAGGACTGAGGCGGCACCTGAGCCTTGAAGACCGAAAGCAGCTGTCGACTCCCCACTCCCTTTTATTGTTTTCCTCCACTTCCCATCCCCTCTCCCTTAAAATTTCTTTTTCCCCCTTCTCATTTTTCTCCATTTCCTCCTCAAAGATGGACTTGCCCCAAGAGACTGTGATTCGGATTTTGATGTTGACCATGATGTTGACCAGAGCAGTCTGTTCCGGCGAGAGTACCATAGAGGTCGAGAGAGGTTCTGGAATGGGTTCCGATTATGATGATGGAGGCGTAGTTTTCCAAGATCAACCAAACCAACAAGCAAAGGCGAGTATCAGAAAACGATCCGATAGCATTGATCATAGAAGAAATTGTGACGGATTGTTAGCTGAAGAAAACTGTATCTGTAGGCTCTGTGATAATCTGGTTGAAGATGGATGCATAAAGAAATGCCAATCCAGTTTTAATATCCATATGGACCGGCATCCATTGAGTGACTATCACTCCTTAGTGGGTAACGTATTAAACCAAACAGATTGCTGGGTATGCTCTCAAGTACCTCAGGGTCATAGCAAATCAGGGCTAGTGCCATTTCCTTTAACGTTAGGGGAGGTACTTGAGCTAAGTGGTGGGAGACCGGTGGACCGGAGGTTTAATATCTCCAGCCCTCCTAGTTTGAAGCTCCACCAATACCATGTGGATAGGTCCCTCTTATGTTTCAACATCTCCAATCCCAGAAAACCGGGAAATTGGGAAGTGTCGTGGAGCAATTTAACCATGACCTTTTCACACAGAGCAGATAGAATGCCTACAGATACAGAGCTTGTACGCCACATAGCCAGTAGAGGAAAATCTTTCCGGTATCGATATACCTTAGGAAATAGGATTACTAGAGTTGGAGAGGTATCACCAGGATACTGTGCACATATCGTACAAACTGATACGTGCATTAAGCAGATGGAAGAATTAGGGTCAGGAGATTTCACCTGGAAGGTTTGTAACATGGTAATGTCCTTCTCCGTCCCATATGTTCTCCCCGATGACGCATATTTCATATGCGGGAGAAAGGCGTACAAGTGGCTTGCCCCAAACTCTGAAGGATTGTGTTATATTGGAAAAGTATTGCCTGAAGTGATGACTGTTACACATGACAAAATGAAGGACATACACCGTGGTGCCCAAGCTCCTTATACTCACACTCATTACGAGCACCGAGTTAAAAGACAACTGTCAGAAAGGTTAGAGCATCCGGCCTCTGATCTTATCCATGAATCCACCGGGATTCAGGTTCTGGTAGCGTTAGATTTCACTCGCACCGCTCGAGGAGTGATGAATTATAGATACATTTCCGCACTCGCCAATTTGTTAGATAATATCACTGAAATGTATGATGACACGTTTAGATACACTGGAAGAGAACTTCAAGCTTACAAAACAGAACTAGTACAGCATAGGATGGTTCTTAATTATCTTACAGCAGTAACAGGCGGATATTGTGTTACATTGGCAACACAGTACGGCATAAAGTGTTGCACGTATATCACAAATAGCACCGAGGATCCGGTAGAGGTCATAGACCAAAAGATGGACGATATTCTCCAATTGAAGTGGGAATTTCGTCGAAAACACAATCTCACCCTTGCTGCTGTAGGTAATGAGCTGACTGGTTGGGTGTCATGGTTGAACCCGCGAAATTGGTTCTCCGGTTTGCGAGACTGGGCTCAAGGAGTCATAATGGATGTTGGAAAGTTTCTACTATGTATCTTGGGTGTCGTTATATCGATTGGATTGATATTTAGATGCGGGCAGGCTTTAATGAGGTGCAAACAAAGTACAAAAGTGATGAGCTTGAGGAGCGAGGAAATTGTAATTAACCTGGATTTGATTTATGACCCAATGATAGAAACCAGAATGTGATGAAAATGCGATTATACGGTCCGTTTCTTTCACCTGTTTTTCTGCTTTTCTCCAAGATAGAAAGACCCCCTTGGACGAGGAAGTTGACGAGACGCTATACAGACAACAGACAAGCACCAAAGATGAAGTTTTGACAACCTATGATATGGACACTTGATGAACTTTGCCATGGATCCCCAGTTTCCCTAGTATTTTAAACTCACGCTAGCCCAACATTTTTTGTAAATCTGATGGCACTGACAAAGCTATTTGCTCATGCCCAAGGAGCAATACAGCGCAAAGAAGACGACTCTCAACAGATACCGAACACAACTTCAACGACAGATGTACATTTCCCTGACATAGAATATCATTGCATTTTCCATAAGTGTTCTTTATCTTCATCTCTACAACCCTCAGGTAATGACACACATAGTCGATAGGGAATACAGGCACAGATATCAGCAACCACATACCTCCCCCATTCATGTATCATCAACTAAAATGTGCATCCCCATTTTGTTACAACTGAAAGCCGAAATGAGCTCGGTAGAGTTTGACAGCCCATCCACAGACCCTTAGTACGGGATAAGAAGGAATTCAAATGTATACTTCGCAATACCTCGAAGCTTGATTTACCACACGTACGGCACGATGATACATGACCCTCCAAACATGGACTCATACACACATGCTTCTGCTTTCTCACTAGGTCATACCCTCTTCACACCTACTCCACTCTTCTTCCTTACCCCACCATAGAAATCAATTAACCCCTGACTTACATTTTTCTCCTTTTGAAATGTTTTAGAAGGTGGCAGTTATTATAGACTGCCAAAGGGTGGACTGTCAAAGTCAGAAAAATGTCTCTATGCACGTTGCCATATTTGCACCGCACACTGGTCCGCGCTGCGCATGCGTACGCTCTCCCGTGAAGGCGCATACCCGCAATAGCGTGCACCCGCGGGCGCACGGTATGCGTATTTACGGTAGAGTTTATGTAGTCGTAGCGTGCGACTCCTTCGTTACATATTTTCACAATTAATGTAGTTTGTAGATCATGGTCCCTTTGATAGTTTCTGAAAGTTTGGTTAATATAGAATGTCCCTGAGCTGAGGAATCCCTCTTTGTATTGTAGGAAGGGTCTAACAGGAGTCATGCAGCAGTGTTTGGTACCCATCGGAAGAGTATTTAATTAGCAATATTCCGGTGTTGGTTTGGAGCGTATTAATCGCTCGTGCGAATAGTTATGGACATAAGAAGTTTATGTCCATTTCTATTATTTACTCATACTCAGGTATGCGGCGGGAAACCTAGTTTCCCACCCACCTGAGCTGTTTGAAATCGTCACAGCCCACCTGTATGAATCAACCTATGACCTTTTGTTATGATACAGGGCCGAATTCCGACGTCCAATGGACAATGGGATTGTAGGGACTATGAGATTGCATTGTGTGTGGGGCATAAATAGGCAGGCCGACCATATCCAAACTCACTCTCTCATCAACGGTTTTCTGCTGATAACCGGGAGCTGGATATCGAGGCGCATGCGATCATACCCTTTGTGCGTAAGTTTCTCTCCGTAATCATTGTCTTACTGTGAGCCAATTTCTCTCATCTCTCTCCATTTCTCTCTCTCCATTCTCTTTTCTCTCACATCTCCCCTAGACTAGTATTGTATTGTATTAGATAGTATTGTATTTTGGTTAGGAAGTCTCTGTTATATTGTAGTGTATTATTTGTACTGTGATTCTTTTTGCAAGTATAATAGTTATAATACAGATAATAGGCTTTGGACCCTAAACAGGTATCTGTGTATTTTCTCATAGTGTTAAGTGTTCACTTGAGCGTCGGTGACGCTCAAGCAGCTTTGTAGTTAGTCAGGTTACACAAGGTTGCACTTACACCCTGTATTCACATTAAGGTATTCTGTGTATTACATCGATAAAAGGTTTAGACATAAAGGTATAGCGTTGTGAGCGTCTGCGCCGCTGGTGACCTCCTCGTGGTCTCGAGCGTATGCTACGCCATAGCGAATCATTACTCTAGTCATAACCAATAACGTGCTGTCCTGTGATCTCTGGGCCGTGAGCGAACGTGACGCTTGAGCGTCTCGCCTACGGCTGAGCGATCGTTACGCAACTAGCGTACCCTTACGGTACTTCTTAAGTAATCAGCGTACTGTGTTCTTAGACTTCATTAAGGGTTGTTTATACGACAAAGGAATTTAGCATTGTCACAATTGAGAATGCCAATCAGCAGTGTTCAAACTCTAATTAAGAAGTGGAAAATGAGGGATTCTATGGAAACCAAATCACGGTCAGGTAGACCAACAAAAATTTCAGCCACAACTGCCAGGAAAATTGTTCGAGATGCAAAGAAAAATCCACAAATAACTTCAGCTGAAATACAGGACTCTCTGAAAAAAAGTGGTGTGGTTGTTTCAAGATGCACAATAAGGAGGCATTTGAAGAAAAATGGGCTGCATGGTCGAGTCGCCAGAAGAAACCCATTACTACGCAAATGCCACAAAGCATCCCGCTTACAATACTCCAAAAAGCACAGAGACAAGCCTCAAAACTTCTGGAACAAAGTAGTTTGGAGTGATGAGACCAAAATTGAACTTTTTGGCCACAACCATAAACGTTACATTTGGAGAGGAGTCAACAAGGCCTATGATGAAAGGTACACCATTCCTACTGTGAAACACGGAGGTGGATCGCTGATGTTTTGGGGATGTGTGAGCTACAAAGGGCGCACGGCCAGCGGCATGTAATGAGTCAAATTGACTCATTACATGCCGCCTCTAAGTCTGCGCCGTGCGCCGCGCTGTGGAGGGAGAAGTCTGCAGCCGCGCCGGGCAGCGGAGAAGGAGGAGGAGGGAGGGGGAGCAGGGAGCTGCAGCAGCACTATTTCATTGGTAGTAAGCACCGCTGCAGCATCCCCCTCTCCTTCTGTATTGGCTGCCCGGCGCTGCTGTGGATGCTGGGATGCGGTTCCTCCATCCCAGCATCCACAGCAGCGCCGGGCAGCCAAAACGGAAGGAGAGGGGGATGCTGCAGCGGCGCTTACTACCAATGACATAGCGCTGCTGCGGCTCCCTGCTTCCCCTCCCTCCTCCTCCTTCTCACCTGCCTGCACCGAGGGACCTGAACGAGGAGCCTGACTGCCAGCGGGGAGATGGTAAGTATATCTCTCTTTCTCTCTCTCTCTCTCTCTCTCAGGGGGACACCGTCTGCCGCAATGTGTAAAAAGGGGGCCTGGCTGCCAAAGGCAGTGCCGTAACTAGCCATTTTAGCGCTGTGTGCAAGAAACGACAGTGGCGCCCCCCCCCCATGTAAGACAGGGGCAGTGCGCGCCGCAGGCGCGCGCAAAATTTATAGGGGCGTGGCTTCACGGGGAAGGGGCGTGGCCACAAAAAACAGCAATTCATACTACGGTGCACAGTAGTCTACATTATTCAAATTACGCTGCACAGTAGCGCCACTACACCAGGTAGAGCCCCTTTTATACATTACAGCAGACAGCGTCCCCCTTTTTACACATTACGGCAGCCAGTCCCCCTGTTTACACATTGCGGCAGCCAGGCCCCCTCTTTACACATTGCGGCAGCCAGGCACCCTTTTTACACATTGCGGCAGCCAGTCTCCCTTTTTATACATTGTGGCAGCCAGTCCCCCTTTTTACACATTGCGGCAGCCAGGACCCCATTTTACACATTGCGGCAGCCAGGCCCCCTTTTTACACATTGCGGCAGCCAGACCCCCTTTTTATACATTGCGGCAGCCAGGACCCCTTTTTACACATTGCGGCAGACGGTGTCCCCCTGAGAGAGAGAGAGAGAGAGAGAGAAAGAGAGAGAGAGAGAGAAAGAGAGAGAGAGAGAGAGAGAGAGAGACATACTTACCTTCTCCCCGCTGACAGGCTCCTCGTGCAGCTCCCTCTCGGTGCAGGCTGTGTGAGGTGAGAAGGAGGAGGAGGGAGGGGGAGCAGGGAGCCGCAGCAGCGCTATTTGATTGGTAGTAAGCGCCGCTGCAGCATCCCCCTCTCCTTCTGTATTGGTTGCCTGGCGCTGCTGTGGATGCTGGGATGAAGGAACCGCATCCCAGCATCCATAGCAGCGCCGGGCAGCCAATACAGAAGGAGAGGGGGATGCTGCAGCGGTGCTTACTACCAATCAAATAGCGCTGCTGCGGCTCCCTGCTCCCCCTCCCTCCTCCTCCTTGAACCCGGCGCTGGTCTCTCTCCTCCAGCGCGGCGCACGGCGCACACAGAGGCGGCATGTAATGAGTCAATTTGACTCATTACATGCCGCTGGCCGTTGCGCCCCCAGGGCAACTGCGCTGTGTGCCAAGCCCCCTTGGCACGCACGTAGTTACGGCCCTGGCCAAAGGGGTCCTGGCTGCCGCAATGTGTAAAAAGGGGGCCTGGCTGCCGCAATGTGTAAAAAGGGGGCCTGGCTGCCGCAATGTGTAAAAAGGGGGACTGGCTGCCGCAATGTGTAAAAAGGGGGCCTAGCTGCCGCAATGTGTAAAAAGGGGGCCTGGCTGCCGCAATGTGTAAAAAGGGGGACTGGCTGCCGTAATGTGTAAAAAGGGGGACTGGCTGCCGCAATGTGTAAAAAGGGGGACACCGTCTGCCGTAATGTGTAAAAACGGGGACGCTGTCTGCTGTAATGTGTAAAAAAGGGGACGCTGTCTGCCGCAATGTGTTAAAAGGGGGACTGGCTGCCGCAATGTGTTAAAAGGGAGACTGTCTGCTGTAATGTGTAAAAAGGGGGATGCTGTCTGCTGTAATGTATAAAAGGGGCTCTACCTGGTGTAGTGGCGCTACTGTGCAGCGTAATTTGAATAATGTAGACTACTGTGCACCGTAGTGTGAATTGCTATTATTTTGTGGCCACGCCCCTTCCCCGTGAAGCCACGCCCCTATACATTTTTTCGTGCGCCTAAGGCGCGCACTGCCCCTATCTTACATGGGGGGGGGGCGCCACTGTCATTTCTTGCACACAGCGCTAAAATGCCTAGTTACGGCACTGCATGTGACATTGCATATTACTCCCATCTCCATGTGTGCGTCAGCAAATACATTGTTTTGGGTAATGTTTTCTTCAAAAGCCAATGTAACATAGTACTTTATTGAATGTCATGTCGTTTTTTTACAGTACATTTTCCATGTGTAGTTTGGACTTGGTGTGTCATTGAATTGTCCAGCAATAATGTTTTCCTTTTGCACATTTGTCAGTTTGCAAGTTGGCCTATGTTTTTGATTTCAGTTATCCATGTGCAATGTTTGAAAATCAGTGGTTGACATGTAAGAGGCTGGAGTAGTGCAAAGTGGCTTTGAAGCCAGTTACATGTGTAATTTAATTAGTACCAGAGGCGGAACTACCGGCAGTGCAGGCAGTGCACTGCACTGGGGCCCGCCTCTGTCCAGGGGCCCAAGCATGTAATGAGTCAAACTGACTCATTACATGCAGCTGTGCGCTGCAGGCAACCGCTGCCCGCAGCGCACAGCCGCCCGGAGATAGGAGCTGAGCAGCGGTACAGACGGGGGAAGGAGGAGGGAGCCGGAGGACGGAGCCGCAGCAGCGCTTTGTTACTGGTGGAGGCGCTGCTGCTGCTGCTCCTCTGCTTCCCTATAGGCTGTCTTCCGAGAACAGCCTATAGGGAAGCAGAGGGGCAGCAGCAGCAGCGCCTCCACCAGTAACAAAGCGCTGCTGCGGCTCCGTCCTCCGGCTCCCTCCTCCACCTCCTCTACTGCCCGGGAATCGTCGTCTGACGCAGCTGCACCGAGGAGCCTGAGGGTAAGTATAATTCTTCTTTCTTTCTTTCTTTCTTTCTTTCTTTCTTTTTCTTTCCTTCTTTCTTTCTTGTGCCTGCCTGCCGCAATGTGTAAAAAGGGGGGACTACCTGCCGCAATGTGTAAAAAGGGGGGACTGCCTGCCGCACTGTGTAAAAAGGGGGGACTGCCTGCCGCAATGTGTAAAAAGGGGGGACTACCTGCCGCAATGTGTAAAAAGGGGGGACTGCCTGCCGCAATGTGTAAAAAGGGGGGACTGCCTGCCGCAATGTGTAAAAAGGGGGGACTACCTGCCGCAATGTGTAAAAAGGGGGGACTGCCTGCCGCACTGTGTAAAAAGGGGGGACTGCCTGCCGCACTGTGTAAAAAGGGGGGACTGCCTGCCGCAATGTGTAAAAAGGGGGGACTACCTGCCGCAATGTGTAAAAAGGGGGGACTGCCTGCCGCACTGTGTAAAAAGGGGGGACTACCTGCCGCAATGTGTAAAAAGGGGGGACTGCCTGCCGCAATGTGTAAAAAGGGGGGACTGCCTGCCGCAATGTGTAAAAAGGGGGGACTACCTGCCGCAATGTGTAAAAATGGGGGACTGCCTGCCGCTATGTGTAAAAAGGGGTAATCTGCCCGACGCAATGTGTAAAAATGGGGGACTGCCTGCCACTATGTGTAAAAAGGGGAATCTGCCTGCCGTAATGTGTAAAAATGGGGACGCTGTCTGCCGTAATGTGTAACAAGGGCACGCGGTCTGCCGTTATGTGTAAAAAGGGGTAATCTGCCCGACGCTATGTGTAAAAATGGGGAATCTGCCTGCCGTAATGTGTAAAAAAGGGGGGCTGCCTGACGCTATGTGTAAAAATGGGGAATCTGCCTGCTGCTATGTGTAAAAAGGAGGAATCTGCCTGCCGTAATGTGTAAAAATGGGGACGCTGTCTGCCGTAATGTGTAACAAGGGCACGCTGTCTGCCGTAATGTGTAACAAGGGCACGCTGTCTACTGTAATGTGTAAAAAGGGCACGCTGTCTGCCGTAATGTGTAACAAGGGCACGCGGTCTGCCGTTATGTGTAAAAAGGGCACGCTGTCTGCCGTTATGTGTAAAAAGGGCACGCTGTCTGCTGTAATGTGTAAAAAGAGGAATCTGTTCGCTGTAAGGTGTAAAAGGGTCTCTACCTGGTGTAGTGGTGCTACTGTGCGGCGTAATTTGAATAATGGAGACTACTGTGTTGGTATTATTTTGTGGCCACACCCCTTCCCCACGAAGCCACGCCACTATGTATTTTTGCGCGCGCCTACGGCGCGCACTGCCCCCGGGGTGGACTTGGATGGGGGGGGGGGCCCAAAGCATTTTGTCGCACCTGGGCCCACCGCTTGCTTGTTCCACCACTGATTAGTACTGTATGTAATCTTGTTTAAGACAAACCCTCTTTTTTTTGGATCATTTACAGTCTGTATTTGTACCCTGACACAACACTGCAGACTTAGTTACCATACTATTCTGCTTGTATGTTGGTTTGTTTTTTGGCTCATATTGTGCTAATGTGTGTTTGGAGTGCCACATCACAGAGCATTTTCTATATTGCTTCTTTCATTAATTACATTACATATTTAAATGAAGATGTCTGTGCTTTGGCTTGTTAGTGTATGTATTAGTAATTGTGGCACAGATTTATTCAGCCTGGTGAAGTGATAAAGCGGAAGTTGATAAATCACCAAACAATCAGGTCATAATTTCCATGTTACAGGCTGGGTTTACAAAATGACACTTAGGAGCTGATTGGCTGGTGCTTTATCACCTTCCACTTTATCACTTCACCAGGCTTAATTAATCTGCCCCTGTGTCCTATGTCTGTGTCCTGTACATTATTTCCTGTGTTGCACTTTCCATAGTGCATATGGCTATTGGCCAATGTGTGTGTTTTAGAAATTATTTTATGGTTTTGTTCAGAAATTATTCCCACATAAATAAGCATCCATTTTTGAAAGTTTTAATGTTTATAAACATAATGGGTGGATGTATCAACAATAGCATGAATAAATGAGTTCTTTTATTTGTCTCATTATTTACAGTGTTGAAAAAAAGCAGTACTGGATGGCCTACAGTCACTCCCATGACATCTGATGATGATGATGCAGCGGAAGCAGGTAAAGTGTCCATTGTAGTATAGGTTATGTTTGTAAAGGAATGGCCATAACAAAACTACACTTTAAATCCTAGGTCCATCAAAAGAAGTCTTGATCAGCAGAAGGCAGACTCCTGTAGCACACCAAACAATAATACATGTGGCAACAAAGAAAGCAATGTCTGATGTCCAATCACAACCACAGCAGTCTACCCCACCACGAAGATTGTCTACAGTTTCTTCGGTCCCACCACTCCAAATTTTGGTCACACCTCCAAGACGCCAACCACACTCCCCTCATCTTGATTGTGAGTAAGAAACTGTAATGATTTAAAAAATTACTCATCTCATAATAATCCATTTAATTAGACTAATTAACTCTAAATTCAACAAAATCTGCTATACTTACCGGGGGAAAAAAACATCAAATGGATTCTGAGCAAAATGGCCTTGTCCACATCCAGTAAAGATATGTATGTCCACTTCAGCCATACAGCAGCAGATTGTGTGGAAGATGCTGCAACATAAACACATCAATTTCACTTGAAATTTCATCAATTTCACTTATGTGTTTGTCGTAACATTGGCACCAACATGCCAAAACATTACTATGTTTCTGTTTTAAACACTATAAGTCAACACATTATGATTTAAAGTGTGTTTTTATGGTGGAGTATGTCTGATCTACCATACAACTCATGTGCTTGCTTTAAGAATGAAGTAACCAGACACATTTGCCACAAACAGGAATATGTCTGTATTTAAGTTCGGAGTGATGATGTTGCTATGCTGGATATCTGAAAGCACCATTTAAATACATGAGTTCCATGTTTATTGCTTGGCTTTAATTTCTCAAACATATGTCTAACTAACGCCAAAATGGTTCTAATTCCAGATTCTAGTACTGGTACCAGCATCCTGACGCAACAGCAGCAACACAGTGACATGGATGAGACAATCATGTTACAAATGCAGCCATTAATTGAAGGAATCAGTCACCCAGCACCTGTGAGTACACTACCACAGCAAAGCACTCCACCACCACAACACAACCTATAAAAACCCCTTGCGCTATTAGACTTAATTTAGAGGCAACAGGACATGAATAAACTCAATAAAATAATTATAATTATAAGATAATTTTATTATCTATAAAATCATTAAAATATGAACACAGAAATAGTTCATCAACAAATGAAATTAAATAATTAATATGCGCATATAAATAAACCAAAAACAATAATTAAATACTAATAATAATAATAATAAAACTACTAATTGAGCATAAGAGGTGGATCATATAACTACAACACAGCCCGACAACAGCAGTAGCACAAGGCCCTGATCAAGGGACAGTTGGGCTACACAGCAGGCCACTAATCAAGATTGCCTGCGTAGGCAGACCCAAATTTTTGCTAACCTACCACCCCACCTCAGAAGAATCAGCAGAAATATCAGTCGCCAAAATGAACCAACCACCAGAATTTCCAATACCATGGAAATCATGCGTGCAGACATTACACATGTCATGGGCAACTTACAATGCATAATGGTGGTCATTCCGAGTTGTTCGCTCTGTAATTTTCTTCGCATCGCAGCGATTTTCTGCTATTTGCGCATGCGCAATGTTCGCACTGTGACTGCGCCAAGTAAATTTGCTATGAAGATTGGTATTTTACTCACGGCATTACAAGGTTTTTTCTTCGTTCTGGAGATCGGAGTGTGATTGACAGGAAGTGGGTGTTTCTGGGCGGAAACTGGGCGTTTTATGGGAGTGATTGAAAAAACGCTATCGTTTCTGGCAAAAACGCGGGAGTGGCTGGAGAAACGGAGGAGTGTCTGGGCGAACTCTGGGTGTGTTTGTGACGTCAAACCAGGAACGACAAGCACTGAACTGATCGCACTGGAAGAGTAAGTCTCGAGCTACTCAGAAACTGCACAGAGAAGTCTTTTCGCAATATTGCGAATCTTTCGTTCGCAATTTTGATAAGCTAAGATTCACTCCCAGTAGGCGGCGGCTTAGCGTGTGCAAAGCTGCTAAAAGCAGCTAGCGAGCGAACAACTCGGAATGAGGGCCAATGGAAGAACAGCACAGACAACAGCAAAGCTACATCAACATCTTAGAAAACAATCAAATGATCAATGAATCTATCACCAGAATTTTAGAGAATCAAAATGCTGCAACACGTGAACTTAATGCCACCCTCACTAACCTCAATGAAACACTCAGATCCCAGCACCAACAGCAACCAAGCAGCAGTTCTGGTACGACTACTCCTATTCTATCGCCAGTGTCCTCACCACTAAGGCGCTCCACCAGAGCACGCCAACACGACAGTGGTAAAAGCAAAGCCCAGTCCAAGCAGCCAACCCCCAAAAAATAAAAAATATTGACGTCGATTTCTGTATAGAGAAGAATATAATCACAGTTAGTAAGTGTAGGTTTGTCTCTATATACTGTATATAACACCTTGCACCTTGTCAATTTGTTGAATATCATTAATTATAAGTGTTACAAACAACAACAGGATTTTTGCCAACACATTTATTCTTTAACATCTTTGTATTTTTTTGGAGGAAGAAAAAGTAATTTGATCTGCACATTGATCGTAGCATGCAGTAACAAGACCACTTGATTTTTTTCTAATCATTATTCTTTCTAGATTCCAATCATTCTCATATCTTGCAGGCAGACTAATTGGCAGCCATGCAGAATGTCTGTAGCATGCAGTAACAAGACCACTTGATTTTTTTCTAATCATTACTCTTTCTAGATTCCAATCATTCTCATATCCTGCAGGCAGACTAATTGGCAGCCATGCAGAATGTCTTTAGCATGCAGTAACAAGACCACTTGATTTTTTTCTAATCATTACTCTTTCTAGATTCCAATCATTCTCATATCCTGCAGGCAGACTAATTGGCAGCCATGCAGATTCATCCATGACCAATACAACTTACAATGTGATTTTTAACTCTTTTACATTTCTTCTCTAGACGACATTACAAGAATAACACAATTGAGTTGCCTAAAAAGGTACTAATATGTTGTGAAACAATTTAGATAATTCAGTCCCAAAATGAATGACATTATTGTTGTGCCATGTTTGTGTGTGTTAAAAATGAGAAATCAGATTATTACACATGATGCAGAAACAAAGAAATTGTAAATATTTTAATCAACACAAATAATGTGTATAATAATGGATATATGTTGAAAACTGTGTATTGACTTACAAATCACCACGTTTACTCCAGCAAACATAACAAAATTAATTATTTTGGATGATACTAAGTTTGTGTCCCTTAAATATGATGGAGCATCACACATAGGGACACATGTATTCCTCAAGGCTAACATATTATATGTGGAGAAGTGTTACATTAGGACGTTACACACATTCATAAAGTAAAATACAAAATAAATTGCTATGTGGATTATGTGTGCTTTTAATAAATTATCAGTACAAGTTTATTAACACTTATCCAGACTTCATGCATGTCACTCATAATCTGTTGTTTAGAGATTTTAAATAAACACAATACACATGCTACATTTGTTTTGCATAAAGCGAGGGTATATTTGTATGTCTCAAGGAGACAGACACATTCTGAGTAATGGTTTTTAAATGAAAAATGGGGCAACATATATTTATGCTTACACAAAAAATGAAAGAAGCAAACAAAACTTACCTTAAAAACAAGTATTTATCAGGTCTTGCCTAACCTGCCTCCCTACATCTGTACTCCAAGTATCACCAGATGTCTCTAATTCCCCTGCTTGCTGGCTGCTTTCTTCATCCTCCTCCTCATCAACATGTGGCAGATGTTGTTGCAAACACATGTTATGAAGAAAGCAGCAGCAGAACACAATTTGAGTCACCTTCAAGGGACTATACAACAAAAGGCCACCAGACTTATCCAGACTAAACCTAGATTTCAGCACACTAAAACATCTTTCTATCACATTCCGCGTGGACTTATGTGCATGATTGTAATTGTGTTCAGCAGGGGTATCAGGTCGGGACAATGGAGTTAGAAGCCAAGAGAAACAGCCATATCCTCCATCACCTGAAAGACAGATATAATAATGTGTCTCATTTTAAGATACAGCAACACATAAGTAACACACTGTATTTGGCCAAACTATACACAGGCCTACACATATCAAATTACATACCCAGCAGCCATCCATCTGGCATTTGTCCATCCTCAAACTAATCAAAGAGGGATGACTGACTGAGGATGAAGGAGTCATGGCAGCCCCCAGGGTAACCAGCAACAACACTCATTATTTTGAGTTTTGCATCACAAACCACATGCACATTTGTGGAGTGCTCTAGATGACGATTAGTATAGATGTGCTGCCTGCCCCTAGGTGATCTCAGCTGAATGTGTGTGCAATCCATGGCTCCCAGCACATTGGGCATGCCAGTAAGCTCATAGAAATCTACCCTGATGGCTTGCCACTGAGACTCCTGGGTAGGGAAGCAGATTGAGGCATCGATGTGGGGCTGCAAAACAGCCAACACCTGTGTATTTGATAGAAAATAAAACATGAGATTTTATGACAGAACTGGCCACCGAGAGTAATTAAAAACAACCAAAAACAGAGGAGGTAGTTAGGTATACATCACCTGTGTTAATATTCTTGAAAATGAGGGCTGTGAGATTCCTATGACATCCCCAGACACAGCCTGAAAGCTCCCAGTAGCCATAAAGTGCAACACAGCCAGGAGTTTGTGCAGGCCTGAGACAGAGCGAGAGCATGCTGTCTCAGGTTTTAGGCCCAGTTTGACAAGGTCATACAGACGGAAAATGTTGGTACGATTTAGACGGAACATCTGTATGACCCTATCATCGGACAATGCGTTCAAGTTTAAACGCCCCCTAAAAAACGAAGCCTGTGCAGCCTCTGCGGAACCTGTACAACCTGCTGACCATGTTCAGTTTCTTGGCCCTGGTTACTTACAGGCTGATGTCTGAGTCTGAGGAATCCCACAGCACACAAAAGATCACTGGCCCACAGTCCTGCTGCCATTTCTGAGTGTAGGTTGATTGAAATGGGCCTAAGATCCTTTTATAGGCATCCTAATTCAGGTGTGAATGATTTGCAAGTGGCAAAACATGTAAACACGCCTGAAAAAAGCAGGTCTATTTTTTTGCCGCTTTTTTTAACGAATCGCAAAAAAATACGACCGCAATTGAGCACTCAGAGACTAACACCCAAATACGAATGAATAGTGAATACCCGTGTTGTATGAAATAACAGCCGCGTTTGATCGATGGTCTATTCATTCGTATTTCTGAACTTTGCCATTAAAGCTAGTGATGTGCACCGGAAATTTTTCGCGTTTTGTGTTTTGGTTTTGGGTTCGGTTCCGCGGCCGTGTTTTGGATTCGGACGCGTTTTGGCAAAACCTCACCGACAATTTTTTGTCGGATTCGGGTGTGTTTTGGATTTGGGTGTTTTTTTCAAAAAACCCTAAAAAACAGCTTAAATCATAGAATTTGGGGGTCATTTTGATCCCATAGTATTATTAACCTCAATAACCATAATTTCCACTCATTTCCAGTCTATTCTGAACACCTCACACCTCACAATATTATTTTTAGTCCTAAACTTTGCATCGAGGTCGCTGGATGGCTAAGCTAAGCGACACAAGTGGCCGACACAAACACCTGGCCCATCTAGGAGTGGCACTGCAGTGTCAGGCAGGATGGCCCTTCAAAAAAATAGTCCCCAAACAGCACACGATGCAAAGAAAAAAAGAGGCGCACCAAGGTGGCTGTGTGACTAAGCTAAGCGACACAAGTGGCCGACACAAACACCTGGCCCATATAGGAGTGGCACTGCAGTGTCAGACAGGATGGCAGATTTAAAAAATAGTCCCCAAACAGCACATGATGCAAAGAAAAAAAGAGGTGCACCAAGGTCGCTGTGTGACTAAGCTAAGTGACCCAAGTGGCCAACACAAACACCTGGCCCATCTAGGAGTGGCACTGCAGTGTCAGACAGGATGGCAGATTTAAAAAATAGTCCCCAAACAGCACATGGTACAAAGAAAAAAAGAGGTGCAATGAGGCAGCTGTGTGACTTAGCTAAGCGACCCAAGTGGCCGACACAAACACCTGGCCCATCTAGGAGTGGCACTGCAGTTTTCTAGAGAGAGGATGAGTGCTTCCATCCTCATGTGAATCTGAACTACTAGCCATGAACATAGGCCAGGGCCTCAGCCGTTCCTTGCCACTCCGTGTCGTAAATAGCATATTGGCAAGTTTACGCTTCTCCTCAGATGCTTTTAATTTAGATTTTTGGGTCATTTTACTGAACTTTTGTGTTTTGGATTTTACATGCTCTCTACTATGACATTGGGCATCGGCCTTGGCAGACGACGTTGATGGCATTTCATCATCTCGGCCATGACTAGTGGCAGCAGCTTCAGCACGAGGTGGAAGTGGATCTTGATCTTTCCCTTTAACCTCCACATTTTTGTTCTCCATTTTTTAATGTGTGGAATTATATGCCAGTATCAATAGCAATGGCCTACTACTATATTTACTGCGCAAAACTAAAATGCACCACAGGTATAGAATGTAGATGGATAGTATACTTAATGGATGATGAGTGACGACACAGAGGTAGGTACAGCAGTGGCCTACCGTACTGCTATAAGTATATATATAGTATACTGGTGGACACTGTCAGCAAACTGAAAAACTGTCTAAAATGCACCACAGGTATAGAATGTAGATGGATAGTATACTTAATGGATGACGAGTGACGACACAGAGGTAGGTACACAGCAGTGGCCTACCGTACTGCTATATATAGTATACTGGTGGACACTGTCAGCAAACTGCAAAACTAAAATGCACCACAGGTATAGAATGTAGATGGATAGTATACTTAATGGATGACGAGTGACGACACAGAGGTAGGTACACAGCAGTGGCCTACCGTACTGCTATATATAGTATACTGGTGGACACTGTCAGCAAACTGCTAAACTAAAATGCACCACAGGTATAGAATGTAGATGGATAGTATACTTAATGGATGACGAGTGACGACACAGAGGTAGGTACACAGCAGTGGCCTACCGTACTGCTATATATAGTATACTGGTGGACACTGTCAGCAAACTACAAAACTGTCTAAAATGCACCACAGGTATACAATGTAGATGGATAGTATACTTAATGGATGACGAGTGACGACACAGAGGTAGGTACAGCAGTGGCCTACCGTACTGCTATATATTGTATACTGGTGGACACTGTCAGCAAACTGCTAAACTAGTCTAAAAAAATGCACCACAGGTATAGAATGTAGATGGATATATACTTAATGGATGACGAGTGACGACACAGAGGTAGGTACAGCAGTGGCCTACCGTACTGCTATATATAGTATACTGGTGGACACTGTCAGCAAACTGCAAAACTGTCTAAAATGCACCACAGGTATAGAATGTAGATGGATAGTATACTTAATGGATGACGAGTGACGACACAGAGGTAGGTACAGCAGTGGCCTACCGTACTGCTATAAGTATATATATAGTATACTGGTGGACACTGTCAGCAAACTGCAAAACTGTCTAAAATGCACCACAGGTATAGAATGTAGATGTATAGTATACTTAATGGATGACGAGTGACGACACAGAGGTAGGTACACAGCAGTGGCCTACTGTACTGCTATATATAGTATACTGGTGGACACTGTCAGCAAACTGCTAAACTAAAACGCACCACAGGTATAGAATGTAGATGGATAGTATACTTAATGGATGACGAGTGACGACACAGAGGTAGGTACACAGCAGTGGCCTACCGTACTGCTATATATAGTATACTGGTGGACACTGTCAGCAAACTGCTAAACTAGTCTAAAATAATGCACCACAGGTATACAATGTAGATGGATAGTATATTTAATGGATGACGAGTGACGAAACAGAGGTAGGTACAGCAGTAGCTACCATACTGCTATATATAGTATACTGGTGGACACTGTCAGCAAACTGCTAAACTAGTCTAAAATGCACCACAGGTATACAATGTAGATGGAGATTATACTTAATGGATGACGAGTGATGACACAGAGGTAGGTACAGCAGTGCACTCTGCACTGTACTACTCCTATATAATATTAATTATACTGGTGGTCCCCAGTCCCCACAATAAAGCAGCACACTGTGAGCACAGATATGGAGTGTTTTTCAGGCAGACAACGTATACTGGTGGTCACTGTCAGCAAAACTCTGCACTGCACTCCTGCTATAGCTGCTCCCCAGTCCCCACAATTAAGCAGTGTGAGCACTCAGCACAGATATATCATGCAGCACACTGAGCACAGATATGGTATGGAGCGTTTTTTTCAGGCAGAGAACGGATAAAAAAACTGGTGGTCACTTATCAGCAAAACTCTGCACTGTACTCCTAACAGCTGCTCCCCAATCCTCCCCACAATTAAGCAATAAAAAACAAACAAGAATCAACTGTCTTCTACAATAAACGGAGAGGATGCCAGCCACGTCCTCACCCTATCATCTCCAATGCACGAGTGAAAATGGCGGCGACGCGCGGCTGCTTATATAGAATCCGAATCTCGCGAGAATCCGACAGCGGGATGATGACGTTCGGGCGCGCTCGGGTTAGCCGAGCCATACGGGAGAATCCGAGTATGGCTCGGACCCGTGTAAAAAGGGTAAAGTTCGGGGGGGGTTCGGTTTCTCGGAAACCGAACCCGCTCATCACTAATTAAAACCATTACGAATAGCCCAAACACTGCCGAGATTTGTGCTTAGTGAATTCCCCTGTTGGGACTTAGAAAAAAAAATACAAATCGGTCAAACTCAGATTATTAGTAAATATAGGCCTTGGATGGAGAAATGTGTAGCCACTGAGTATGGTAGGAAAGGATCTCTAGATCCCTGTGTTCTGTTTGTGCTCTGTCATAGAAATTGCTTAATTTGATTTACCATGATGTCCGAACTAGAAGGGGAGATTTCTCAAACCTTGAAGAGTGATAAATTGGAGAGAGATAAAGTATCAACCAATCAGCTCCTTACTGCCTTGTTACAAGCTGTGTTTGAAAAATTACAGTTAGGAGCTGATTGGTTGGTACTTTATCTTTCTCCACTTCATCTGGCTGAAAGGTTTGATAAATCTCCCCGTTAATGTGCTATCCTCTTATGTTAATATGCTATCAAGCACAGTGTTATTTACAGTATTAGAATGTACCTGTAACATGAATATGTTGAAATTGAAAATCCAGGAGCACATTCGAAACAAACTTAACAAAGTTAAGGCATGCGGTCAGGGCCATATTATCTATTAGGCTGAGTAGACTGAAGCCTAGGAGCCCTGCTGAAGTAGGCTGAAGCCTAGGGACTGTCAACTTTTTCTGCTGAAGTTCTGTTACCTGCGCCTTAGAGCTCCAATGGTTAAAGACACTTTGCACTCTGTGCCTGTAGCAAGGCACAGATGTACTCAGCTGAAGGTGGGTACACACTGAAAGATATCTCTGTCAATCAATTGATCGGCAGATATATCTATGGACGGATCGGGCAGTGTGCTGTGCATACACACAGCCCGATCCATCGGGGACTGACGTCATGAACTGGGCGGGCGTGTACACACGCCCGCCCAGTTCAGCTGTCAATCACCACCAGCCGCCGCAGCATGTGTACGGGCGGTCAGCCGACCGCCCCGTACACACACAGCGATGCGCCAGTATATCGGTAGATATATAGGCCGTCGGCTGTGCTGCAGGGCTGACGAGATACGTCTGTGAACGACGGAGTTCACAGACGTATCGGCCGTACTCACTGGCCGACAGACCCGCGATATAGTGACCGTTCAAGAGAAACATAGCGGGCGTTCAAGAGAACGGCCGATATATTGGCCAGTGTGTATGGGCCTTGAAGTTTGTTTTGAGACAATGGGGCAGATGTATTAACATGGAGAAGGGATAATGAAGTGATAAAGAAGTGATAAGTGCAAGGTGATAACGCACCAACCAGTCATTACAGATTTGAAAAATGACAGGATCTGACTGGCTGGTGCATTATCACCTTGCACTTATCACTGCTCAATCACTTCTTTATACCTTCTCCAGGTTAAAGGGGGGTACACATGGAGCGATGTTCACTTAATTTCTAAGCAATCTGACTATATTGCTTAGAAATTCAGAGCACATTGCTCCATGGGGGTCATTACGAGTTGTTGGCTAGCTGCTTTCGTTCACAGCGCAGCGATCTGGCAAAAAATCAGCACTTCTGCGCATGCGCGTTGTACTATTACAATGAAGGATGTGGTTTCACACAAGGTCTAGCGAAGCTTTTCAGTAGCACTGCTGGTCGCAGAGTGATTGACAGGAAGAGGGCGTTTCTGGGTGTCAACTGACCGTTTTCAGGGAGTGTGCGGAAAAACGCAGGCTTTGCTGGGGAAACGGAGGCGTGGCTGGCCGAACTCAGGGCGTGTTCGTGAAGTCAAAACAGGAACTAAATAGTCTGAAGTGATCGCAAGCTAGGAGTAGGTCTGGAGCTACTCTGAAGCTGCACAAAATTATTTTGTAGCCGCTAAGCGATCCTTTCGTTTGCACTTCTGCTAAGCTAAAATACACTCCCAGAGGGCGGCGGCTTAGCGTTTGCACGGCTGCTAAAAGCACCTAGCGAGCGAACAACTCAGAATGAGGGCCCATGTGTAGGGGTGCCGGCGACAGCGATGCGCGGCCCCGGCGACAGCGATGCGCGGCCCCGCGCGTCTCTATCGCCAGCTCTAGATTGAGCATGCATGCATGCCCAATCTAGTAGGATCGATCATTTCACCGCTGGGTGAAAAAAGCGGGCCCCCGTCCACCCCCCTCGCTCAGCACACATCGCGCTGTGCTGAGCAGGGGGAGAGATATGTGCTGAGCGGTCTGTGATAGATCGCTCAGCACACATCTCTGGGAAATCTCTTGTGTGTACCCCCCTTAATACATCTGCCCCAATGGGTGGTGAGAAGACAGCAGATTAATAGCGCACTAGCGCTATTTCAAAACAAAAAAGGAAGAATGATTGTAATGTGTGAAAAGAGGTCAGCGGACTTTATTTCAACTGAGTATTGGTGTCCATGTGAATACTAAAAGACATAGTAAATGATAGCATAAACTCTGCTTCCAAATTGTAAGCTGTAGTGCGGTAAGATTGAAGTGCTGGAGGGGGTCCGATATACATGAAAACCTAGGGGCCCGAGCCATGAGTTAACTTAATATGGCCCTGCATGCTGTCTCCAAACATTTTATTACGCATCATAACTCGAATCCTGAAGAACTATCTTTCAAGGCGATTGAGGTGTTCGAATTAGGAGAAAGAAGAGGAGACCTATCCAACAAACTGTTGACAAGAGAGATGTTTTGGATTTTCGAACTTCAGACATTGGCTTAAATGTATTAAGCTTTACAAAATGATAGAGTAGACGGCTATAAAAAGTGATAGAGGGGTCTACTCATGTAAGACAACAGGAGGGAGCAGAAAAGAGGGAGATAGAATATATTGGGAAATAGGATAGGGGTGCGATCAGCAGGGCCATAAATAGGTGTGTGGCGATGGTGCCTTGCCCACAGCGCAACTGCACTGAAGGCGCACCATCTGGCAGCACACCCCCACGTATAACCATTGCATTCAGTGTGCTGAGGGAGTAGTGAAAGTTCAGCTGGTCGTCACCTCTGTAAGGGACGGGGAGTGGTGCCGCAGGCTCCATTTGGAGTTACACAGCCCCCATGCGGTAATTCCGCGTGTGAGTTCCGCCACCACCACTGATATGGAGAAGGAGTGTGAGCGCTACTACAGGCGCCAAATCCCCTATATGAGCCATCGCTGCCTCTGCCCTGCCTGGTAATTCCACGTGTGAGACCCGCCACCGCCTCTGATATGTGGAGGGAGTGTGAGCGCTACTGCAGGCGCCAGCTCCAGTATATGATCCGCCGCTGCCTGAGCCAACTCCGCCTGTGAGACCCGCCACAGCAATGGAGCACCTGTATAAGACTGTCTGTGCCCGTCAGGTCTGGATTGTGGATCACCCCCACACACACACACACACACACACACAAACACACCCTGAGAGACACTCACTATCCCTACCTGAGAGAGACACACTCACTCACCCTGCCTGAGAGACACACTCACCTTGCCTGAGAGAAACACTCCCTCACCCTGCCTGAGAGACACACTCATTCACTTACTCACTCACCCTGCCTGAGAGACACACTCACTCACTCACTCACCCTGCCTGAGAGACAAACTCACTCACCCTGCTGAAGAGACACACTCACTCACCGTGCCTGAGAGACACACTCACTCACCCTGCCTGAGAGACAAACTCACTCACCCTGCCTGAGATACACACTCACTCACCCTGCCTGAGAGACACACTAACTCACTCACCCTGCCTGAGGGACACACTCACTCACTCGCCCTGCCTGAGAGACACACTCACTCACTCGCCCTGCCTGAGAGACACACTCAGTCACTCTCCCTGCCTGAGAGACACACACACACACACACACACACACACACACACCCTCCCTGCCTAATGTGTAGAAAAAAGGGGGCTCAGTTGCTATAATTTGTAACAAAGGGGATCTCTACCTGCCTTATGTGTAAAAAAAAGGGGACTCTGCCTGCCTTATGTATAAAAAGGTGGACTCTGCTGCCGTAATGTGTAAATGGGAAAATCTACCTGCCTAACGTGTAAAAGGGGACTCTACGTGCCGTACTGTGTAAAAGGGGGACTCTACGTGCCTAATGTGTAAAAGGGGACTCTGCCTGCCATACTGTGTAAAAGGGGGACTCTTCCTGCCTAATGTGTGAAAGGGGACTCTACCTGCCGTACTGTGTAAAAGGAAGCTCTGCCTGTTGTACTGTGTAAAAGGGATTTATGTGGCCACGCCCCTTCCTCATGAATCCACACCCCTATATTTTTGGCGCGCGCCTACAGTGCGCATTGGCCCTGTTTTATATTGGGGGGGCCGCCGATGCTGTTTCTTGAACACAGCGCTAAAATGTCTAGTTACGGCACTGGCGATCAGCCACCATTAAGTAGATGTTTTGCAGACATTATAGTATAGGGGAAATTGAAGGATAAAGTCCAATGAACTATGGGGGTCATTCCGAGTTGTTCGCTCGTTATTTTTTTGTCGCAACGGAGCGAATAGTCGCTAATGCGCATGCGCAATGTCCGCAGTGCGACTGCGCCAAGTAAATTTGCTATGCAGTTAGGAATTTTACTCACGGCATTACAAGGTTTTTTCTTCGTTCTGGTGATCGTAATGTGATTGACAGGAAGTGGGTGTTTCTGGGCGGAAACAGGCCGTTTTATGGGTGTGTGTGAAAAAACGCCACAGTTTCTGGGAAAAACGCGGGAGTGGCTGGAGAAACGGAGGAGTGTCTGGGCGAACGCTGGGTGTGTTTGTGACGTCAAACCAGGAACGACAAGCACTGAACTGATCGCAGATGCCGAGTAAGTCTGGAGCTACTCAGAAACTGCTAAGAAGTGTCTATTCGCAATTCTGCTAATCTTTTGTTCGCAATTTTAATATGCTAAGATTCACTCCCAGTAGGCGGCGGCTCAGCATGTGCAAAGCTGCTAAAAGCAGCTTGCGAGCGAACAACTCGGAATGACCCCCTATGAAATAGAGGCCCAGGTCACGTGTCTGGTGGGATTGTGGCCATGTAGGTCTTGTATGCAGTCGAGCACTTATATTCCAACCAGGGAAACCAAGTACCAGTGAAGTCAGAGTATTTATTTGAAGAAGATACCAGAAGGTCTTCCATAGACATGAAATAGTTGATCTTGTGGAACCAATCTTTCTGTGTAGTGGGTATGGGAGAGTTTCAAAGCATCAGAATAACAGAGCACGCTACATTACTAAAGTGACATAACAGTGATTTTTTTTTATTTAGTCACTGGAATTGGAGAGTGTCTAAGTATCCAAAATGTGGGGTCTGTTGTTACCGAGTTTCTACAAATTAGTTGGTAAATAGAATTAACTTCAGCCCAAAAGTTGGAGAAGCGAGGACAATCCCTCCAAACATGATATAGAGTACATAAGGCAGAGGTGCATCTCCAACAGGAACCAAAATTGGAAGGGAACGTGGAATGGACCATCTCATTAAGACCTTAAATTGAGACTTGATGAAGAAAAATCAAATATCTGTATTGTCTCAAAAATCGTGCTTTTAGACTTATAAGTAGATATCTGTAAATGGCTCCTTTTAATTCCAATAATGATCAGTTTCTCTTGCAGTGGAAAGTTTCTGCCAACCTTTGTCCTAGCTTGTGACTAAGAACATAAGTGCATACGTGGTGCTTAGATAAAGACCCTCGTATTTAGATAACCAGAACTTAATGACATTTTATGGGTTTTGATGAGTACATATCAGATGAACCTTCGGTTTTGGAAAACAGCATATTGACACATGAACAGAGATGACCTTTTTGCTGACAAGGCATATTAAGAAACTCCAAAGACAGATGTGGGCGCTGATTAGTTCAAAATTAACAGGGATAATAATTTTAAATTGCTAACCACCCTTCTGGCTGCCCACAATGGTGGACCTGGGTATCCACCATAAAGTGCAGAAAAGAAGAAAATAATGTGGGCGCTCGGAAGGGATAATAGTGCAACAGCTGCTGGTTTTGTAAATATATAAATTTATTGGTAAAAGATTCTTTCTAAAACTAGACACTGATTGGCTAAAAGCCTGAACATTACATATAAACAGTTAAATGAAAATAAAAAATAAAATGAAGGACTGTGTCCTGAGTCTCTGAACTTGCTGGTATACACAAAGCCTCTTAGGTGTTAGTTTTTTGCATGCATAAGCCGGCTGTTAGTGGCTATAAAGGGTTAAAGCATATTGAGCTCAATTGCAAGTTAGATAAAGCTGGTTAATGCTTGATAGAGCCTGTTTATACTTCACCAATACGGGGCTGGTAAGATGAGTATTCGATGGTAAAGGAGTGTGATAATGTCAGATGGACGGAGTTCACGTCTGTCTGTTGTCCATAAAGCTTACTTGATCCACTGGCAGACTTAATAGCAGGCCGCTCAGCGGTGGTTCCCTTAGAAGAGTCCTGCTGTTGGTGATGTTGTGTGCTGACAACCGTCGCTAGGCCAGGGAGAGGACAGGGACAGAGAGTCCAAATCGCAAGTCCAGGATAGCAGGAGACGCTATAGTGCCGCGTTCCGCGGCTTCCGGGTTCGGGGCTTCCGGCTTCTGGCTGCATTCCACCTGCATTCCACAGTCATAGATAGGTCCCTGACGCGTTTCTCCACCTCCAAAATGGGCGGTTTCATCAGAGGTATATATGCTTATGCTCCACCTATCTAAAATCTGCATACGCCCACAACACGCCCCTGCTCGTAGTTTTTGTGAGTCCAGACCTTTAGTATGCCTCCTACACGCCTAGTTTTTTTTAGTGCATATGCAGTTTTTACTATTTCTCACAAGTTGTATTTTTTGTCTCAGAAATTGTATTTTTTGTCTCAGATTTTATGTATTTTTCCAATTTTTGCAATTTTGCGTTCCTTGTTGAATTAGTCCCATTATCAGCAGTGTTCATTCCAGGAGTGGACAACCGGGAAGCAGATTATCTCAGTCGTCAGGATTTTCATCTAGGAGAATGGGCTTTACATCCAGAAGTGTTCCAGATGTTAGTCCAGCGGTGGGGTTACCCATGGGTGGATCTAATGGCATCTCGCTAAAATTATCAGACACCCAACTATGTGTCCAGAACAAAAGATCCAAAGGCAGTGGCAGTGGATGCTCTCACGATAGCATAGCCGTACAGCCTTGTGTATCTATTTTCACCATTTCCGCTGCTTCCTTGGTTGCTAAAGCGAATCAAGAGAGAATCCATTACCGTCCTACTAGCGGTGCCTCATTGGCCTCGGAGAACTCGGTTCTCGAATCTCCGTGATTTACTCACAGACGATCCATGGCCGCTTCCGCTATGTTGAGATCTTCTGCAACAGGGTCCGTTTCTTTACCCCAATTTAGTACTGCTGCGTTTGACGGGGTGGCTGTTAAAACCGCTCTCTTAAGATGAGAGGGCATTCCAGAGTCAGTTATACCAACCATGTTACATGCTAGGAAGCCAATTACAGCAGCTCATTATCACAGGATTTGGCGATCTAATATTGATTGTGTGAATCTCGGAAGTTTCCGACATCTTCTTTTACTATTTTTACAGACAGGGTTAGACTATGTTTAGTGACAATAAAGGTGCAGGTATCTGCTTTGTCAATTTTCTTTCTCCGGCAGGGTCCACAGGTTATCCACAGGATAACAATGGGATATGATGGAGCGACAGCGGATTGGCACCAAATGATCACAAGCTTTCAGTCCTCCCAGGATGCAATGGGCCCGTCCATATATCCCCACCCACTGGCTCAGGCAAGGTCAGAGGACTGCTGTTCTTGGCAGCCCTAAGCTTTCTTGTTTTATTTTTATAGTCTTACTATGTATTTGAGCGATCTTTCTTAACAACATCTTATATGCATATTGTTAAGAGTCGCTCCAACAACTCTCCACCGGGTCGCAACAACGCTTACCCATGTGTACAGTGCTGTCTCGACGGGCGTCTGTGTTGGATACACTAGCAGGTCCAGCAGACGTTACCAGGCTGTGGCCGGAGCACGGGGAGAAGATTAGGCATTGGTTCCACGTAGTCGGGGAATATGGACACAGCTGCACTGTATTGGGAGGAGACTACCAAACAGTAGCTGACGCTTCGTCGCCACGGGTGCTCCAGCGCTAGGCCTTAGGGATCATTAAGCACCAGGATTAGTTTGAGGCTACAATCCCTAGGGTTGATGTCAGTGGTGGGGAGTTAGACGCTCTCCTGGTCGCCCCTCCCCCTGTTCATGACCAGTTTCCGCGATTCTCTCGCCATGAACTGTTGCCTCACTTTTGTCTCAGACGCTACCACGAGGGGTCTCGGTCACAGCATAGGCCGCTGTGTCTGTGTTCACTAAGCGCTACCACGAGGAGACCTGGTCGCAGTACAGGCATCTTTATGACCGGTGCGTCTGTATGCACAGTGCATCTGTGTCCACTTAAGAGTTCCCGGAGCGGCAGTATACACTAGTAGTGTCTGAATCCACTCAGCGTCAGATAACGTATTGATCGATCTTGGAAGTGAGGTGAGTCTCTCTGTATCCCACTCTACTGAGTACGGGTTATACAGCACTAAATTTCTATCTACTTTTGTTAGTATGAATAGTTAAATTTAAGTGCCTTTTGCATATGAGTCTGTGTACATTACTGTGGTTTTCTTCGCATTGCGTCTGAATACTTTAAGATCTGTATAAAACAGAATTCAGTAACATGTACTCCTACATACTTGAAAATGTGTTGGTAGTTGATTATGTGCTCATATGACTAATATATAACATGTGACTGCTAGTGTGATTGCTGACTTTAATATATGTTTGTCAGTTGTTTCTTCTGGTCCTCAATGCTGGTGCATGGGTAGGGTCAGATTGATATAACTTTAGAAGGTTAAAATGATTACAGTCACATATTGTGTAGTACACTGTGAAAGTACTGATTATTTACATGTCTAAGAGTGGCAAAGGTGACGAGGGTACACTCACAGTAACACCAACACTCATATCATGTTTGTCTTGCAAAACTGTATTATCCTCTCAGGATCTGGTACAGGATGGTTTATGGGCAAATTGTTTTGCATTTCAGCAGATTACAAGGCAAATCCCTGTTCAATGTCAGGTACAGATAGATCCACCTTGGGCGATGTTTGCACAACCTTGTCCAGTATAGCTGAAAGGGTAATTCCTGCAGCTTCGCTACGAGGAATGGGGTACACTAATAACCCATACATGCAGCTCCCTACTTACGGTATATCATTTCCCTGACCAGATTCTCCAAAGAGACAAGCTGATGAACCAAGTGTAAGTAAACCATCAACTTCACAGGCTACACATGATGATTCATTGGACGATGAAAGCTCTATATACTCTACTTCAGCATACGAAGAACAAGTAGAAGGTCTCAGCTCAGTGGATATAGCTGAGTTAATTAGAGCAATAAAGGCCATTCTATCCTTAGAGGATTCAGCAGAGCCTGTGTTTAAAACCAAGGCTCCTGTATTTAAATGGCCCAAAGCAGGTAAGCTGAGTTTCCAGTGTCAGACCAGCTAATGGAAATCATGGAAGAGGCTTGGGCTACACCCATTAAAAAATATAGAATTCCCAAAAAATGGGATTCCAATTATCCTTTTCCAGCTGGGGACTGTTAAAAATGGGAAATGGCTCCTAAAGTAGATACACATGTCATTCGATTAGTACAAAAATCTATATTGCCTTTGCCATCAACGTCATTGGATGATGTCACGGATAGGAGTGTGGATGGTTTTCTGAAAACCATATTTTCTCTGTCTGGGGCAGTCATAAGGCCAGCCATGGCTTCAGCTTGGATGGCAAAAGCAGTTGCTGCCTGGATAGAGGTACTGGAAGATGGTCTTTCAGCACCTTCAAGGGAGCAGGAATCCTGTATAGCTCATATAAAACAGGCTGCAATATTCTTGGAAGAAGCAGCAATAGATATGGTCACTATCACCTCCAGGGCATCAGATTCAACAATAGCTGCTCGCAGAGCACTATGGTTACATACATGGAAAGCTGATTCAGAATCTAAGAAGGTTCTGGAATCTTTGGCTTTTACTGGAAGCATTCTGTTTGGTAAAGAATTGACAGATATTCTGGAGTCAGAAGCAGACTCCAAAAAGGTAAAATTTCCTTTCACATATAACCCCAAATGTAGGGGTCCCGTTTTTCGTCCCTTTGGGTCACAAGGAAAAGCAAAAGGAAAAAGTGATTGTAAGCAGCCTCAATATAATAAATTTGGTAAGGGGGAAAAGCAATGGGCTACCAGAATGCCAGCCTCAAAACCAGATAATAAGTCATCAGTCTGATGGTGCGGGCCTCCTCCTGGGGGACCCCATGGTAGGGGGCCGACTTCTTCAGTTTGCACAGATATGGCAGCAGACTACAACAGATGCCTGGGTGCAAGAATAACTGCTGGTAATTCCATCTTCTACACTCCTGCAGAACATTGCACGCAAATAACTGCTGGTGAATATATACTTGTCTAGGTTTATTGTAAATGAGAGCTGCAGATTATCACTACTGATTGCACTGAAATAGTAATTAGCAAATTGGGTGTTAAGAATTATTGCATTGCTATAGGCATAAGGCATCTGCTTTTATATTAGATTGCTTATGCACATGATGGGTTGCTATTGATAAATTGGAATGTTATCTCCTGAGTATAGGCATGAGGGCATGACTGTGATAAATCTCAGTTGGTTGGTTTGTTCGCTTGTTTTCTTAAAACTTTTATTACTAGTCATTGCTGGGGGAGGGTTCATTGGAGTTTGGGTGTAATCAGTGTATTCACATGCTTGGTCCATTACTTAAAGAGCATCAGGAAGGCTTAGGCCGTAGGCTTGTGGGCCATTACTTCAAAGGACATTATTCAAAGGATAACAACAAATTTAAAAATAATTTTGACATTACACCGACGTTAAACCGAAGGAAAACAGAAGGACAACAAACAACCCACAATCTGGACCACTGAAGGACAGCTTTCAAACAAATGTGAGTCCAGTTCCTCTACACATCAAACTACTCCAGCCTGAGTAACCCATACAAATAACTTAAATCTGTGTTAGGAACGCTGCTAGACCTTTCCACTTCATCCGCAACTACTCAAATTTATGTCTATAGCTTACCAAAACCATCTGAATTCTCACCTGTACCAATGTTATCTGTCTTTTTACACTATGAAAAGACATCCCCAATCTGCTCACTACAGCTCTCTCTTATGCAAACTCATGTATGTTTTTTGATGTAATGATTGGCTTGCAATTGGCATTGCATGTGTGGGGAAGTTGCACAGTAAAACATAGTTTATTATTGCATGCTCTCTGGTGTTTACCTCCTTTGATCATTTGGTCATTGTGGTCAGGTGTACTATATCTTTACATTTAGGGAGGTGTATTCATGGTGTAAAGGACACAGTGTGATTCCTGATTAGTAGTGATGAGCGGGTTCGGAACCTCGGAATCCGACCAGCCCGAACTTCACCTTTTTTTTACACGGGTCCGAGCGACTCGGATCCTCCCGCCTTGCTCGGTTAACCCGAGCGCGCCCGAACGTCATCATCCCGCTGTCGGATTCTCGCAAGACTCGGATTCTATATAAGGAGCCGCGCGTCGCCGCCATTTTCACACGTGCATTGAGATTGATAGGGAGAGGACGTGGCTGGCGTCCTCTCCGAGTCCGTTGTATTATATTAGAACTTAGTTAGTTATAATTGTGGGGAGGATTGGGGACGGGGAGCAGCTGTTAGGGAGTACAGTGCAGGGTTTTGAGTTTAATCCGTTGTTTCTCTGCCTGAAAAAAAACGCTCCACCATATCTGTGCTCACTCAGTGTGCTGCACTGCTACATGATATATCTGTGCTGAATGCACTGCTCACACTGCCTAATTGTGGGGACTGGGGAGCAGTTATAGCAGGAGTACAGTGCACAGTTTTGCTGACAGTGACCACCAGTCCAGTATAAGTTTGTCTGCCTGAAAAACACTGTTGTGTTTTTTTTTCTTTCTTCATACTAGTTTAGCAGTCTGCTGCTGACACTGTCCACCAGGTCCGTTATACACACAGTATATTATATTTATATATAAGCACTAAGCAGCAGTACGGTAGGCCACGGCTGTACCTACCTCTGTGTCGTCAGTGCACTCGTCGTCCATAAGTATAAGTAATACTATACTATCCATCCATCTACATTGTATACCTGTGGTGGGTTTTTTTTCTTTCTTCATACTAGTTTTGCAGTCTGCTGCTGACACTGTCCACCAGGTCCGTTATACAGTATATTATATTTATATATAGGCACTAAGCAGCAGTACGGTAGGCCACGGCTGTACCTACCTCTGTGTCGTCACTCGTCGTCCATAAGTATAAGTAATACTATACTATCCATCCATCTACATTGTATACCTGTGGTGGCTTTTAGTTGTGCGCAAAATATGGAGAACAAAAATGTGGAGGTTAAAAAAATAGGGAGAGATCAAGATCCACTTCCACCTCGTGCTGAAGCTGCTGCCACTAGTCATGGCCAAGACGATGAAATGCCATCAACGTCGTCTGCCAAGGCCAATGCCCAATGTCATAGTACAGAGCATGTAAAATCCAAAACACAAAAGATCAGTAAAAAAATGACCCAAAAATCAAAATTAAAAGCGTCTGAGGAGAAGCGTAAACTTGCCAATGTGCCATTTACGACACGGAGTGGCAAGGAACGGCTGAGGCCCTGGCCTATGTTCATGGCTAGTGGTTCAGCTTCACATGAGGATGGAAGCACTCATCCTCTCACTAGAAAAAAGAAAAGACTTGCGGCAAAAGCACAGCAAAGAACTGTGCGTTCTTCGAAATCACAAATCCCAAAGGAGAGTCCAATTGTGTCGGTTGCGATGCCTGACCTTCCCAACACTGGACGGGAAGAGCTTGCGCCTTCCACCATTTGCACGCCCCCTGCAAGTGTTGAAAGGAGCACCCGCAGTCCAGTTCCTGATAGTGAAATTGAAGATGTCAGTGTTGAAGTACACCAGGATGAGGATATGGGTGTTGCTGGCACTGGGGAGGAAATTGACAAGGAGGATTCTGATGGTGAGGTGGTTTGTTTAAGTCAGGCACCCGGGGAGACACCTGTTGTCCGTGGGAGGAATATGGCCATTGACATGCCTGGTGAAAATACCAAAAAAAATCAGCTCTTCAGTGTGGAAGTATTTCAACAGAAATGCGGACAACAGGTGTCAAGCCGTGTGTTGCCTTTGTCTAATAAGTAGTGGTAAGGACATTAACCACCTCGGAACATCCTCCCTTATACGTCACCTGCAGCGCATTCATAATAAGTCAATGAAAAGTTCAAAAACTTTGGGCGACAGCGGAAGCAGTCCACTGACCAGTAAATCCCTTCCTCTTGTAACCAAGCTCGCGCAAACCACACCACCAACTCCCTCAGTGTCAATTTCCTCCTTACCCAGGAAAGCCAATAGTCCTGCAGGCCATGTCACTGGCAAGTCTGACGAGTCCTCTCCTGCCTGGGATTCCTCCGATGCATCCTTGAGTGTAACGCCTACTGCTGCTGGCGCTGCTGTTGTTGCTGCTGGGAGTCGATCGTCATCCCAGAGGGGAAGTCGGAAGACCACTTGTACTACTTCCAGTAAGCAATTGACTGTCCAACAGTCCTTTGTGAGGAAGATGAAATATCACAGCAGTCATCCTGTTGCAAAGCGGATAACTGAGGCCTTGACAACTATGTTGGTGTTAGACGTGCGTCCGGTATCCGCCGTTAGTTCACAGGGAACTAGACAATTTCTTGAGGTAGTGTGCCCCCGTTACCAAATACCATCTAGGTTCCACTTCTCTAGGCAGGCGATACCGAGAATGTACACGGACGTAAGAAAAAGACTCACCAGTGTCCTAAAAAATGCAGTTGTACCCAATGTCCACTTAACCACGGACATGTGGACAAGTGGAGCAGGGCAGACTCAGGACTACATGACTGTGACAGCCCACTGGGTAGATGTATTGCCTCCCGCTGCAAGAACAGCAGCGGCGGCACCAGTAGCAGCATCTCGCAAACGCCAACTCGTTCCTAGGCAGGCTACGCTTTGTATCACCGCTTTCCAGAATAGGCACACAGCTGAAAACCTCTTACGGCAACTGAGGAAGATCATTGCAGAATGGCTTACCCCAATTGGACTCTCCTGGGGATTTGTGACATCGGACAATGCCAGCAATATTGTGAGTGCATTACATCTGGGCAAATTCCAGCACGTCCCATGTTTTGCACATACCTTGAATTTGGTGGTGCAGAATTATTTAAAAAACGACAGGGGCGTGCAAGAGGTGCTGTCGGTGGCCAGAAGAATTGCGGGCCACTTTCGGCGTACAGGCACCGCGTACAGAAGACTGGAGCACCACCAAAAACACCTGAACCTGCCCAGCCATCATCTGAAGCAAGAGGTGGTAACGAGGTGGAATTCAACCCTCTACATGCTTCAGAGGATGGAGGAGCAGCAAAAGGCCATTCAAGCCTATACATCTGGCCATGATATAGGCAAAGGAGGTGGAATGCACCTGTCTCAAGCGCAGTGGAGAATGATTTCAACGTTGTGCAAGGTTCTGCAACCTTTTGAACTTGCCACACGTGAAGTCAGTTCAGACACTGCCAGCCTGAGTCAGGTCATTCCCCTCATCAGGCTTTTGCAGAAGAAGCTGGAGGCATTGAAGGAGGAGCTAAAACAGAGCGATTCCGCTAGGCATGTGGGACTTGTGGATGGAGCCCTTCATTCGCTTAACCAGGATTCACGTGTGGTCAATCTGTTGAAATCAGAGCACTACATTTTGGCCACCGTGCTCGATCCTAGATTTAAAACCTACCTTGGATCTCTCTTTACGGCAGACACAAGTCTGCAGAGGTTCAAAGACCTGCTGGTGACAAAATTGTCAAGTCAAGCGGAACGCGACCCGTCAACATCTCCTCCTTCACATTCTCCCGCAACTGGGGGTGCGAGGAAAAGGCTACGAATTCCGAGCCCACCCGCTGGCGGTGATGCAGGGCAGTCTGGAGCGAGTGCTGATGCTGACATCTGGTCCGGACTGAAGGACCTGCCAACGATTACTGACAAGTCGTCTACTGTCACTGCATATGATTCTCTCACCATTGAAAGAATGGTGGAGGATTATATGAGTGACCGCATCCAAGTAGGCACGTCAGACAGTCCGTACGTATACTGGCAGGAAAAAGAGGCAATTTGGAGGCCCTTGCACAAACTGGCTTTATTCTACCTAAGTTGCCCTCCCTCCAGTGTGTACTCCGAAAGAGTGTTTAGTGCCGCCGCTCACCTTGTCAGCAATCGGCGTACGAGGTTACTTCCAGAAAATGTGGAGAAGATGATGTTCATTAAAATTAATTATAATCAATTCCTCCATGGAGACATTCACCAGCAGCAATTGCCTCCAGAAAGTACACGAGGACCTGAGATGGTGGATTCCAGTGGGGACGAATTAATAATCTGTGAGGAGGGGGATGTACACAGTGAAAGGGGTGATGAATCGGACGATGATGATGAGGTGGACATCTTGCCTCTGTAGAGCCAGTTTGTGCAAGGAGAGATTGATTGCTTCTTTTTTGGTGGGGGCCCAAACCAACCAGTCATTTCAGTCACAGTCATGTGCCGGACCCTGTCGCTGAAATGATGGGTTCGTTAAAGTGTGCATGTCCTGTTTTTACAACATAAGGGTGGGTGGGAGGGCCCAAGGACAATTCCATCTTGCACCTCTTTTTTCTTTCATTTTTCTTTGCGTCATGTGCTGTTTGTGGAGTATTTTTTTGAAGGGCCATCCTGCGTGACACTGCAGTGCCACTCCTAGATGGGCCAGGTGTTTGTGTCGGCCACTAGGGTCGCTTAGCTTAGTCACACAGCTACCTCATTGCGCCTCTTTTTTTCTTTGCGTCATGTGCTGTTTGGGGAGTATTTTTTTGAAGGGCCATCCTGCGTGACACTGCAGTGCCACTCCTAGATGGGCCAGGTGTTTGTGTCGGCCACTAGGGTCGCTTAGCTTAGCCATCCAGCGACCTCGGTGCAAATTTTAGGACTAAAAATAATATTGTGAGGTGTGAGGTGTTCAGAATAGACTGAAAATTAGTGGAAATTATGGTTATTGAGGTTAATAATACTATGGGATCAAAATGACCCCCAAATTCTATGATTTAAGCTGTTTTTTAGGGTCTTTTAAAAAAAACACCCGAATCCAAAACACACCCGAATCCGACAAAAAAAATTCGGTGAGGTTTTGCCAAAACGCGTCCGAACCCAAAACACGGCCACGGAACCGAACCCAAAACCAAAACACAAAACCCGAAAAATTTCAGGTGCACATCACTACTGATTAGTAAAAAAAAAAATATATATATATCAAACACTGAGCAACATCCCCAAACAGGTAATTTCAACTTTAAACTTGTCATTTATTTTGTACAATCTGGACATGGCTACTAATAACAAATGCACAGACAAAAATCTTAAAGCTATGTGTGCAAATGCTAGGAGCTTAGGAGACAAAATTCCAGAGCTAATTGCGATAATGACAAGGGATAACCTGGATTTTGTGGCAATTACAGAGTCATGGTGCAATGAAAATCACGACAGGGACATAGCTATACCAGGATATAATTTATTTAGGAAGGATAGAATAGAAAGAATAGGAGGAGGGGTAGCAATGTATGTGAAAAAAGCATAAATGCTACTTTAATACAAAATATTGAAGACAAAACTGAGGCCCTTTGGGTCACCATAGAAACCGGGGAGAAGGATGTTATTCGCATTGGGGTGATCTATAGACCATCAGGCCAGGGGCAGGATTTGGACAGGAACCTATTGTTGGACATCACTAAAATGGCTTTAAAGGGAGAAGTCATAATCATGGGAGACTTTAATTTACCTGATGTAAATTGGAGGGGTCTTTTGCAAGTTCAGCTGCAAGTGGCAAATTTCTACATTCCTTACAGGGAGCATCTCTCAAGCAATTGGTGATGGAGCCCACTCGCAAAGATTCAATATTAGATTTAATTCTTACAAATGGTGATAGGATATCCGACATATATGTGGGTGAGCACCTGGGATCCAGTGATCATCAAGCAGTATGGTTTAGTATAAAGACAGGATCCAACTCCTGTCACACAAAAACAAAGGTGTTGGATTTTAGAAATGCTGATTTTGCAAAAATGGGGAGATGTTTAAGTGATTCATTGGCGGACTGGTGGAACTTGGAAGGAGTGCAGGAGAGGTGGGAAAAACTGAAAAGTGCAATACTAAGTGCAACTGATCTTTGTATCAAAAGGGTTAGGAAAAGCACCAGGAAAAGGAAGCCAGTGTGGTTCACAAAAGAAGTATCAACTAGTGTGAAAGCAAAAAAGATGGCTTTTAGGAAATACAAACAGACTCAAAATAATAATGACAAAGAGGTGTATCTTGACAGATGGAAGGATGCTAAGAAAGTGATCAGATGTGCAAAGGCAGAAGCTGAGGAAAAAATGGCCCAGTCAGTAGATAAAGGGGGCAAAACTTTTTTTAAGTATATAAGTGAAAGGAGAAAATCAAATGGAGGAATAATAAGACTTAAGACAGAGAGTGAGCATTTGGTGGAGGGTGACAAGGCAATAGCAGATCACCTAAATAATTATTTTTGCACAGTATTTACTACAGAAGAAGGGATGGGGCCACAGTTAAGTTGCAAGGACATTCATAAAAATAAGGTAGTTGAAAGTACATTTACAGAGGAGAAGGTCCTAACAAAACTTTCACAACTAAAAGTGGATAAATCAATGGGACCAGATGGGATACACCCAAGGATACTCAAAGAGCTAAAAGATGTGCTGGTTACACCATTAACAGAATTATTTAACCAGTCACTAAATACAGGTGCTATTCCAGAGGACTGGAAAAGAGCAAATGTAGTTCCACTGCACAAAAGTGGAAGCAAGGAAGAAGCAAGTAACTACAGACCAGTAAGCTTTACATCAGTAGTGGGGAAAGTAATGGAAAAACTATTAAAAGAAAGAGTTGTGGAATATCTTAAATCAAACCACTTACAGGATCCAAAACAGCATGGATTTACTGGTGGGAGATCATGCCAAACAAATCTTATTGACTTTTTTGACTCTGTGATGAAAATAATAGATCAAGGGGGAGCTGTAGATGTAGCATATCTAGACTTTAGTAAGGCATTTGACACTGTCCCACATCGCAGACTACTAAATAAACTTGAAAGCGTGGGGGTGGATTATAAAACAGTTAAATGGATAAGAACCTGGTTGCAGGATAGGAAACAGACAGTTGTAGTTAATGGAGTGCAATCTATGGAGGGAAATGTTACCAGTGGAGTACCCCAGGAATCTGTACTTGGTCCAGTTCTCTTTAATATCTTTGTTGGTGACATTGCAGATGGTATTGAAGGGAAGGTATGCCTTTTTGCAGATGATACAAAGATATGCAACAGGGTAGACACACCGGGAGGGGTAAAACAAATGATTGATGACCTAGGTAGGCTTGAGAAATGGTCAAGAACATGGCAACTACAGTTTAATGCTAAAAAATGCAAAATCATGCACTTGGGTCTCAAAAACCCAAAGGCTAAATATAGTATCAAGGGTACTATAATGGAAACTACTGAGGAGGAAAGGGATTTAGGAGTCACTATTTCAAGTGACTTGAAGGCAGGAAAGCAATGCAACAAAGCAAAGAGAAAGGCAAGTCAGATGCTTGGTTGCATAGGGAGAGGAATCAGTAGTAGGAAAAAAGAAGTGATAATGCCACTGTATAGGTCATTGGTGCGGCCCCATCTGGAATACTGTGTCCAGTTCTGGAGACCATATCTCCAGAAGGATATAAATACATTAGAGAGTGTACAAAGAAGGGCAACTAAAATGGTGCATGGCCTACATCACAAAACGTACCCGGAAAGGCTAAAAGATCTTAACATGTATAGTTTGGAGGAGAGAAGGGAAAGGGGGGACATGATAGAAACTTTCAAATATATCAAGGGTCTAAACAAAGTTCAGGAGGGAAACATTCTTCAAAGGAAGAAAAATATTAGAACTCGAGGACATACACTGAAACTGGAGGGGGGGGAGGTTCAGGGGAAATTTAAGGAAAAATTACTTCACAGAAAGGGTAGTGGATAAGTGGAATAGTCACCCATCAGAGGTGGTAGAGGCTAAGAGTGTAGAGCAATTTAAACATGCTTGGGATAGGCATATGAATATCCTTACAAAGAATTAAGGTTCAAAAAGGGTTGAGATTACCTAAAGGATAAAAAAAAGGGGCAGACTAGATGGGCCAAGTGGTTCTTATCTGCCGTCAAATTCTATGTTTCTATGTTTCTACGTAAGAAGTGGTATCTCTGGGTTATGTTTTTCCCTTCAAGAAGCATCCTCCTCGAAGGTTCTTCTGCATCAGCCCATCTCGGGTAGAGACGAAGGCCAGGGCTTTGCAAGAAGCAGTTCAGAAATTGCTTCAGTCAGGAGTAATCATTCCAGTACCCCCTGCACAACGGGGACAGGGGTTTTACTCCAACCTGTTTTTGGTACAGAAGCCAAATGGGTCTTTCCGGCCAATTCTCAATCTCAAAATGCTAAACAAATATATTTGGGTCCCACGGTTTCACATGGAGACGTTACACTCCATAGTTTTGGCCATGGAACCAGGGGATTATATGGTATCCCTGGATATTCAGGATGCTTACCTACATGTTCCTATAGCACTGTCTTATCAGTGTTATCTCAGGTTCGCTATCCTCCAGCAGCATTTTCAGTTCCAGGCGTTACCTTTTGGGTTAGCCACGGCACTCAGAGTATTTACCAAGATCGTGGTGGTTATGGCAGCTTATCTTTGCAAGCAGGGGATAAAAAAATTTCCATACCTCGACGACCTGTTAATTCTAGCACAATCACAGGAAATGCTCCTGGACCATCTCCAACAGACAATAACATGTCTGCAGAGGCACGGATGGCTCAGAAATTGGGCAAAATCATCTCTAGTTCCGTCACAACGGATGACTCACTTGGGGGCTGTACTGGATTCAAGTCTGCAGAAAATATTTTTACCTTAGGACAAGATAGCCAAGGTACAGTCAAGGACTCTGGAGTTGTTACACAGTCAAACAATATCAATCCACGCTGCAATGCGACTGATGGGTTTGATGGTGTCAACATTCGACATGGTGGAGTATGCACAATTCCACTCAAGACCTCTGTAGCGTCTGATTCTGGCCAGATCAAATAGAATACATCAGACAATAAAGAAACAGACTATGGTACTTTCACACAAGGTAAGAAAGTCATTAGCCTGGTGGCTACAAACATCCCATCTAGACAAGGGGAGACCCTTTTGGATATCCGATTGGGAGATCCTGACAACAGATGCCAGTCTTCAGGGCTGGGGAGCAGTGTCCGGAAGATTATGGTTCCAGGGACAATGGACCACAGAAGAAAGTTGCCTACCAATAAATCTGTTAGAACTTTGGGCCACATACATGGCACTGATTCAGGCAAAGGACACTCTTCAAGGAAGACCAGTCCAGATCCACTCGGACAATGTAACAGCGGTAGCATACCTCAACCATCAGGGAGGAACGCGCAGTCAAACAGCAATGAAGGAGGTAAGTCACATACTAAAATAGGCAGAACTCCATCTTCCAGCATTGTCCGCAGTATTCGTTCCGGGAGTCCTAAACTGGAAAGCAGACTTTCTCAGTCGACACGCCATTCAAGCAAGCGAATGAGCTCTACATCCGGAAGTCTTTCAGACTCTAGTAGACAAGTGGGGTTTGCCAGAGATAGATCTCATGGCGTCCCGTCTGAACAACAAAGTACCCATAGAACAAAGGATCCCGGAGTGATCTTGGTGGACGCCCTGTCAGTGAAATGGGATTTTCATCTGGCGTATCTGATTCTTTTCCGATCATCCTGGTACCCAGGGTGGTGAGGAAGATAAAAGAAGCAAAGGGTGCCGTGATTCTAATAGCTCCGGCTTGGTCCAGAAGGCATTGGTACACAGATCTGCAGAGAATGTCGATGGATGCTCCACTTCTGCTCCCTCAACGTCCAGATCTACTAATGCAGGGCCCTTGTTACCACAGGCATCTGGATCGACTATCGTTGACGGTGTGGCTCTTGAAACCTCTATCCTGAAGTCAAGAGGATTCTCACAACAGGTAATTCAAACAATGCTCAGAGCAAGGAAACCCTTCTCAGCTCGCATTTATCACCGAATATGGCAGGTCTATATTCATTGGTGCAGTGAAAGAAATATGGACCCGAAATCTTTCCAAATTTCTAGGGTCTTAGATTTCCTTCAGGCGGGAATGGATAAAGGTTTGAAGGTGGCTTCCTTGAAAGTACAAGTATCAGCATTGACTGTATGGTTCCAAAAGAAAATTGCCAATTTACAGGATGTGCGTACTTTCTTCCAGGGAATGCTGCGCATTCAACCTCCCTTTGTTCCTCCTACAGTGCCTTGGGACTTAAATTTAGTCCTGAAAGCCCTTCAAGTTGCTCCATTTGAACCACTTAATAAAGTGGATCTTAAATGGTTGACAACTAAAGTTCTCTTTCTACTGACTATGGCATCAGCTAGAAGAGTGTCAGATTTAGGAGCGCTGTCTTGTCGTTCTCCTTTTCTGACTTTTTGTCCAGATAAAGCAGTTCTCAGAACTAGGTCTGGGTATCTTCCGAAGGTGGTGTCTAAATACCACCTTAATGAAGAAATTGTAGTCCTGGCTTTTCAGGTATCGGGACTTTCTTTGGGAGATGCGTCGCTGGACGTAGTCCGGGCATTAAGGATCTACGTGGATCATACCAGTGCCATCAGAAAGACAGATTATCTCTTCATTCTCTATGGATTTCACAAGAGAGGATGGCCTGCTACTAAACAGACGCTGGCAAGATGACTTTGAATGACGATTTCAGAAGCATATTCTCGAGCTTATCTCCCTGTTCCGGATAATGTCTATGCTCACTCTACTCGTAAGGTAGGTCCTTCATGGGCAGCACAAAATGGTGCTTCAGCAGAACAGATATGTAAGACAGCCACATGGTCTTCCATTAACACATTCATTAGACATTATTCTTTGGATACTTTTGCCTCTCATGACGCTGAATTCGGGCAAAAGGTTCTCCTGTCCAATCAGGAGCGTCCCCACCACTAAATTGCTTTGGGAAATCCCATTGTTATCCTGTGGATAACCTGTGGGCCCTGCCGGAGAAATATACGTTATGGTAAGAACTTACCGTTGATAATGGTATTTCTCCTAAGTCCACAGGTTCCACAGGGATCCCACCCTGACGCTCCTGATTTGAGGATCTTTCTACTCATTAAAGTTCTTCCTTCTTGTACGGAAGGGTGTGCATGTGTGTTCTTCTCGCCTGATTAGGGCTCTACATGATGCTCCTGCCTAAATGCTTTGGAATACGGACGGGCCCGTTGCATCCTGGGAGGACTGAAAGCTTGTGATCATTTGGTGCCAATCTGCTGTCACTCCATCATATCCCATTGTTATCCTGTGGAACCTGTGTACTTAGGAAAAATACCGTTATCAACGGAAAGTTCTTACCACAACGTATATTTCAGCTGCGTTTGGCTCTTTTGCCAACAGTTCAAACTTTCCTGTAAGGTGTCCTTAGAGTTCAACCTCCATTTATACCACCTACAGCTCCATGGGACTTGAATCTAGTTTTAGATTTTTTGAAGTCTTCACTTTTGAACCCTTACAACAAGTGGATTTTAGGTTTCTTACTTGAAAAATAGTTTTTCTCCTAGCCTTAGCTTCGGCAAGGCGTGTTTCTGAATTGTCATGCAAAGCATCGTATCTGGTGTTTCATGATGACAGAGTGGAACTTCGGACGCATCCTGCCTTTTTTACCAAAGGTAGTATCCTTTTTTCACCAATAGTAGTTCCTGTTTTTTCAGAAGGTTCAGGAACTCCAGCTTCTTTGGATGTGGTTCGTGCGCTTCGGCTTTATGTAGCTCAAACATCAACATTACGTAAAACAGATACATTGTTTGTTCTCTACGATGCAGTCAAGATAGGTTGGCCAGTTTCCAAACAGACCTCGGCTAGGTGGATTAAGCTGACCATTCTTCAAGCTTACTTTCAAGCTAGTCTACAACCATCTGCATCGATTTCAGCACATTCCATGCGCTCCATACGAACATCATGGGCCAAGAAGGTCTTGGTTCCCAACAGTTCAGAGAATGGCAGTTGGGAGGATGTGGATTGCCATTGGTTAAGAGGTTGTTGCATCAAGGGCCTCTGGAGCATCCAAATTCGCAGAGTCTTCAGCTTACAGCATGGAAATTGAGCAGAATTTGTTAAGAAAGAAAGGATTGTCTGAGTCAGTGATTCAACTCATGTTGCAGGCCAGGAAAAAAGTTTCTTCTGACATCTATTACAGAGTATGGAGAACCTTTACTACCTGGGCAAAGGATAGATTTGATGTGTCGAAAGCTGAAATGGCTGAAGTGTTACAATTTCTTCATGACGGCTTCATTAAAGGTTTGGCGGTTTCAACGTTGAAGGTGCAAATATCTGCTCTGAGTGTTCTGTTGGACAGTAAATTATTTGATGGTGATCTGATAAAGACATTCTGTCAAGCCATAAGGAGAGTGAAGCCACAAGTTAGGTCAATAGTGCCGCCTTGGGATCTGAATCTAATCCTGAATGCATTAACGAACTGTCCCTTTGAGCAATTGCATGAGATAGGTGTCAAATTTCTGACATGGAAAGTGGTTTTTGTTACGGCTATTACGTCTGCGAGGAGAGTTGGAGAATTGCAAGCACTTTAGGCGGAAGAGCCATACTTGAAAATTTTGTCTGATAAGATTGTTTTGAGGACAAATCCGTCTTTTTTACCAAAGGTGGTATCTACTTTTCATGTTATTCAAGAGATCATTCTACCGTCATTTTTTCCTCATCCAAAATATAAAGAAGAGGAAAGGTTGCATACTTTGGATCTTGTGAGGTCAATATCTATTTGGAAAGAGTCAAGGAGTTCATAAAGACAAAGAGTTTATTTGTAGTAGCCATGGGAGCTCGGAAAGGTTGTACTCCAACGAAGCAGACCATTGCAAGGTGGATTAGAGAGGTGATTACGTTCATCTATCAAGAAGAAGCTCGGGAGGTTCCGGATAATATTAAGGCACACTCGACCAGGGCAGTGTCCGCCTCGTGGGCCAGGAAGGCACAAGTGGCAGTCAAGGACATTTGTGCAGCAGCTACGTGGTCTTCTATACATACTTTCTCTAAACATTATGCTTTGGATGTTGTTAAAGCTCGCTTTGGAAAGGGTCTTGGAACAGGCCTTGATATAAATAAATATTTAAGCATCGGCTTAACTGCTGTGTCTTCCCTCCCGTAATTCAGCTTTAGTATATCCCATAGTGTGGCTGCCATGAAGTAGGAAAAAGAAAACGGTGAATTATACTTACGATAATTCTGTTTCTTTGAAGTACTTCATGGCAGCCCATGAATTACCCACCCTGTAGGAGTGTTTTTTCTTTCAGCTGATAAAGGAGACACTCAAAAAGATAGGGCGGAAAGGGAGGTGCACAGTTATGTAGGCAAAGTGGGTGGAGCTAGAAAGAACAAACCTCCTGTCTACAATGAGAGAATGGGACATTAACCCATAGTATGGCTGCCATGAAGTACTTCAAAGAAACGAAATTATCGTAAGTATAATTTGCTGTTTTTGGTACTTACCAGATAAATCCTTTTCTATTAATCCATAGGGGGCACTGGACGCCCGCCCAGAGCAGTTTCACCTGTCTTGTGGTAAGTTCAGTTTATATTATGGAACACAGTATCACCTGTTTGTTTGAATGTTAAGGTGATTGTTATCTGTTGTCATTTCAACTTTCTAGTTGTTAGTTATCTTATAATGTTATATATAATTCTCCATTGTTCATCCACTTTCGCTCCTGTTCGGCTCAGCAAAATACACTGAGGCATCTTGGGAGTATGGAGGGGTGGAGGGTTTCTAATTTAAATATTTAAATGTGCCTATCGCACCGTCCATATCCCAAGAGTACTCCAGTGCCCCCATGGATTCAAAGAAAAGGATTTATCTGGTAAGTAGCAAAATCCAATTTTATGAGTGCAGTGTGTGCGGTATGAGCCCCGTGGACCCAGTGGCCCTTGTGCACCGCACACACTGCACCCATTATAGATACGCATTGAAGTGCAGGCAAATATGGACGAGATCGTCCATATTGGCCTGCAAGCACAGCCGACGGGAGACCAGCGATGAACGAGCGCGGGGACGCGCATCGTTCATCGCTGGAGTCTCCACACTGAAAGATATGAACGAGTTCTCGTTCATTTATGAACGAGATCGTTCATATCTTTCAAAAAATCGCCCAGTGTGTAGGGCCCATAAGAAGTTTTGTGCTGCTATTCATAATTAATCAAGTTTAATTGGTCTGCTTAAACTGTATAATGAGTTTTTATATGTATTTTATTTTGTTTTTATGTGTGGTTCAAGCTTTAGGGCTAGATAGATGTTCGCTTGGACAGTGATAACATGGAGAGAGAAACCAGTACCAGCCAAGTGCCAGCCAATCAGATCCTAACTGTCATGTTACAGGCTTTGTTTGCAAAATGACAGGAGCTGATTGGCTGGTACTTTTTCTCTCTCCATTTTATCGCTCTCCAAGCGATGATGCATCTCACCCTTAGAATGTTATTGTATAATTTTGTTTTTTGTTTTTTTGTAATTTTTTTTTTATACATTTCATTGTGGTACAATTGCATTTATTTTAGTCAGAATAGGACACAACTCAGGCTATACATCTACAACACTACCATAACATTCATACAAGATAACTCTCTTCTGTGTTTCTGCACAACTGACACCCAGAAACTGCCATTTCACATACTACTGAGAAAAGCAGCCAAGATGTATCTGACACAAAGATGTGTATGTCCACAACAGAGCATGCGTACTACCAGCCACAAACGTCTCCTCGCCCCATCACTGGCTGGTACTGACAGCAGAGTAGGGCATTGACAATACTTAGCTGCCCTCTTTAATGTGAGGTATATAATGCTCATGCTGTAGGGTGACAGTGTGATTTTAAAATAACAAACTGCATGTAGGAGTTAAATTATGTGATCATTTTTTTCCCGTATTTGTAAAAGATCACAAGATTAACGTTGAGCTCCTGGATTAATTCTAGTTAAAATTCAAGCAAATTTCTGCTAATTTGACTTATTCATACTGCTGGGTGAACAATTGTAGCCAAATTCGCTGAGCTAATTGTAGCTGATTTGTTCATCTCTATACACGATTATAATAGCAGTACAAGTTAGAGGAACAAGTAGACATTGAGTTCCTGCAAGAATTCATTTAAAATAACAGTTTTCTTAAAGTGCACCTGTCACTGTAAATTACCATGTCCTCTCCTCTTTAATAAAGACATCTTACCAAGGTGACACATCAACAATAGTACAACGGTACAGTGCATGACATAGAGCAAACAGTGTGACAGAATGTAAGTGAGTAACATGTACGTAATATGTATGTATAGATACAGTGCATGCCAGTCCAGGTTATAAGAAATCTCAAATACACCACGCCATTACCAGTGTGGCACTACTTCATGGCCATACAGTAGAACCCCATGGCATCTGTGTTTGTTTCTGAAAGCTTGATATTTTATTTTAATTTAATATATCATATTTTTTCCAGTTTTCCATAGTGAAGTCCATGTTACCACATATTCACCTTGTGTAGCTCTTTGGTAGCTGTATTAAGAAAACAGAAAATAATACATGTAAATAAACTGGTAATAGGCTAAACCCCAAGCATCCTTCTACTGCTGCTCCACTCTGTCAGCACCTGCACTGTGTGCTTACACTTTGCAGAATTCAATGTAAAGTACCTCTGGTGGCATACAACACACAGTGTCAGCCTGGGGTATGAAGGGCCCACCGGGGTAATGCAGTGGTAGGGGTCTATGTTTAGGTGTGTGGCCAGTCTCCAGAGTTGGTGTGGCCAGCCATCACATTGGTTTGCCTAACTATTAGAGAGTGCATGGGCTGGGCCCCATGACAAATATACATAGTAAATACTGCTAGTGCATGCATGATAATGTACCAGACTAATAACTAGAGATGAGCAGGTTCAGTTCTCAGAAAACCGAACCCTACCGAACTTCACGTCACGAGCCCGGACCCAGGTCAGGCTCAGGTTTTCCCGCCTGACTCGGAAACCAGAACAAGGCAAAACATCATCATCCCGCTGTTGGATTCTCACGGGGTTTGGATTCCACATAAACAGCAGCGCGTCACCGCCATTTTCACTCCGGCATTGGAGAGTGTAGAGAGAGGATGTGTCTCCGTCCTCAGTGTCCATGTCTTGTGCTGCATCTGTCCAGTCACAGTGGTGGTGTTCTCTGCTGCCATATGTCCAGTGCTGCTGTATAAGTCCAGTCCAGTGGTGCTGTGCTGTGCTGCATCAGTTCAGTGGTGGTGTCTTGTGCTGCATCAGTCCAGTCACAGTGGTGGTGTTCTCTGCTGCCATATGTCTAGTGCTGCTGTATAAGTCCAGTCCAGTGGTGCTGTGTTGTGCTGCATCAGTCCATTGGTGGTGTCTTGTGCTGCATCAGTCCAGTCACAGTGGTGGTGTCCTTTGCTGCCATATGTCCAGTGCTGCTGTATAAGTCCAGTCCAGTGGTGCTGTGTTGTGCTGCATCAGTCCAGTGGTGGTGTCTTGTGCTGCATCAGTCCAGTCACAGTGGTGGTGTCCTCTGCTGCCATATGTCCAGTGCTGCTGTATAAGTCCAGTCCAGTGGTGCTGTGTTGTGCTGCATCAGTCCAGTGGTGGTGTCTTGTGCTGCATCAGTCCAGTCACAGTGGTGGTGTCCTCTGCTGCCATATGTCCAGTGCTGCCGTATAAGTCCAGTCCATTGCAGTGGTGTTGTGTTATCCTGCATCAGTCCAGTGGTGGTGTTCCTGTGCTTCCTTATATGTCCAGTGGTACTGTCGTATATGTCCAGTGATCCTGCCATATATGTCCATTGATACTGCCGTATATGTCCAGCGGAACTGCCGTATAAATCCAGTGGTGAAAAAAAAGCAGTGTGTACAGGTGCGCTATCAACAGCTGCTGGTACTGGGGTGGTCTAAATCTCTGTGTAAAGATTAAATATAAATATATAGGAGGTTCATACCAGCGCTGGCTGTTTGCTAATAAATAACAATTTAGGCTTGTTATCATAGATGTATCACATTTAATATATAAAACATAAAAAAAAACAGTAAAAATCACATATACTTTATAAGTGCCAATAATAATTAATTAAAGCCACTGATCGCCAAATATTTCACTTTAGGTTAGGAAAGAGACTTGGAAATATGTTGGGACCCACAATCTATAGCAGAAATGTATCTAGGTCTGTATTTTTTTTACCAGACTTGTTGGTGGGAGAAAGCAGTCCCTTATTTTCATCAGCTGGGATGTCCTTTAGATGCTGAGAACATGTCCAACTACTGGAGCAACAAGAACTTTTGGGAGAATGCACTCTCCTTGTGAAATCAGCTGGTATGTCCTTTGTATGCTGAATCAGATGTCCAAAAGCTGCTAAAATGATGAAAGTGGGTCACAATTAAAGTCCTGGTTCTCAAGATATGCCAAAAAGCGTGGATTTCATCCAATTGCGGCATCAGTGGCGTACAGGCTCAATGCGTTTCGCGGGTGTATAGTATGTCCAGCTTCCTCAGGAGCATCCAATGCAAAATTGCCTAAAAACAATGCCTAAAAACAGTATTGTGAGGTGTGAGGTGTTCAGAATAGACTGGAAATGAGTGGAAGTGAATGTTACTGAGGTTAATAATACCGTAGGAACAAAATTACCCTCAAATTCTGTGATTTTAGCTGTTTTTATGTTTTTTTCAAAAATTATCCAGATCCAAAACCAAAACACGAAAGGGTGATTTTTGCAAAACCAAAACACAAGCTGGGAATTAGAACCAAAACACGAAAAGTGCCCGCCGCACATCTCTACTAATAACAACAATGTACTGTAGAAAATGGGTGGTCTTCAGGTATGTCCTTTGTATGCTGAATCAGATGTCCAAAAGCTGCTAAAATGATGAAAGTGGGTCACAATTAAAGTCCTGGTTCTCAAGATATGCCAAAAAGCGTGGATTTCATCCAATTGCGGCATCAGTGGCGTACAGGCTCAACGCGTTTCGCGGGTGTTTAGTATGTCCAGCTTCCTCAGGAGCATCCAATGCAAAATTGCCTAAAAACAATGCCTAAAAACAGTATTGTGAGGTGTGAGGTGTTCAGAATAGACTGGAAATGAGTGGAAATGAATGTTACTGAGGTTAATGATACCGTAGGAACAAAATTACCCTCAAATTCTGTGATTTTAGCTGTTTTTATGTTTTTTTCAAAAATCATCCAGATCCAAAACCAAAACACGAAAGGGTGATTTTTGAAAAACCAAAACACAAGCGGGGAATTAGAACCAAAACACGAAAAGTGCCCGCCGCACATCTCTACTAATAACAACAATGTACTGTAGAAAATGGGTGGTCTTCAGGTTGCCGGCGGCCGGGCTCCCGGTGACCACCATACCGGCGCCGGAATCCCGACCGCCGGCATACCGACATCTTTTCTCCCTCTTGGGGGTCCACGACCCCCCTGGAGAGAGAATAGATAGCGTGGCACGCATAGAGCGCCACTGTGCCCGCATAGCGCCACTGTGCCCGCAGCGTGGTGAGTGCAGCGAGCCCGCAAGGGGCTCATTTGCACTCGCCCAGCTGTCGGTATGCCGGCGGTCGAGATTCCGGCACCGGTATGCTGGTCGCCTGGAGCCCGACCGCCGGCATACCATATTACACCCGTAGAAAATACACCATAATCTAGTGCAGTATAATGTAACATGTATAATGTAGAATTCACATGCAGTCTGGAACCTGCCCCCCTCCCCTTTCCCCAGGCAGTGGGGCCCACCTGGGTTTATATGGGGCTGGCCACAACAGCTAGTGTGAAGTAAGGTATACCCAACTGTCCTCCTCTGCTGTCAAACACAGTTGGCATTAAAGATATTCTGATGTAACTGTGATATTGCCATGTCATTTGAATACTACTGTCCAGCAGTCCAAAGATTACATAATAGGCATGTAAGGCACAAGAAAGAGAAAAGAGGTGTATTTGGGCACAAACACAGGGGGAGTGGGCATGTGGGACACAAGATGATTAAGAGAAGGAATAAAGGGCACCATCCAGTGAGGTGGCAGCATATGGGGCACAGACTGGTGAGGAGGAAACATGGGCAGAAACTGGAAAGGATGGTGGTATATGGGGTATAAGGAAGTAAGTAAGGTGGCATATGGGACTAAGTAGCCGAGAAGGGGTACACACAGGTGAGCAGAGAACTTAATGGCCCAGGAAGGTGAACAGAAGACCATGTGTCAGATACAATTTAAGCAGTGGAGACTGTTGATAAGAAAGCATGTGAGACACAGACTGGCGAGGAGGGGGAAAATGGGGCACAGAATAGGGAGGAGTGGGCATGTGGGGCACAGACTGGTGAGGAGGGCATGTAGGACAAAGTTTGGTAAGGAGGGGGAATGTAGGGCACAAAATGGGGAGGAGTGAGTATTTGGGATACAGACTGGTATTGAGGGGCCATGTGAACACAGACTGGTGAGGAGGGGGAATGTAGGGCACAGACTGGTAAGGAGGGGGAATGTGGGGCACAGAATAGGGAGGAGTGAGCATGTTGGGCACAGACTGGTGAGGAAGGCATGTAGGACACAGACTGGTAAGGAAGGGGAATGTGGGCACAGAATGGGGAGGTGTGGGTATTTGGTACACAGATTAGTGTGAAGGGACCATGTGGGACAGACTGGTGTGGAGATGCCATATGGGACACCGACTGGTAATGAACAGGAATGTGGGGCACAGAATGGGGAGGAGTGAGCATTTACACAGACTGGTGTGGAGACACCATGTGGGACACAGACTGGTGAGTATGTGGGCAGGTGAGAGAGACATAAGAATGTGCATATACAGGTTATGGTGTAAGTTAGTATACTATGTGTTAGTGATGTGCACCGGACATTTTTCGGGTTTTGTGTTTTGGTTTTGGATTCGGTTCCGCGGCCGTGTTTTGGATTCGGACGCGTTTTGGCAAAACCTCCCTGAAAATTTTTTGTCGGATTCGGGTGTTTTTTTTACAAAAAAAACTCAAAAACAGCTTAAATCATAGAATTTGGGGGTCATTTTGATCCCATAGTATTATTAACCTCAATAACTCTAATTTCCACTCATTTCCAGTCTATTCTGAACACCTCACAATATTATTTTTAGTCCTAAAATTTGCACCGAGGTCGCTGAATGACTAAGCTAAGCGACCTAAGTGGCCGACACAAACACCTGGCCCATCTAGGAGTGGCACTGCAGTGTCAGACAGAAAGGCAGATTTAAAAAATAGTCCCCAAACAGCACATGATGCAAAGAAAAAAAGAGGTGCAATGAGGTAGCTGTGTGGCTAAGCTAAGCGACCCAAGTGGCCGACACAAACACCTGGCCCATCTAGGAGTGGCACTGCAGTGTCAGACAGAAAGGCAGATTTAAAAAATAGTCCCCAAACAGCACATGATGCAAAGAAAAAAAGAGGTGCACCAAGGTCGCTGGATGGTTAAGCTAAGCGACCCAAGTGGCCGACACAAACAACTGGCCCATCTAGGAGTGGCACTGCAGTGTCAGACAGGATGGCAGATTTAAAAAATAGTCCCCAAACAGCACATGATGCAAAGATAAATTAAAGAAAAAAAGAGGTGCAAGATGGAATTGCCCTTGGGCCCTCCCACCCACCCTTATGTTGTATAAACAGGACATGCACACTTTAACAAACCCATCATTTCAGCGACAGGGTCTGCCACACGACTGTGACTGAAATGACTGGTTGGTTTGGGCCCCCACCAAAAAAGAAGCAATCAATCTCTCCTTGCACAAACTGGCTCTACAGAGGCAAGATGTCTACCTCCTCCTCATCGTCCAATTTCTCACCCCTTTCACTGTGTACATCCCCCTCCTCACATATTATTAATTCGTCCCCACTGGAATCCACCATCTCAGGTCCCTGTGTACTTTCTGGAGGCAATTGCTGGTGAATGTCTCCACGGAGGAATTGATTATAATTCATTTTGATGAACATCATCTTCTCCACATTTTCTGGAAGTAACCTCGTATGCCGATTGCTGACAAGGTAAGCGGCTGCACTAAACACTCTTTCGGAGTACACACTGGAGGGGGGGCAACATAGGTAAAATAAAGCCAGTTTGTGCAAGGGCCTCCAAATTGCCTCTTTTTCCTGCCAGTATACTTACGGACTGTCTGACATGCCTCCTTGGATGCGGTCACTCATATAATCCTCCACCATTCTTTCAATGGTGACAGAATCATATGCAGTGACAGTAGACGACATGTCAGTAATCGTTGGCAGGTCCTTCAGTCCGGACCAGATGTCAGCACTCGCTACAGACTGCCCTGCATCACCGCCAGCGGGTGGGCTCGGAATTCTTAGCCTTTACCTCGCAGCCCCAGTTGCGGGAGAATGTGAAGGAGGAGCTGTTGACAGGTCACGTTCCGCTTGACTTGACAATTTTCTCACCAGCAGGTCTTTGAACCTCTGCAGACTTGTGTCTGCCGGAAAAAGAGATCCAACGTAGGTTTTAAATCTAGGATCGAGCACGGTGGCCAAAATGTAGTACTCTAATTTCAACAGATTGACCACCCGTGAATCCTGGTTAAGCGAATTAAGGGCTCCATCCACAAGTCCCACATGCCAAGCGGAATCGCTCTGTTTTAGCTCCTCCTTCAATCTCTCCAGCTTCTTCTGCAAAAGCCTGATGAGGGGAATGACCTGACTCAGGCTGGCAGTGTCTGAACTGACTTCACGTGTGGCAAGTTCAAAGGGTTGCAGAACCTTGCACAACGTTGAAATCATTATCCACTGCGCTTGAGTCAGGTGCATTCCCCCTCCTTTGCCTATATCGGAGGTAGCTGTATAGGCTTGAATGGCCTTTTGCTGCTCCTCCATCCTCTGAAGCATATAGAGGGTTGAATTCCACCTCGTTACCACCTCTTGCTTCAGATGATGGCAGGGCAGGTTCAGGAATGTTTGGTGGTGCTCCAGTCTTCTGTACGCGGTGCATGAATGCCGAAAGTGGCCCGCAATTCTTCGGGCCACCGACAGCATCTCTTGCACGCCACTGTCGTTTTTTAAATAATTCTGCACCACCAAATTTAAGGTATGTGCAAAACATGGGACGTGATGGAATTTGCCCAAATGTAATGCACGCACAATATTGCTGGCGTTGTCCGATGTCACAAATCCCCAGGAGAGTCCAATTGGGGTAAGCCATTCTGCGATGATCTTCCTCAGTTGCCGTAAGAGGTTTTCAGCTGTGTGCCCATTCTGGAAAGCGGTGATACAAAGCGTAGCCTGCCTAGGAACGAGTTGGCGTTTGCGAGATGCTGCTACTGGTGCCGCCGCTGCTGTTCTTGCTGCGGGAGGCAATACATCTACCCAGTGGGCTGTCACAGTCATATAGTCCTGAGTCTGCCCTGCTCCACTTGTCCACATGTCCATGGTTAAGTGGACTTTGGGTACAACTGCATTTTTTAGGACACTGGTGAGTCTTTTTCTGAGGTCTGTGTACATTTTCGGTATCGCCTGCCTAGAGAAATGGAACCTAGATGGTATTTGGTACCGGGGACACAGTACCTCAATCAAGTCTATAGTTGGCTCTGAATTAACGATGGATACCGGAACCACGTTTCTCACTGCCCAGGCTGCCAAGGCCTCAGTTATCCGCTTTGCAGCAGGATGACTGCTGTGATATTTCATCTTCCTCGCAAAGGACTGTTGGACAGTCAATTGCTTACTGGAAGTAGTACAAGTGGTCTTCCGACTTCCCCTCTGGGATGACGATCGACTCCCAGCAGCAACAACAGCAGCGCCAGCAGCAGTAGGTGTTACACTCAAGGATGCATCGGAGGAATCCCAGGCAGGAGAGGACTCGTCAGACTTGACAGTGACATGGCCTGCAGGACTATTGGCTTTCCTGGGTAAGGAGGAAATTGACACTGAAGGAGTTGGTGGTGTGGTTTGCAGGAGCTTGGTTACAAGAGGAAGGGATTTAGTGGTCAGTGGACTGCTTCCGCTGTCACCCAAAGTTTTGAACTTGTCACTGACTTATGATGAATGCGCTGCAGGTGACGTATAAGGGAGGATGTTCCGAGGTGGTTAACGTCCTTACCCCTACTTATTACAGCTTGACAAAGGCAACACATGGCTTGACACCTGTTGTCCGCATTTGTGTTGAAATAATTCCACACTGAAGAGCTGATTTTTTTTTGTATTTTGACCAGGCATGTCAAGGGCCATATTCCTCCCATGGACAACAGGTGTCTCCCCGGGTGCCTGACTTAAACAAACCACCTCACCATCAGAATCCTCCTTGTCAATTTCCTCCCCAGCGCCAGCAACACCCATATCCTCATCCTGGTGTACTTCAACAGTGACATCTTCAATTTGACTATCAGGAACTGGACTACGGGTGCTCCTTCCAGCACTTGCAGGGGACGTGCAAATGGTGGAAGGCGCAAGCTCTTCCCGTCCAGTGTTGGGAAGGTCAGGCATCGCAACCGACACAATTGGACTCTCCTTGGGGATTTGTGATTTTGAAGAACGCACAGTTCTTTGATGTGCTTTTGCCAGCTTAAGTCTTTTCTTTCTTCTAGCGAGAGGATGAGTGCTTCCATCCTCATTTGAAGCTGAACCACTAGCCATGAACATAGGCCAGGGCCTCAGCCGTTCCTTACCACTCAGTGTCGTAAATGGCATATTGGCAAGTTTACGCTTCTCCTCAGACGCTTTTAATTTTGATTTTTGGGTCATTTTACTGAACTTTTGTGTTTTGGATTTTACATGCTCTCTACTATGACATTGGGCATCGGCCTTGGCAGACGACGTTGATGGCATTTCATCGTCTCGGCCATGACTAGTGGCAGCAGCTTCAGCACGAGGTGGAAGTGGATCTTGATCTTTCCCTTTAACCTCCACATTTTTGTTCTCCATTTTTTAATGTGTGGAATTATATGCCAGTATCAATAGAAATGGCCTACTACTATATTTACTGCGCAAAACTAAAATGCACCACAGGTATAGAATGTAGATGGATAGTATACTTAATGGATGACAAGTGACGACACAGAGGTAGGTACACAGCAGTGGCCTACCGTACTGCTATATATAGTATACTGGTGGACACTGTCAGCAAACTGCAAAACTGTCTAAAATGCACCACAGGTATAGAATGTAGATGGATAGTATACTTAATGGATAACGAGTGACGACACAGAGGTAGGTACACAGCAGTGGCCAACCGTACTGCTATATATAGTATACTGGTGGACACTGTCAGCAAACTGCAAAACTGTCTAAAATGCACCACAGGTATAGAATGTAGATGGATAGTATACTTAATGGATGACGAGTGACGACACAGAGGTAGGTGCACAGCAGTGGCCTACCGTACTGCTATATATAGTATACTGGTGGACACTGTCAGCAAACTGCAAAACTGTCTAAAATGCACCACAGGTATAGAATGTAGATGGATAGTATACTTAATGGATGACAAGTGACGACACAGAGGTAGGTACACAGCAGTGGCCTACCATACTGCTATATATAGTATACTGGTGGACACTGTCAGCAAACTGCAAAACTGTCTAAAATGCACCACAGGTATACAATGCAGATGGATAGTATACTTAATGGATGACGAGTGACGACACAGAGGTAGGTACACAGCAGTGGCCTACCGTACTGCTATATATAGTATACTGGTGGACACTGTCAGCAAACTGCAAAACTGTCTAAAATGCACCACAGGTATAGAATGTAGATGGATAGTATACTTAATGGATGACGAGTGACGACACAGAGGTAGGTACACAGCAGTGGCCTACCGTACTGCTATATATAGTATACTGGTGGACACTGTCAGCAAACTGCAAAACTGTCTAAAATTCACCACAGGTATAGAATGTAGATGGATAGTATAATTAATGGATGACGAGTGACGACACAGAGGTAGGTACACAGCAGTGGCCTACCGTACTGCTATATATAGTATACTGGTGGACACTGTCAGCAAACTGCAAAACTGTCTAAAATGCACCACAGGTATAGAATGTAGATGGATAGTATACTTAATGGATGACAAGTGACGACACAGAGGTAGGTACACAGCAGTGGCCTACCGTACTGCTATATATAGTATACTGGTGGACACTGTCAGCAAACTGCAAAACTGTCTAAAATGCACCACAGGTATAGAATGCAAATGGATAGTATACTTAATGGATGACGAGTGATGACACAGAGGTAGGTACACAGCAGTGGCCTACTGTACTGCTATATATAGTATACTGGTGGACACTGTCAGCAAACTGCAAAACTGTCTAAAATGCACCACAGGTATAAAATGTAGATGGATAGTATACTTAATGGATGACGAGTGACGACACAGAGGTAGGTACACAGCAGTGGCCTACCGTACTGCTATATATAGTATACTGGTGGACACTGTCAGCAAACTGCAAAACTGTCTAAAATGCACCACAGGTATAGAATGTAGATGGATAGTATAATTAATGGATGACGAGTGACGACACAGAGGTAGGTACACAGCAGTGGCCTACCGTACTGCTATATATAGTATACTGGTGGACACTGTCAGCAAACTGCAAAACTGTCTAAAATGCACCACAGGTATAGAATGTAGATGGATAGTATACTTAATGGATGACGAGTGACGACACAGAGGTAGGTACAGCAGTACACTCTGCACTGTACTACTCCTATATAATATTAATTATACTGGTGGTCCCCAGTCCCCACAATAAAGCAGCACACTGTGAGCACAGATATGGAGTGTTTTTCAGGCAGACAACGTATACTGGTGGTCACTGTCAGCAAAACTCTGCACTGTACTCCTGCTATAGCTGCTCCCCAGTCCCCACAATTAAGCAGTGTGAGCACTCAGCACAGATATATCATGCAGCACACTGAGCACAGATATGGTATGGAGCGTTTTTTTCAGGCAGAGAACGAATAAAAAAACTGGTGGTCACTTATCAGCAAAACTCTGCACTGTACTCCTAACAGCTGCTCCCCAATCCTCCCCACAAATAAGAAATAAAGTAAACCAATCAACGTCTACAATAAACGGAGAGGACGCCAGCCACGTCCTCTCCCTATCATCTCCAATGCACGAGTGAAAATGGCGGCGACGCGCGGCTCCTATATAGAATCCGAATCTCGCGAGAATCCGACAGCGGGATGATGACGTTCGGGCGCGCTCGGGTTAGCCAAGCAAGGCGGGAAGGTTCTAACCTGCCTCGGACCCGTGTGGAAAAGGTGAAGTTCGGGGGGGTTCGGTTTCGGAGAAACCGAACCCGCTCATCACTAATTAGTAGTAATAGTAGTAGTAGTATTTTATAAAAAATTTCCAAATTGAAGAATTTAATTAGCCTGCCCCTTGCAAACATAACAGCAATCTGTGAATGAGCACCATAGTGTGTTTGCTAAACATTTTTGAAAATGGACCATGCAACACCTCATCTAAAGTAGATACATAAAAAAGGGAAATAAGAAAAGGGAGGTTGTCATATAGAATCAGGTCATGGATTATATTACTATGCCTAGTCATTGATATATTGCTGTGTATTGTAGTTACATTGTATTACGTCACCGTTGTGATCAGTACATGTTTTAGCCCAGTGATTCCCATTCCTTGTCTCTGAAATCACCATTAGTATGTCATAATACCAGACAGACTGTGCCACACAATTTAGTGTTGACATATAAGAGGTCTTGTTAAAGGAGGAAGAGGTCATCAGCAGGGAGAACAGAATGACAGGATAATTGGTATTTGTTTCTCTGTTTACCTTTTTATTAGAGATGTTACATTGTGTGTATTGAGGCAAATTGCATATTACATTTATACACTGCTACACATCATGGGACTGAGCTAAAATTATTATTATTGTCACTCATTTATATATTGCACCAGAATTAACTACTACAGTCTAAATTACTTTCACAAACAAACACTGCCATTCTTCAGAAGCCAGTTGACCTACCAGTATGTTTTTGGACTGTGGGAGAAAGCGACTGCACCAAATGGCAACCCATGCAAGCAAAGGCAGAACATAGAAACTCCACACAGATAGGGCTCTACAGTAGCTGGAATCAAACTATGATCCTAGTGCTGTGAGACAGCAATGCTAGCCAATGTACCAGCATGTTAGTTTAATTTTTGGTGCAAATTATTGTGCTTATCAATCCCTAAGTAGATTTGGAGGCAATGTGCACTTATACCTCTTTAAACTTATAGAGGCAGGACAAAGGATGGAGAGGGCATTGGCCAAGTAAAATCCAGTCATGTTCACAGTCTAGAGATGTGCGGCGGGCACTTTTCATGTTTTGTGTTTTGGTTTTGGTTCTGGTTCCATGCTCGTGTTTTGGATCTGGATTGGTTTTGCCAAAACCACCCTTTCATGTTTTGGGTTTGGTTTTGGGTTTGAATCTGGATGATTTTTGAAAAAAACATAGGCCCTCATTCCGAGTTGTTCGCTCGTTGCCGATTTTAACTATATTGCGATTAGTCGCTTACTGCGCATGCGCAAGGTTCGCAGAGCGCATGCGCTTAGTTATTTTACACAAAAGTTAGGTATTTTACTCACGGCATTACGAGGATTTTTCATCGTTCTGGTGATCGTAGTGTGATTGACAGGAAGTGGGTGTTTCTGGGCGGAAACTGGCCGTTTTCTGGGAGTGTGCGAAAAAACGCTGGCGTTTCTGGGAAAAACGCGGGAGTGTCTGAAGAAACGGGGGAGTGTCTGGGCGAACGCTGGGTGTGTTTGTGACTTCAAACCAGGAACGAAACTGACTGAACTGATCGCAATGGCTGAGTAAGTCCCGAGCTACTCAGAAACTGCTAAGAAATTTCTAATCGCAATTCTGCTAATCTTTCGTTCGCAATTCTGCTATGCTAAGATACACTCCCAGAGGGTTGCGGCTAAGCGTGTGCAATGCTAATAAAAGCAGCTAGCGAGCGAACAACTCGGAATGAGGGCCATAAAAACAGCTAACATCACATAATTTGGGGGCCTCCAAATTGACTCTTTTTCCTGCCAGTATAAGTACGGACTATCTGACATGCCTACTTGGATGCTGTCACTCATGTAATCCTCCACCATTCTTTCAGTGGTGACAGAATCATATGCAGTGACAGTAGACGACATGTCAGTAATCGTTGGCAGGTCCTTCAGTCCGGACCAGATGTCAGCTTTCGCTCCTGACTGCCCTGCATCACCACCAGCGGGTGGTTTTGGAAATTATATCCTTTTCTTGGCAGCTCCAGTGGCGGTAGAAAATGAAGGAGGAGCTGTTGGAGGGTCACGTTCCGCTTGACTTGACAATTGTCTCACCAGCAGGTCTTTGCACATCTGCAGACTTGTGTCTGCCGGAGAGATACAACGTATGCTTTAAACCTAGGATCGAGCACGGTGGCCAAAATGTAGTGCTCTGATTTCAACAGATTGACCACCCGTGAATCCTGGTTAAGCGAATGAAGGGCTCCATCCACAAGTCCCACATGCCTAGCGGAATCGTTCCATTTAACCGCTTCCTTCAATCTCTCCAGCTGCTTCTGCAAAAGCCTGATGAGGGGAATGACCTGAGTCAGGCTGGCAGTGTCTGAACTGACTTCACGTGTGGCAAGTTCAAGTTACATCACCCGGGGCAAGGCATTAGCTTGGCACCCCCCACCCGCGCATGTAACTATGTGTGCGTACTATATATATATATATATATATATCGGGAGAGAGAGAGAAATCCAATATCTCAGCAGAGACAAGGTGGCACTCGAAGTCTTATTCAAACAAAGCTTATTGTTCTCTATGTTTCAGGGGATGAACCCCTTTCATCTCCTGACGAAAGGGGTTCGTCCCCTGAAATGTGGAGCACAATAAACTTCGTTTGAATAAGACTTCGAGTGCCGCATTGTCTCTGCTGAGATATTGGATTTCTATATGCTTTGGAGGAAGGCAACGAAACATCTACACAGCTCTACATGAGCGTGAGTGCCGAATATACATGTACAATATATATATATATATATATATATACTCCATATGGACTAATGGCTGGTAGCTGCTGCAAAGCTTCTTATGAAGAGAATACCTAGACATTGATACATATATAAAATCACACACCTAAACACATACACACCGGCATGCATACATACGCTCACTTACTCACTCACATATATACATATAGCCAGACACCTGTATACATACATACATATATAGAGTCACACATATATACACACAGTGACACACAAGCACACATACAGATGTGTATGTGACCCGGCAAATTCCTGGGTCACATGTCTGAAAGCGGCATAACCCTCCCCACGTCCTACAAGTAATACCGCACCGAACTTCAAATTGCTGCAATTCATTTATATGTGTGTATATATGTGTGTATATACTGTATATACAAACACATTACATAAAATACACATATATATATATATATATATATATATGCTGGTGCGGTTGGCCCTGGGTTCCTCCTAATGCAAGACAATGCTAGACCTCATGTGGCTGGAGTGTGTCAGCAGTTCCTGCAAGACGAAGGCATTGATGCTATGGACTGGCCCGCCCGTTCCCCAGACCTGAATCCAATTGAGCACATCTGGGACATCATGTCTCGCTCCATCCACCAATGCCACGTTGCACCACAGACTGTCCAGGAGTTGGTGGATGCTTTGGTCCAGGTCTGGGAGGAGATCCCTCAGGAAACCATCTGCCACCTCATCAGGAGCATGCCCAGGCATTGTAGGGAGGTCATACAGGCACGTGGAGGCCACACACACTACTGAGCCTCATTTTGACTTGTTTTAAGGACATTACATCAAAGTTGGATCAGCCTGTAGTGTGTTTTTCCACTTTAATTTTGAGGGTGACTCCAAATCCCGACCTCCATGGGTTAATAAATTTGATTTCCATTGATAATTTTCGTGTGATTTTGTTGTCAGCACATTCAACCATGTAAAGAACAAAGTATTTAATAAGAATATGTCATTCATTCAGATCTAGGATGTGTTATTTTAGTGTTCCCTATATTTTTTTGAGCAGTGTATATAAATACACATACATACATACACACACAAAATAGAAGTATACAATTATTATTAATAGAAAGTTATACTTACCTGCCATGTTTCAGACTATGATGGTCTTGCTTCTGTTGGTCTGCGCCTCTTCCAATGGCAGCCGCCAGCCATGGAGGGGGAGAGTAGGCATAGGCACGCATGGGGAGGTAGCAGAGAAACAGATGGGGGATAGTATGGAGGCACACAGGGGGGGGGGGCAGAGGTTCTCAATGGATAGTGAGCAGAGGCACGGGAGGAGTATCAGAGACACAGATAGAGGGGACAGAGACATGGATAGGGAACATGTCAAATATATATAGACTGTACAGTATATCGGAAAGTGAGCAGAGGCACTGATGGAAAAGGGACTGAGGCATAGAAGGGGAGGGGCAGAGAAAGATGTTCACATGAGGTGAGGAGCAGATGCACATGAGGATATAGGGAAAGAGGCAGACATGGGGATATAGGGAAAGAGGCACATATGGGGATATAGGAAAAGAGGCACACATGGGGTGGGCAGGGGCAGAGGCAGACATGGGAATATAGGGAAAGAGGCACATATGGATATATTGGAGAAAGAGGCATACCTGGGGATACAGGGGAGAGAGGCACAGCTGGATAACTTCTGATGGCCTCTCTAGCTCAGCCTCAGTTAGAGGAAGCAGGGGAAGAACGGAGGAACAGCAGGAGACCTGGGGGCGGGGCAACATGCAGAGAGGACAGAGGAGTGAAGAGGGGAAGCTGAGCTGCTGGGAGATTTAAGTTATTCCCCTGGCCTGCACTGTACTTCCTGTAGCACCCCCTTTTCTTCACTTAACCCCCTGCCAGCTGTACCTGCCGCCTGCCTTTTCAAAGCCCGGCCCCACAGCTGGCTAACTTATTAATCAGCTGCTCTTCTCCTGCCCCTTAGCTTATCGCTGCCTGTCAGCTGTTTCACAGGCGCAGCAAGCAGCAGAGTTCCCCACTCTGCTGTTGCTGCGCTTGTCAAACAGCTGACAGGCAGCTGCACACTTAGGCAGTGCAGGACGGAGCAGTTTCAGCGCGATCTCCATGACCAGGTTTTCTCTCCCCTCACTTCAGAGACAGACAGCGGCAGTGCTATGAGGGGCTGGAGCCTCCACTCATCGCGGACAACGCTTAGCGCGTAGCGCCAGCTCTGGTTAGGGGGGACTCGGTGCCCCCTCCAATCCGGCGCCCAGGTCGCCTGCCCCCCTAGCCCCCAATAGTTGCGGCCCTGTTCAAAGGGTTGCAGAACCTTGGACAACGTTAAAATCATTATCCACTGCACTTGAGTCAGGTGCATTCCCCCTCCTTTGCCTATATCGTAGGCAGATGTATAGGCTTGAATGGCCTTTTGCTGCTCCTCCATCCTCTGAAGCATATTGAGGGTTGAATTCCACCTCGTTACCACCTCTTGCTTCAGCTGATGGCAGGGCATGTTCAGGAGTGTTTGCTGGTGCTCCAGTCTTCGGCACGCGGTGGCTGAATGCCGAAAGTGTCCCGCAAGTCTTCGGGCCACCGACAGCATCTCTTGCACGCCCCTGTCGTTTTTTTAAAAATTCTGCACCACCAAATTGATTGTATGTGCAAAACATGGGACGTGCAGGAATTTGCCCACATGTAATGCACGCACAATATTGGTGGCGTTGTCCAATGTCACAAATCCCCAGGAGAGTCAAATTGGGGTAAGCCAATCTGCGATGATGTTCCTCAGTTTCCGTAAGAGGTTGTCAGCTGTGTGCCTCTTATGGAAAACGGTGATACAAAGCGTAGCCTGCCTAGGAACGAGTTGGCGTTTGCGAGATGCTGCTACTGGTGCCGCCGCTGCTGTTGTTGCTGCGGGAGGCAATACATCTACCCAGTGGGCTGTCACAGTCATATAGTCCTTAGTCTGCCCTGCTCCACTTGTCCACATGTCCGTGGTTAAGTGGACATTGGGTACAACTGCATTTGTTAGGACACTGGTGACTCTTTTTCTGACGTCTGTGTACATTCTCGGTATTGCCTGCCAAGAGAAGTGGAACCTAGATGGTATTTGGTGCCGGGGAAACACTACCTCAAGCAATTCTCTAAGTCCCTGTGAACTAACGGCGGATACCGGACGCACGTCTAACACCAATATAGTTGTCAAGGCCTGAGTTATCCGCTTTGCAACAGGATGACTGCTGTGATATTTCATCTTCCTCGCAAAGGACTGTTGGACAGTCAATTGCTTACTGGAAGTAGTACAAGTGGTCTTCCGACTTCCCCTCTGGGATGACGATTGACTCCCAGCAGCAACAACAGCAATGCCAGCAGCAGTAGGCGTTACACTCAAGGATCCATCGGAGGAATCCCAGTTAGGAGAGGACTCGTCAGACTTGCCAGTGACATGGCCTGTAGGACTATTGGCGTTCCTGTCTAAGGAGGAAATTGACACTGAGGGAGTTGGTGGTGTGGTTGGCAGGAGCTTGGGTACAAGAGGAAGAAGGGATTTAGTTGTCAGTGGACTTCTTCCGCTGTCACCCAAAGTTTTTGAACTTGTCAATGACTTCTGATGAATGCGCTGCAGGTGACGTATAAGGGAGGCTGTTCCTAGGTGGTTAATGTCCTTACCCCTACTTATTACAGCTTGACAAAGGCAACACACGGCTTGACACCAGTTGCCCGCATTTCTGTTTAAATAATTCCACACCGAAGAGGTGATATTTTTTGTGTTTTGACCAGGCATGTCAATAGCCTTATTCATCCCACGGACAACAGGTGTCTCCCTGGGTGCCATACTTAAACAAACCACCTCTCCATCAGAATCATCCATGTCAATTTCCTCCTCAGCGCCATCAACACCCATATCCTCATCCTGGTGTACTTCAACAGTGACATCTTCAATTTGAATATCAGGAACTGGACTGTGGGTGCTCCTTCCAGCACTTGCAGGGGGCGTGCAAATGGTGGAAGGAGCCACCTCTTCCCGTCCAGTGTTGGGAAGGTCAGGCATCGCAACCGACACAATTGGACTCTCCTTGGGGATTTGTGATTTAGAAGAACGCACAGTTCTTTGCTGGGCTTTTGCCAGCTTAACTCTTTTCATTTTTCTAGCGGGAGGATGAGTGCTTCCATCCTCATGTGAAGCTGAACCACTACACATGAACATAGGCCAGGGCCTCAGCCGTTCCTTGCCACTCTGTGTCGTAAATGGCATATTGGCAAGTTTACGCTTCTCTTCAGATGCTTTTAATTTAGATTTTTGGGTCATTTTACTGAACTTTTGTTTTTTGGATTTTACATGCTCTCTACTATGACATTGGGCATCGGCCTTGGCAGACGACGTTGATGGCCTTTCATCATCTCTGCCATGACTAGAGGCAGCAGCTTCAGCACTAGGTGGAAGTGGATCTTGATCTTTCCCTATTTTACCCTCCACATTTTTGTTCTCCATTTTTTAATGTGTGGAATTATATGCCAGTAATATATCTGGAATTAGACGGCAGTAATTTCTGGAATTAGATACCACTAGATGGATACCAAATACCACTGTGACTGGAATGATGATGACCTATGCACAGTGACAGGATACTACCACAGCACCCTACAGCAGCAAGATGCAGCACAAGACACCGAACTTTTAGTCACCACAATGCAGTGGCGGATTTAGCGGGGGGCGATTAGGGCGAACGCCCCCCCCTACACATACCGGCACTGGGATGGATGGCCGGGTCCCGCCACGGTGCCAGACTGGAGAGCTGTGCAGCGCGGCGGGAGAAGGGGAGACGAAGAGAGACAGTGTAGGCGTGCGCACGGGGGTTGCCTGGAGCGCACAGGCATCCCCCCTGCACACACGCCTGCTGCTGCCGCTGATTCCCGTCTCCTTGACGCTGAAGCGAGGAGAGCGCTGCGTGCGCCTCTCCTGCCCACTGTGTCCCCGTCTCCGGCATTCATTTTAATTGTCTGTGGCTGTCATCCAATCAGAGCTCACGGACCGGCTCTTGATTGGCTGCCGGCCCGTGAGCTTTGATTGGCTCACAAGCCGGCGCTATATTTCAAATGGCCGCCGGAGACATGGACTCAGTGAGGGGAGGCGCAGAAGAGACACGCGGTGCGCTCGCTCCCCCTCAGCATCAGAGATGGGAATCGGCGGCAGTGGCACTGGCAGCAGGAGGGTAAGCACCACTGGGGGCATTTGCATTCTGGCACCACTGGGGGCATTTGTATTCTGGCACCACGTGGGGCATTTATATTCTGGCACCACTGCGGGCATTTGTGTATCTGGCACCGCAGGTGGCATTTGAGTATCTGGCACCGCTGGGGTCATTTTTGGATCTGATGTGAATTTTGGCTCATTCTATGTGCTACAATGTAAATTTTGGCTCATTTTGTGTGCTATACTGTGAATTTCGGCCCATTTTGTGTGCTATAATGTGAATTTCGGCTCATTTTGTGTGCTGTAATGTGAATTTCGGCTCATTCTGTGTGCTATAATGTGAATTTCGGCTCATTCTATGTGCTATAATGTGAATTTCTGCTCATTTTGTGTGCTATAATGTGAATTTCGGCTCATTTTGTGTGCAATAATGTGAATTTTGGCTCATTCTGTGTGCTTAATGTGAATTTCAGCTCGTTCAGTGTGCTATAATGTGAATTTTGGCTCATTTTGTGTGCTATAATGTGAATTTTGGCTCATTTTGTGTGCTATAATGTGAATTTCAGCTCATTCTGTGTGGTATAATGTGAATTTTAGCTCATACCGTGTGGTATAATGTGATTTTCGGCTCATTCCGTGTGCTATAATGTAAATTTCGGCTCATACAGTATGCTATAATGTCAATTTCGGCTCATACCGTCTGGTGTAATGTGAATTTCGGCTCATTCTGTGTGCTATAATGTGAGTTTTGGCTCATACAGTATGCTATAATGTGAATTTCGGCTCATACCGTGTTGTATAATGTGAATTTTGGCTCATTCTGTGTGCTATAATGTGAGTTTCGGCTCATTCTGTGTGCTATAATGTGAATTTCGGCTCATACAGTATGCTATAATGGGAGTTTCGGCTCATACCATGTGGTATAATGTGAATTTCGGCTCATTCTGTGTGCTATGCAGGAATGGTGATTCGCCAGTCTGTTACACCAGTGCGCAGGGTTCTCTTCACTAACTGGCAACATTTTATTAGTAATGGCAACAATAGGAAATTTTTGAAGCAAACGGGAAGGGCATCTCTAAGTGGGAGGAGCTATGATTAGGGGGAGGAGTCATCATTCTTAAACCGCCCCCCCCTAAAAGTTAAGTCTAGATCCGCCACTGCCACAATGCAACACTGATACTGAGCACAGATATTGAGCACTGTTCAGGATAATAGAACTGACAGTGGGCAGCAAAATACAGCACTGGACTACTGTACTGTACTACTATACTGTATACTGGTCAGTGGTCACCACAATGCAGCAATGATAATAATGAGCACAGATACTGAGCACTGTTCAGGATAACAGAACTGACACTGGGCAGGAAAATACAGCAATGGACTACTGTACTGTACTACTGTATACTGGTCAGTGGTCACCACAATGCAGCAATGATAATAATGAGCACAGATACTGAGCACTATTCAGGATAATAGAACTGACACTGGGCAGCAAAATACAGCAATGGACTACTGTACTGTACTACTATATACTGGTCAGTGGTCACCACAATGCAGCAATGATAATAATGAGCACATATACTGAGCACTATTCAGGATAATAGAACTGACACTGGTCAGCAAAATACAGCAATGGACTACTGTACTGTACTACAGGTTGAGTATCCCTTATCCAAAATGCTTGGGACCAGAGGTATTTTGGATATGGGATTTTTCCGTATTTTGGAATAACTGCATACCATAATGAGATATCATGGTGATGGGACCTAAGTCTAAGCACAGAATGCATTTATGTTACATATACACCTTATACACACAGCCTGAAGGTAATTTTAGCCAATATTTTTTATAACTTTGTGCATTAAACAAAGTGTGTCTACATTCACACAATTCATGTATGTTTCATATACACCTTATATACACAGTCTGAAGGTCATTTAATACAATATTTTTAATAACTGTGTGTATTAAACAAAGTTTGTGTACATTGAGCCATCAGAAAACAAAAGTTTCAATATCTCACTCTCGCTCAAAAAAGTCCGTATTTCGGAATATTCCGTATTTCGGATATTTGGATATGGGATACTCAACCTGTACTATATACTGGTCAGTGGTCACCACAATGTAGCAATGATAATAATGAGAACAGATACTGAGCACTATTCAGGATAATAGAACTGACACTGGGCAGCAAAATAAAGCAATGGACTACTGTACTGTACTACTATATACTGGTCAGTGGTCACCACAATGCAGCAATGATAATAATGAGCACAGATACTGAGCACTGTTCAGGATACTAGAACTGACACTGGGCAGCAAAATACAGCAATGGACTACTGTACTGTACTACTATATACCGGTCAGTGGTCACCACAATGCAGCAATGATAATAATGAGCACATATACTGAGCACTATTCAGGATAATAGAACTGACACTGGGCAGCAAAATACAGCAATGGACTACTGTACTGTACTACTATATACTGGTCAGTGGTCACCACAATGCAGCAATGCTAATAATGAGCACATATACTGAGCACTATTCAGGATAATAGAACTGACACTGGGCAGCAAAATACAGCAATGGACTACTGTACTATACTACTATATACTGGTCAGTGGGTACCACAATACAGCAATGATAATAATGAGCACAGATACTGAGCACTATTCAGGATAATAGAACTGACACTAGGCAGCAAAATACAGCAATGGACTACTGTACTGTACTACTATATACTGGTCAGTGGTCACCACAATGCAGCAATGATATTAATGAGCACATATACTGAGCACTGTTCAGGATAATAGAACTGACACTGGGCAGCAAAATACAGCAATGGACTACTGTACTGTACTACTATATACTGGTCAGTGGTCACCACAATGCAGCAATGATAATAATGAGCACAGATACTGAGCACTATTCAGGATAATAGAACTGACACTGGGCAGCAAAATACAGCAATGGACTACTGTACTACTATATACTGGTCAGTGGTCACCACAATGCAGCAATGATATTAATGAGTACAGACACTGAGCACTGTTCAGGATAATAGAACTGACACTGGGCAGCAAAATACAGCAATGGACTACTGTACTGTACTACTATATACTGGTCAGTGGTCACCACAATGCAGCAATGATAATAATGAGCACAGATGTTGAGCACTATTCAGGATAATAGAACTGACACTGGGCAGCAAAATACATCAATGGACTACTGTACTGTACTACTACATATATACTGGTCACCACAATGCAGCACTGATACTGAGCACAGATATTGAGCTGAGATTTAGCTGATATTGGTCTATTCAGGCAGAGAACGTAGCGGCGTCCTCTCGCTATCTCGACAATGCACAAGTGAAAATGGCGGCAATGCGCGGCTCTTTATATGGAATCCGAATCCCGCGAGAATCCAACAGCGGGATGATGACGTTTTCCCCCGTTTGGATTTTGCGTGTAAGGCGGGAAGAACCGAGGCTGCCTCGGACCCATGTAAACCACGTGAAGTTCGGGGGGGTTCGGATCTCGACGAACCGAACCCGCTCATCTCTACACAGAAGTGTGCGGCACAAATACCTGGCCCATCTAGGAGTGGCACTGCAGTGGCAGACAGGATGGCAGATTTAAAAAACATGCCCCAAACAGCACATGATGCAAAGAAGAAAAAAAGGTGCAATTAGGTAGCTGGATGGCTAAGCTAAGCGACACAAGTGTGCGGCACAAACACCTGGCCCATCTAGGAGTGCCACTGCAATGGCAGGCAGGATGGCACTTAAAAAAACTGGGCCCCAAACAGCACATCATGCAAAGAAGCAAAAGAAGTACAATGAGGTAGCTGTATGACTAAGCTAAGCGACACAAGTGTGCGGCACAAACACCTGGCCTATCTAGGAGTGGCACTGCAGTTGCAGACAGGATGGCACTTAAAAAAACTAGGCCCCAAACAGCACATCATGCAAAGAAGAAAAAGAGGTGCAATGAGGTAGCTGTATGACTAAGCTAAGTGACACAAGTGTGCAGCACAAACACCTGCCCTATCTAGGAGTGGCACTGTAGTTGCAGACAGGATGGCACTTAAAAAAACTGGGCCCCAAACAGCACATGATGCAAAGAAGAAAAAGAGGTGCAATGAGGTAGCTGTATGACTAAGCTAAGTGACACAAGTGTGCGGCACAAACACCTGCCCTATCTAGGAGTGGCACTGCAGTTGCAGACAGGATGGCACTTAAAAAAACTAGGCCCCAAACAGCACATCATGCAAAGATGAAAAAGAGGTGCAATGAGGTAGCTGTATGACTAAACTAAGTGACTCAAGTGTGCTGCACAAACAACAAGGGATATGCTGGAATTTGCCCAGATGTAATACACGCACAATATTGGTGGCACAGGAGAGCGTACCCCTAAACCACACACACATACACGGCAAAGCCTGTAAAATTAATTTGGATAATAACACTTTTATTTGGAGCTATTATAATAATATGCAGCACAGGCGAGCGTACCCCTACACCACACAGGGCAAACCCTGTAAAAAATTATTTGGATAATAATATAAGTAATGTATATAACCCTTTTATTTGGAGTAAATAATATACAGCACAGGACACCACCAAAGGACTGATGCAGCACAAGACAGCACAACTGGACTGGACTTATACGGCAGTACCCCTGGAGTTGTACGGCAGTGTCAGATAGGATGGCACTAGTCCCCAAACAGCACATGATGCAAAGAAGAAAAAGAGGTGCAAGATGGAATAGTTCTTGGGCCCTCCCAACCACCCTTATGTTGTATAAGCATGACATGCACACTTTAACAAACCAATCATTTCAGCGACAGGGTCTGCCACACGACTGTGGCTGAAATGACTGGTTTGTTTGGGCCCCCACCAAAAAAAAACAATCAATCTCTGCTTGCACAAACTGGCTCTACAGAGGCAAGATGTCGATCTCATCCTCCGATTCCTCACCCCTTTCAGTGTGTACATCCTCCTCCTCACAGAGTATTAATTCGTCCCCACTGAAATCCACCATCACAGGTCTCTGTGTACTTTCTGGAGGCATTTGCTGGTAAAGGTCTTCCTGGAGGAATTTGTAATTCATTTTGATGAACATCATCTTCTCCACATTTTGTGGAAGTAACCTCCTACGCCGATCGCTGACAAAGTTATCGGCTGCACAAAACACACTTTCAAAGTACACACTGGAGGGGGGGGGGGGGGGGGGGGGACCCTAGGTAAAATAAAGCCAGTTTGTGCAAGGGCATCCAAATTGCCCCTTTTTCCTTCCAGTATACATACGGACTGTCTGACATGCCTACTTGGATATTACAAATCCCCAGGAGAGTCTAATTGGGGTAAGCCATTGTTCGATTATGTCCCTCAGTTTCCGTAAGAGGTTGTCAGCGGTGTGCCTCTTACGGGAAGCGGTGATACATAGCGTAGCCTGCCTAGGAATGAGTTGGCGTTTACGAGATACTGTACTGGTGCCGCTGCTGTTATTGCTGCAGGAGGCAATACATCTATCCAGTGGGCTGTCACAGTCATATAGTCTTTAGTCTGCCCTGTTCCACTTGTCCACATGCCCGTGGTTTAGTAGACAGTGGGTACAACTGCATTTTTTGAGACACTGAGGACACTTTTTCTGACATCTCTGGACATTCTCTGTATCGCCTGCCTAGTGAAGTGGAACCTAGATGAGATTTGGTACCGAGGACACAGTACCTTCATCAATTCTCTAAGTCCCACTGAACTAATGGTGGATACCGGACACACGTCTAACACCAACATAGCTGTCAATGCCTCAGTTATCCGCTTTGCAACAGGATAACTGCTGTCATATTTCATCTTCCTCACTTTAGAGGACTGTTGGACAGTCAATTGCTTACTGGAAGTAGTACAAGTGGTCTTCCGACTCCCCCCCTGGGATGACGATCGACTCCCAGCAGCAACAACAGCAGCGGCAGCAACAGCAGCAGTAGGTGTAACAATCAAGGATCCTCCAGAGGAATCCCGGTTAGGAGAGGACTCCTCAGTCTTGCCAGTGACATGGCCAGCAGGACTACTGACGTTCCTGACTGAAGAGGAAGTTGACGTTGAGGGAGTTGGTGGTGTGGCTTGTAGGAGCTTGGGTACAAGAGGAGGAAGTAGAAGAAGGGGTTTAGGTGTCAGTGGACTGCTTACGCTGTTACCCAAAGTTTCACAACTTAACACTGAATTCTGATGAAAGCGCTCCAGGTGACGTATAAGGGAAGATGTTCCTAGGTGGTTAACGTCCTTATTCCTACTTATTACAGATTGACAGAAGCAACACACGGCTTGACACCTGTTGTCCAGATTTGTGGAGAAATAATTCCACAACGAAGAGGTGGCTTTTTTGGTATTTTGCCCAGGCATCACAATGGGCTTATATATCCCACGAACAACAGGTGTCTCCCCTGGTGCCTGATTTAAACAAACCACATCACCATCAGAATCCTCATCGTCAACTTCTTTCCAGTACCAATGGAATTATATGGCAGGATCACTGGATTTATATGCCAGTACCACTGTAATTATACGGCAGGATCACTGTAATCATACGACAGGATCACTGTACTTATACGCCAGTACCACTGGAATGATACGGCAGGATCACTGGATTTATACACCAGTACCCCTGGAATTATACACCAGTACAACAGGAATTATATGGCAGGATCACTGGACTTATACGACAGGATCACTGTAATTATGCGGCAGTACCACTGGAATTATACGGCAGGATCACTGGAATTATACGGCAGGATCACTGGACTTATAAACCAGTACCACTGGAATTGATCTTTCCCTATTTTATCCTCCAAATTTTTGTTCTCCATAATTTTTCTGGAGTTATATAACAATGGTGGTCATTCCGACCAGATCGCTCGCTGCAGTTTATCGCAGTGCAGCGATCGGGTCGGAACTGCGCATGTGACGGCGCCGCAGCATGATAGACGGCCGAATGCCGTCGTTGCCTAGCGATCGCCTCTGAGGCAGAGGCTGTTGCTGGGCGGGAGGGCGGCGTTAAGCCGCCATTTAGGGGGCACGGTCCGGCCAACCCAGGCATGGCCAGACCGTTGGGGGGGTGGGCCGTGGCGGCTGCGTGACGTCACATGCAGCCGCTGCGACCCGGGGCAATGAAGAGGTTCTTCCGGCCAGCCCTCGGCCAGCCGCAGGAGCTGCGTTGGCCGGGAGTAACTCCTGAGATGCGAAAGCATTGCCACTCTGCGATGCTTTTGCATTTCTGCGGGGAGAGGGGGGCGGCACTGACATGCGAGGCGGACTAGCCCTGTGCTGGGAGTCCCCCCGCACGTCTGAGTGCCTGATCGTAGCTGTGCTAAATTTAGCACAGCTACGATCAACTAAGAATGACCCCCAATATGCGGTACAGGAGAGCGTACCTCTACACCACACAGGGCTAACCCTGTGAAAGTTATTTTGATTAAATATTAATAACCCCTATATTTGTAGTAAATAATATACAGCACAGGACAGCACCACTGAACTTATATGGCAACACAAATAGTATGTATGCAAGTGCGCGACCAACAGCAGCAGGTAAGAGGAAGGTCAATTCCTCAAAAACTAGACAATAGAGAAAAAGATATGTATACCAGCGCTGGCTGTGCAAATCAATATTAAAAATACATTAGCAATAAATTAGAATAGTAATAATAATAATAATAAGAAGAATGGTTTGTTCTATGTAAAAAAGTAACAATTTATTTATATATCACATATAACACTACTAAAAAGAAGGAATTCCTTTTGCCACAAAGTGGCAGTAAAACTGAGATATATCTTTATCTGGTAAACCTTTCATAGGTTTCACATTCTCCTGTATTAAAGTTTGTCCATTCCTATAGGCTAGGACAGCCTCCCTTTGTGCATTCACTGTAAGGTAAATTATTACCGGATCCCCACGTTGGTAAGCATCAGCCTTGGAGCAAGTCCATTTGTAGCTGTAGGGGTGCTGGTTAGACCGGTTGGATGATTTGATTCAGTGGTGGGAGCGAGGTCCAAAAGATGTGCCGAAGGATGACAGGGCTTTGCGGGCCAATTAGAGAGTGAAGTCCAGATTAGATGAAATAAGCTCAACGCGTTTCACTGGTACAGTCCAGCTTCCTCAGGAGCATATGCTCCTGAGGAAGCTGGACTGTACCAGTGAAACGCGTTGAGCTTATTTCATCTAATCTGGACTTCACTCTCTAATTGGCCCGCAAAGCCCTGTCATCCTTCGGCACATCTTTTGGACCTCACTCCCACCACTGAATCAAATCATCCAACCGGTCTAACCAGCACCCCTACAGCTACAAATGGACTTGCTCCAAGGCTGATGCTTACCAACGTGGGGATCCGGTAATTATTTACCTTACAGTGAATGCACAAAGGGAGGCTGTCCTAGCCTATAGGAATGGACAAACTTTAATACAGGAGAATGTGAAACCTATGAAAGGTTTACCAGATAAAGATATATCTCAGTTTTACTGCCACTTTGTGGCAAAAGGAATTCATTCTTTTTAGTAGTGTTATATGTGATATATAAATAAATTGTTACTTTTTTACATAGAACAAACCATCCTTATTATTATTATTATTATTACTATTCTAATTTATTGCTAATGTATTTTTAATATTGATTTGCACAGCCAGCGCTGGTATACATATCTTTTTCTTTATATGGCAACACCACTGGACTGGACTTATACACCAGTACCACTGGAATTATACGGCAGTATCACTGAAATTATACGGCAGTATCACTTGACATATACGGCAGTATCACTGGACTGGATTTATACGCCAGTACCACTGGACATATACGGCAGTATCACTGGATTTATACAGCAGTACCACTGGACATATATGGCAGTATAACTCGACTGGATTTATACGCCATTACAACTGGATTTATACGGCAGTACCAGTTGACATATACGGCAGTATCACTGAACATATATAACAGTAGCTGTGTAAAAAGGAGCGCTAGTAGTGTACTATGTGAAAAGATTTTTTGCAAACACCTGTGGGAAAAAAATTTGGTTAAAACTTAAAGTAATGTTTACAGCACTTTTAAGTGCTGGTGCAGTAGTCCGTTCATGGGTTGCGTTTTAATTGCCGGCGTTAAGTCCCGCACTGCGGCGGTGGTCAGAGGCTCACTCACTGTTTGTCTTTCCCTGAGCTGCCTACCTTAGGGATGATTCTTTAGGTTTTCCTCCGCTCGGCTGGTCCTCGCACATTGTCTCTCTGCTCTTACACCCGTCGCTGCAAGCTGAGTGATGTGTTCAGATACCGGACTCTCCTGCTGTCGCTCTCCAATGCGCTTCGGACCCGCGGGTCCTTAGTCCTGGATGGCTTCCATATCCTGAATTGCTTACTTGATGCTGATCCTTTATTAGATAATTGGCTAAATTGTAATCAATTAAATATAGATACTTCTTTAAAATATGGGCCCTCATTCCGAGTTGATCGCTCGCAAGGCGATTTTAGCAGAGTTACACACGCTAAGCCGCCGCCTACTGGGAGTGAATCTTAGCTTCTTAAAATTGCGACCGATGTATTCGCAATATTGCGATTACAAACTACTTAGCAGTTTCAGAGTAGCTTCAGACTTACTCGGCATCTGCGATCAGTTCAGTGCTTGTCGTTCCTGGTTTGACGTCATAAACACACCCAGCGTTCGCCCAGACACTCCTCCGTTTCTCCGGCCACTCCTGCGTTTTTTCCGGAAACGGTAGCGTTTTTAACCACACGCCCCTGAAACGCCGTGTTTCCGCCCAGTAACACCCATTTCCTGTCAATCACATTACGATCGCCGGAGCGAAGAAAAAGCCGTGAGTAAAAATACTATCTTCATTGTTAAATTACTTGGCGCAGTCGCAGTGCGAATATTGCGCATGCGTACTAAGCGGAATTTTACTGCGATGCGATGAAATATACCGAGCGAACGACTCGGAATGAGGGCCATGGTTTTTGGTATAAAAAACTATTAATTAAAAATGACTCTCTTGGTTATTATATAAATAATTCTTCACTGGTGTTTGCAAACGATTTTAAAACAAGCTGTTAAAAAAAGTTTAATTGGTATTATAAAAATGAATGAATGAAGTTAGTTAATTGGTATTATAAAAATGAATTAAAATGGGAAAATGCATTAAGTATCACTGGACTTATACAGCAATACCACTGGACATATATGACAGTATCACTGGATTTATACGGCAGTACCACTGGACATATACATACAGTATGGCAGTATCACTGGACTGGATTTATACACCAGTTCCACTGGATTTATTCATCAGTACCACTGGACATATACGGCAGTATCACTGGACTGGATTTATACACAGTACCACTGGATTTATACAGCAGTACCATTAGACATACATGGCAGTGTCAAAGTCAGAAAAATATCACGCTACACACTGCCATATATGCACCTCATGCGAGTGCCTGCTGCGAGTGCATGAGCTCTCCCGTGCGTGCGCATACTCGCTGTTGCGTGCACCCGCAGGCGCACGGTATGCGCATTTACGGTAAAGTTTATGTGCGTCTAGCGGGCGACTCAACCGTTACATATTTTAACCATATAATGTATTTTGTAGATTATGGTCCCTTTGATAGAATCTGAAAGTTTAGTTAATGTAGCATGTTCATAGACAAAGAGATCCCTCTTTGTTTGATACGAAGGGTCAGACAGGGGTTATACAGTGGTGTTTAGTATCCATCGGAAGAGTATTTAATTAGCAATATTCCGGTGTTGGTTTGAAGCGGATTAAACGCTCGTGCGAATAGTTATGGACATAAGAAGTTTATGGACATTTACTATTATTTGCACTTTATTATCCATGCGGCGGGAAACCTAGTTTCCCACCCACCTGAGCAGTTGGAAATAGTCACAGCCCACCTGTATGAATCAACCTATGACCTTTTGTTATAATGCGAAGACGAATTCCTGTGTCCAATGAACAATAAGAATATAGGGACCATTGTACTGTATTGTGTGTAGTGTATAAAAGGACAAGCCGATCTGGGCCAGCTCTCTATTCTCTTCAACGGTTCTCATTGCTGATAATCGGGAGCTGGATATCCAGAAGGCGCATGCGATTGTTTCTCTTTGTGCGTAAGTTTCTCTGCAATCATATTGTCTTTATTGTTATAAGCCATTCTCTCTCGTTCTCTCTCTCACTCTCTCTCACTCTCTCTCACTCTCTCTCACTCTCTCTCACTCTCTCTCTCTCTCTCTCTCTCTCCTTCCCCCTTTAAAAGTAATTGTACCTTTATTGTATTTTATGTGTAGTTACTTGGTTAGATATTCTATGTTATTTTGGTAGTGTATAACTTGTATTGTATTATTCTTTTTGAACGTTCATTCATTTCCTTAAAAGGCGTTAGACCCTTAGACCGGTATTTGACTGTTTATTATATTGCAAAGGGGTTCTCTGAGCGTCACATACGCTCATACAGCTTTTAAACTAACAAGGTTACACTGTGTTGCATTTACATCTTATCACTGCACGAGGGTTTACAGTATATGTACATTGTTTATGGTATAGTTAAAAAGGTTTAACATTGTGAGCGTCAGCGCTGCTGGTGATCTCCTCGTGGTCCCGAGCATCCGCTACGCTGATAGCGTATCATTACGTTAGTCGGCAGCCTATAGCGTGCTTGCCTGTACGCTCTAAGCCGTGAGTGAACGTGCCGCTCGTGTGTCTCGAGCGTTAGATCCGCAACGTGCGTACCCTTAAGGTATTCCATACACCAATAGCGTACTGTGTTCTTTAACCTTTTAGAGAGTTTTCAGTAAGATAAATATTTGGCTTTATCAATTGGCGGCTCGTCCGTCCTTCACATATCTGCACTAGGTAATTTCAGCAGACATTATCGATCAGCAAAGGGCGGGAGGTAATATTCCTCGTAGTGCTGACCCGATAAGCGTCTGCTTCGCTTAGTAAAGGGTGCTGAAGGAATCCGGAACCGGAGGTAAGAACAATACGCTAGTGTCTTTTAAAACTGTTTTTTTTTCTCTCTGTTCTGTCTTGCGTACGCACGCATGCATACATCTGCATTTCTTTTCATTTGTGTATTTTCACATATCACTCTCTTGTTTGCCATTTCACAATTGATAACGTGCTAAGAAAGATTTGTTGCTATTAGTAGTTAAAGAGTAAAGGTAATACATTAAGGGGTAATTTGTAAAGCACGCACACAGCTTTGCCTAAGATACAAGGAGAGACTTGTGTGGTGCTCGGTAGATGAATACAATTAAAGATCATCTACATTGATAAACGTGTTAACTGTATTTCTGTGGACATATCTGGCTGGCATACACGTGTCTCTAACAAAAGGGTGAGACAAGCGTACGCAACACAAAGGCCGATGCACGCAGCGTATATTACGCAACGGAGCGTCCGGATACGCCCGCATAATTCAAAACACATGATAGTATTATTTTTAACAGGCGAAAAAGAGGCAACGCGATAAATAGCGCAAGTCAATTTTAGTGTCCGAAATTTTAAGCTAATAGATCCTTCTCCAATTTGCGACTCATCTGGTCTAGACTATTTACTGAATGAAAGGAATTTCTGCGCAGAAATAAAATTAAAGTGTACATGTGGTGAGTGTTTGCATATATACGTTTCTACAATTTTTGGGTTGAACCACAAGAAGTAAAGTTCTCGTAAGGTACATACATGTAAGTGACGTGCATGGTGGCTGGGGAGGCATCCCTTGTTAAACATAAATTTGAGCATTAGAGTATAGCAGACCAGGAGGTCTACTGTAGCACAGACCAGGAGGTCCGGAACAGACCAGGAGGTCTAGGTACAGCAGACTAAGAAGTCCGCTATAGAGAAAAGTAGCACAACACCAGGAAGGGTTGGTGCGGAACCCATATAGGCCATTGAAGCTCAGGCTGAAGGAATTTGCAGCCGCAATTTTCGATTCCACTGGTCGCTCCGCACATAAGATTAGTTGCTTATGTGCCGAACGATTGTACCGCACGTAATTGTGTGCATTAGTTAGTAACCTGACCAGTACCATTTGCGTACGAAAGGGGTCATAAACGCTATTTGTACACTCTAACGTGATTTGTGTAATTTTTTTTTATTTTAAGGGAGGTTCGCTGGTCACTCGGGAACTATCCAACAACCGATACTTGCTGGGGACTGGTAGGTCCAACACGCCCCAGTAAGTAAAGGTTCATAGGGGCCCTAGGTTGGGTACAGCAGCTCTGGATCAGTGATTGCAGTACTGGCCAACGTGGGCGAGGAGTGAGTGGAGTACTCGGTAAACTTCGCCGCCGGCCTGCCCCGGACATCTTGGTTTTTGTAAGGGTTCGCTGAAGACCCTGATTTGAAGGTCAGAGGTAATGAAAGCAACACCTGCAAGTTATGGGGGCCAGTTGTTCAGGTAGGGGGCGATTAACCTCGGTTCGGGTTGACTCAGTAAACCGGCCAATCGGGTTGGCAAGGTATGTAATGTGTGAAAAATACGGTTCACACACAGAGGTTTTATGTGATGAATGGGAAAGAATGACTGTGTATGATGAGGAGAAGTTTCCCCGGGTAGGTAGCTTTAGCCCAGATGTGTTACAAAATCTTAGGAGAAGGATATGTCTCATTAAATCAACAAGGAGACGGATCAAACATTATGACTACTTACAGTTATGGCAACAGGAGGGTGAAATTCAGAGAGGATTGGCTCAGGCGGCTGGATCTAACCCTATCAGGAAACTGATAGCTACGGCACCACCGCCACCTTACATAACGGGAGAGAAGTTGGTTGCAGAGAATGACGCACTAATGTGTAATAAACAGGCACTTAGTAACTGTATAAATGTTAAGGATAATATGAATAAGATGAGTAATGCAAATATTAACCCGTGCAAGTTGTACCCTGTTTTAAACTTTCCCCAGGAGTGTGATCAAGAGGACGAGTCAACAACACTATCGGCACTCTCTCTAGCAGCCACCATATCAGAAACAGCAGTGGGCACGACCCAACCCGTAAGATTAGTATCCAAGGCCCCTAGCGGAGGGACAGGTGAGGTCGTATCAACGGGTAAGTACGGCACCATACACTATGCTGAAACCATTTCACCACAAGCTGTAGAATCTATTCAGAATGATGTAAGTAGACTTAATCCCGTTAGGGTAATAGCAGTGCCAAATGGGAAAACGGACACTTCAGGAGTCACTCCTGTCAGAAACATTGCCATGCACTGTCCATTTTCCCGAATGGAATTAAGAACAATAGTGTCTGAATTCCCTGATCCTAGGAAGGATCTAGTTGCTAGCCAGAAATACATTAGAGATCTAGGGAATACTGTAGAGCCCAATAACAAAGACTGGCAGATATTGCTGAGGGCATGTTTACCCTCCAATGTCGACTCAGCACAATTCTTAGCTGACTGTAAATTAAATGAGGATGTACCCCTTACGGATGTGTACAACCAAGACAATGTAAAGAGGATAAATTTACAGTTAAAAGAGTATTTTCCAGCTGTAGTTAAATGGAACAAAATTTTCTCCATTAAGCAAAAAGAGTCAGAAACAGCTGCTGAGTATTTTCATAGGGCACTACTGGAAATGGCTAAATACACAGGCATAGAAGACATTAAAACAAATGCAAATCATAGAGAGGTAGCAGTATCTGTGTTAATGGATGGTTTAAATGAGGTATTGAAGACAAGGGTACAGACCACGCAACCATGTTGGCGAGGTCTGTCGGTGGCTACTTTGAGAGAGGCTGCTATTGATCACGATCGAAATATCACCAGACACAGGGAGTCACAAAGTGATAAGTTAATGGCCGTAAGTATACAGGCCCTGACCACAAGGCCACCTTTGTATAAATCTCCAAACTCTGTGGGTAAGTCAAATGTGGTAACCTGTTATTACTGTCATAAAGAGGGACATTTGGCACGAGACTGTAGATCGAAAAACACACAAAAATCATACCAACCCCCTAGACAACGACATGACACACGAAATTGGGATCAGGGACCGCAGAGACGGAGTCATGAGCCACATGCAGGGGAAACAAAAAGGTATCCCCCAAAAAGATACTGGCAAGTCTCTGGTAGTTCCCATTTACCCCCTCCTCAAGTAGTTGCTGCCAGTGCGATTCAGGGAGGTCACCATACCCAATAGGGGTGTGGCCACACCTGTAATCTGCAGCCAGTGAAATTGATTGCAAGCCTTGGAAGTGAACCCGAGGTAACAATTTATGTAGCTGGTAAATCATTAAACTTCCTTGTAGATACGGGGGCGGCCAAATCAGTGATAAATTTGACAGTGGGCATGAGAACCACGGGTAAGACAATTCCAGCCATGGGAGTAACGGGAGTAGTCCAGCACTACCCTGTTAGCAAACCAGCAGAGATTACAATAGGGCCTTTGCATACCAAGCATTCCTTTTTGCTGGCGGCATCGGCACCGACTAATCTCTTGGGAAGAGATTTATTGTGTAAAATGGGGTGCGTCATTTATTGCACTCCTGAAGGTGTATTCTTAGACATACCTGAGAATCACGCTCAGGAAGTGCGAGACATGCTAGACTCCCCATCAAAATTAATGTCCCACACTGTTATGTTAAATAGGAATCCATCCCAGATAGAAGAAATGACATCCCAAATACCAGAGTCACTGTGGACTAAAGATGGACAAGACACTGGATTAATGGCAAACGTAGCTCCAGTAGTTGTGCAAGTAAAAGATGGTAGGATAGCTCCAAAAATCCCACAATACCCTCTGAAGCCAGAGGTGGAATTAGGAGTATACCCCGTAATAGAGCGCTTGCTACAACAGGGCATTCTGGTAAGAACGTCCAGCACTGCCAATAGTCCCATCTTCCCTGTGAAAAAGAGTGGGGGGAGGGGTTACAGGCTAGTACAGGATCTAAGGGGGATTAACAAAATAGTTGAGAGTCAATTCCCCGTAGTGCCAAATCCAGCTGTCATCCTTATGCAGATCCCTCCCACTGCGAAATTTTTCACTGTTATTGACCTCTGCTCCGCCTTTTTCTCGGTACCCCTGCATCCTGACAGCCAATATTTGTTTGCATTTACATACAGAGGAGTCCAATACACATGGACTCGATTACCGCAAGGTTTCATAGACAGTCCAAGTATATTTTCACAGGCTTTGCATGATTGTTTACAGTCTTTCCAACCAGAGAGTGGATCAATATTGATACAGTATGTGGACGATTTACTCCTGTGTTCAGATTCACTGGAAGCGTCCCTGAAAGATACGAAACAGCTCCTGTTTCATCTTTCAGACACAGGACACAAGGTTTCCAAAGACAAACTACAATTATGCCAGCCTAAAGTAAAATATCTGGGACACTGTCTAACACAAGGACTGAGACACCTGACCGCTGATAGAATTCAAGCAATTAGAGACATGACTCTGCCACAAACCCAGCAACAGATCAGAACGTTTTAAGGAATGTGTGGGTATTGCTGTAACTGGATCCCAGGGTTTTCCATTCTAGCATTACCTTTGCAGGAGATGGTTTCATCAAACAAACCTGATCGGATTTCGCATACAGACGAATCCAAGATGGCATTTGAGAGACTCAAACAGTGCCTAACGCAGGCACCAGCATTAGGTATGCCAGACTATGGGAAACCCTTTGAGCTGTACGGAACAGAAAGTGCTGGTTGCGCGGCAGGCGTCCTAACCCAAAAGCACGGTGATGCCAGCAGACCGGTAGCATACTACAGCGCTCAGCTAGACACGGTAGCGCGATCCCTCCCCACATGCTTGCGAAGTGTCGCTGCAATAGCATTGCTAGTTACAAAAAGCGAAGATGTAGTGTTAGGACACAACCTCACAATTCATACGCCACATGCAGTGTCAGCCTTGCTGAATTCTGCCCAAACCAGGCACGTCTCATCAGCGCGGTTTACAAGATGGGAATTGGCATTAATGGCCCCCGTAAACATCACCATAAGGAGATGCAGTGCATTAAATCCTGCAACATATCTCCCAGGTGTGCCTGGACAGGCACAAAGGGTGGAGGATGAGAGTGATGGGGAAGGAGGATTTAATACAAGGGATGACACACATGATTGTATGGAATATTTGACCCAAAATTTCACGGCAAGACCTGACATCAGTGACAACCCACTGGAAGATGTAGATTTTACTTTCTACACTGACGGTAGTTGTCACAGACAGACGGACTCGGGAGACTTGTGTACTGGATACGCAGTCGTAGATGACCAAGGCACCATAGAAGCAGAACCGCTAGGCCCACCTCACTCAGCCCAGGTTGCTGAACTGGTTGCCCTAACCAGAGCATGTGAATTGGCTAAGGGAAAGTCAGCCAATATCTACACCGATTCTAGATACGCCTTCGGGGTAGTCCATGATTTCGGAGCCCTATGGCGCCTCAGAAATTTCATGACGGCAGCTGGTACACCGGTAGCGCATGCAGCCCACATCAAAAAACTCCTAACAGCGATACAGGAACCTGACAGAGTGGCTGTTATCAAGTGTAAAGCACATACATATAGCCAAGACCCAGTATCACTTGGTAACAGCCGAGCAGACGAAGCTGCTAAGTTAGCAGCTGGTACCCCCAGACAGACAGACACCACCACACAATTGATGGTATTCAATACCATCAACACACAGAAGTTGTGTGAAATGCAAAATTTGTGTTCCATACAGGAAAAGGCAGTTTGGAGGTCAAAAGGATATGGCCAGGAGTCCTCAGGACTCTGGACAGATGGACAGGGTAAACCAGTGGCACCCAGAGCATACCTTCCATGTTTAGCTGAAGCAGCACATGGGCTGACTCATCTGGGCAAGGAGGGAATGTGCAAGTTGGTAAGAGCATATTGGTGCGCCCCAGGATTCTCATCCCATGCAGGTAAGAGAGCAATGTCATGCCTTACCTGCTTGAGGAAGAACATCGGAAAGGCAATACCAACAGAACCATCTCATATCCCACCTACAGGCGGCCCTTTTCAGGTAATACAGATTGATTTTATACAATTACCCCCTTATCGAAATTTGAAATATGTACTTGTTTGTATAGATGTGTTTTCAAATTGGGTCGAAGCATTTCCTGCGGCCACAAATACCGCTATGTTTACTGCTAAGAAAATTGTGCAGGAATTTGTGTGTAGATACGGTATCCCTAGAATAATTGAAAGTGATAGGGATACCCATTTTACAGGTGATGTCTTTCAAGGAATGTGTAAGTTGATGGGAATTGATAGTAAGCTGCACACTCCGTACCGCCCCCAGGCGAGTGCGAAGGTAGAAAGAGTGAACAGCACTATTAAAAATAAATTGAGCAAAGTTATGGCAGAAACAGGATTGACATGGCCAGAAGCTTTACCCATTGTACTATACAGCATCAGAACCACTCCCAGGTCCCCTCTTAATCTGTCCCCCTTTGAAATTCTGTTTGGTCGACAACCGCATGTTATGATTAACCCTCAGGATGATTTGAAGTGTAACAATGAAGTGACTGTAAAATACCTGGTTAACATGAGTAAACAGCTAAGGAATCAGAATGACAATCTGAAGTTAGTGATTCCTGATTTGCCAGATAGTAATTGTCATGACATTGAACCTGGGGATTATGTAATGATACGGAATTTTCTACGCTCAGGTTGCCTTATTGACAGATGGGAAGGACCATACCAAGTCTTATTGATTAGCACGACAGCATTGAAGGTTGCCGAGAGAGAGACTTGGGTTCATTCGTCCCATTGTAAGAAGGTTGCTGATCCAGAGAGGTCCCGTGATAAAGAACAGACGGTAGAGGAAGTTGTATCACTGGAGTGTCTGTTTCAGGAGGACTGAGACGGCACCTGAACATTGAGAATAATAAGATCGGAGGCAGTTGTCGATTCCCTGTTCCCTTTTATTGTTTTTCTCCACTTCCCATCCCATCTCCCTCAATTGTTTCTTTCCTCCTTCTCATCCTTCTCCATTTCCTCCTATAAGATGGAATTGCCCCAAGAGACTGTGATCCGGATTTTCCTGTTGACCATGATGTTGACCAGAGCAGTCTGTTGCGGCGAGAGTACCATGGAGGTCGAGAGAGGTTCTGGAATGGGTTCTGATGACAGAGATGGAGGTGTAGATTTCCAAGAACAACATAATCACCGAGTAAAGGCGAGTATCAGAAAACGATCTGGTAGCATTGACAATAGAAGAAATTGTGAAGGATTGTTAGCTGAAGAGAACTGTATCTGCATAGGCGTGCGCAGGGGGGGTTCCTGGTGCGCACAGGCACCCCCTAATGTCTGTAAACCCCCTCACACACACCTGCTGCTGCTGCTGCAGTATCGGCGATCGCCGAGTGTGCTCATTTCTGTCCACCGACCATTGTGCCCGCCACCCCCTCCGCTCAGTCTGGCTGTCAATAATTTTTATGGTGCAGCATCACTGACGTAATCCTACTCCCAGTTCCTCTAACTTGTGGGATGTGTCGTGATGATGTCATGCCGCATGCATGCCCGCTCATGCTCCCACCCATGCTCTCTCTCTCCTCATCATGTGCCAACGCCACAGAAAACAGCGTTCCTCTTGGAGGAGGACAAATTCAAATTCAATATCAATATATATTTTGAGAGATTAGGATATAATCTATGGTAATAAAATATACAAATTGAACATATATTAAACAGATTTTATCTATCTATCTATCTATCTATCTATCTATCTATCTATCTCTCTCTCTCTATATATATATATATATATATATATATATCTGTGCATCAATTCTCTATATTATTTCGTTTGCATTGAGTGCCAATATGTGGTGGTAGACACGCCTGATAGGTGGTGCTAGACACGCCCATTAGGTGGTGTTAGACATGCCCAATAGGTGGTGCTAAACACGCCCTTCTAATCGTGCACCGCCTAATAAAATGTCCTGCGCACGCCTATGTGTATCTGTAGACTCTGTGACAGTGTAGTTGAGGATGGGTGTATCAAGAAATGCCAATCCAGTTTTAATATCCACATGGACCGGCATCCATTGAGTGACTATCACTCCTTAGTGGGTAAAGTGTTAAATCAGACAGATTGTTGGGTATGCTCTCAAGTACCTCAAGGCCATAGCAAATCAGGATTAGTGCCCTTCCCTTTAACTATAGGGGAGGTACTTGAGCTAAGTGGTGGGAGGCCGGTGGACAGGAGGTTTAATATCTCCAGTCCTCCTAGTTTGAAGCTCCACCAATATCATGTGGATAGATCCCTAGTATGTTTTAACATTTCCAATCCCCGAAAGCCGGGAAATTGGGAAGTGTCATGGAATAACCAAACCATGACCTTTTCATACAGAGCCGATAGGATGCCAACAGATACAGAACTTATACGCCACATAGCCGGTAGTGGAAAATATTTCCGATATAGGTATACCCTAGGAAGTAGGACCATGAGAGTTGGAGAGGTATCACCAGGATACTGTGCACACATCGTACAAACCGATACGTGTACTAAACAGATGGGAGAATTAGGGTTAGGAAATTTCATATGGAAAATGTGTAATATGGTTATGTCCTACTCCGTCCCATATGTTCTCCCCGATGATGCATATTTCATATGCGGGAGGAAGGCGTATAAGTGGCTTGCCCCAAACTCAGAAGGGTTATGTTATATTGGAAAAGTACTGCCTGAAGTAATGACTGTATCACATACTAAAATGAAAGATATTCACCGCAGTGCCCAAGCTCCTTATACTCACACTCATTACGAGCACATCGTTAAACGGCACCTGATAGAGAGAACAGAGCATCCGGCCTCTGACCTGATCAGTGAATCCACCGGGATTCAATTCCTAATCGCGTTAGATATCACTCGTACCGCCAGAGGAGTGATAAATTATAAATATATATCTGCGCTTGCAAATTTATTAGACAACATCACTGAAATGTATGATGACACATTCAGGTATACTGGAAGGGAGCTCCAAGCTTATAAAACAGAACTGGTTCAGCATAGGATGATTCTCAATTATCTCACAGCTGTGACGGGTGGGTATTGTGTCACCCTAGCAACTCAATATGGAATAAAGTGCTGCACGTATATCACAAACAGCACCGAGGACCCGGTCGAGGTCATAGACCAAAAGATGGACGACATTCTCCAATTAAAATGGGAGTTCCGAAGGAAACACAATCTCACCCTTGTCGCTGTGGGTAATGAGCTGACCAGTTGGGTGTCATGGTTGAACCCGCGAAATTGGTTCGCTGGTCTAGGAGAATGGACCCAAGGTATTATCATGGATGTAGGGAAATTCCTTTTGTGTGTTCTGGGTGTCATCATATTGGTCGGACTGATATTTAGATGCGTTCGGATTTTAACAAAGTGTAAACGTAGCGCCCGAGTGATGAGTTTAAGGAGTGAAGATACTGTAATAACAACGACTGATGTGATTTATGACCCAACGATAGAAACAATGTTGTGATGAAAATGTGATTCCACGGTCCGTTTCTTTCACCCGTTTCTCCTTTGTTTTTCTCCAAGGTAAAAAGACCCGCTTGGAAGAGGAATTTGACGACCTTGTATGCAGACAACAGATGGACTAAAGAAGAAGTTTGACAACCTTTTACACAGACAACTGATGGACTATGCCATAGACCCCCCATGTCCCTAGTACTTTTAATTTTACGCTAGCCCAACACTTTTTGTAAGTCTATGGACATTGATAAAGCTTTATACAAAAAGAATAAGCAACCGCGCTAATGTCGGGATTTGAATGGTTGAGCAGCCTTGAAGAAAAAAACATAAAACACGAATAATTATATGAAACAAGGCGCTTGTTAAATATTGCAACAGTTGTGAAAAACCAACAGTTGCATAAAAAATAAGTGCAATACCTGAAAGAAGAAAGGTGGTTAATAAAAAAATGTTTACAGCCCTTTTAAGAAATTGTAGTCCTTTTTTTTTTTTTTTTTTGTAAAAACGGGTTCCGATATTGGCCGCAGGAAGGTGGAGAAATGTCCCAGATCTATCTATCCCTAAACTACCCACCTTAAGATTGCTGGCGGTGGGGTCGTGGGCTGCTGCTCCGTGCGGCTTGGTTCCCTTGTTTGAAAATGCCGTTCTCTCCTGCCACGTCTCCTGTGCGGCGTGCTGCGCTCCGTGACGGCTTTTGGATCCGGCTTTGGTGACGGCTTTATTTCGGTGTACTCAAATTGAACAGAGTGCACCTAGGACTGGCGTGCTGTATGGTAGTGCTTTCCACTAGCACTACCATACAGCACGCCAGTCCTAGGTGCACTCTGTGTAATTTGAGTACACCGAAATAAAGCCGTCACCAAAGCCGGATCCAAAAGCCGTCACAGAGCGCAGCACGCCGCACAGGAGACGCGGCAGGAGAGAACGGCATTTTCAAACAAGGGAACCAAGCCGCACGGAGCAGCAGCCCACGACCCCACCGCCAGCAATCTTAAGGTGGGTAGTTTAGGGATAGATAGATCTGGGACATTTCTCCACCTTCCTGCGGCCAATATCGGAACCCGTTTTTACAAAAAAAAAAAAAAAAAAAGGACTACAATTTCTTAAAAGGGCTGTAAACATTTTTTTATTAACCACCTTTCTTCTTTCAGGTATTGCACTTATTGTTTATGCAACTGTTGGTTTTTCACAACTGTTGCAATATTTAACAAGCGCCTTGTTTCATATAATTATTGATAAAGCTTTGCTTGCGTTTATTGGCAAAAGCACAAAGAGACTACAGTCAACATGTACATCGAGATAAGACAAGGCACAAGACAAGACCTCAATCGGCAAATGTATATTAAACTCACATAGTTTATCACTGCATTTACCATAATTGTTCTTTATCTTCATCTCTACAACCTTCAGGTAATAACACACATAGTCGATAGGGAATACAGGCACAGATATCAGCATTCACATATTCCCCCATTCATGTATCATCAACTAAAATGTGCTCCCCCATTTTGTTGCAACCAAAAGCCGAAGAGAGCTCGGTAAAGTTTGACAGCCCATCCACAGACCCGTACCACGGGATAAGAAGGAATTCAAATGTATACTTTGCAATACCTCGAAGCTTGATTTAAAACACGTACGGCACGATGATACATGACCCCCCAAACATGGATTCATACACACATGCTTCTGCTATCTCACTAGGTCATACCCTTTCCTACCTTCTCCTCTCCTCCCCTACCCAATCATAGAAATGTATTTACACATGACATATATTTTTCTCTTTTTGAAATGTTTTAGAAAGTGGCAGTTATTGGTGACTGCCAAAGGGTGGACTGTCAAAGTCAGAAAAATATCACGCTACACACTGCCATATATGCACCTCATGCGAGTGCCTGCTGCGAGTGCATGAGCTCTCCCGTGCGTGCGCATACTCGCTGTTGCGTGCACCCGCAGGCGCACGGTATGCGCATTTACGGTAAAGTTTATGTGCGTCTAGCGGGCGACTCAACCGTTACATATTTTAACCATATAATGTATTTTGTAGATTATGGTCCCTTTGATAGAATCTGAAAGTTTAGTTAATGTAGCATGTTCATAGACAAAGAGATCCCTCTTTGTTTGATACGAAGGGTCAGACAGGGGTTATACAGTGGTGTTTAGTATCCATCGGAAGAGTATTTAATTAGCAATATTCCGGTGTTGGTTTGAAGCGGATTAAACGCTCGTGCGAATAGTTATGGACATAAGAAGTTTATGGACATTTACTATTATTTGCACTTTATTATCCATGCGGCGGGAAACCTAGTTTCCCACCCACCTGAGCAGTTGGAAATAGTCACAGCCCACCTGTATGAATCAACCTATGACCTTTTGTTATAATGCGAAGACGAATTCCTGTGTCCAATGAACAATAAGAATATAGGGACCATTGTACTGTATTGTGTGTAGTGTATAAAAGGACAAGCCGATCTGGGCCAGCTCTCTATTCTCTTCAACGGTTCTCATTGCTGATAATCGGGAGCTGGATATCCAGAAGGCGCATGCGATTGTTTCCCTTTGTGCATAAGTTTCTCTGCAATCATATTGTCTTTATTGTTATAAGCCATTCTCTCTCGTTCTCTCTCTCTCTCACTCTCTCTCACTCTCTCTCACTCTCTCTCTCTCTCCTTCCCCCTTTAAAAGTAATTGTACCTTTATTGTATTTTATGTGTAGTTACTTGGTTAGATATTCTATGTTATTTTGGTAGTGTATAACTTGTATTGTATTATTCTTTTTGAACGTTCATTCATTTCCTTAAAAGGCGTTAGACCCTTAGACCGGTATTTGACTGTTTATTATATTGCAAAGGGGTTCTCTGAGCGTCACATACGCTCATACAGCTTTTAAACTAACATGGTTACACTGTGTTGCATTTACATCTTATCACTGCACGAGGGTTTACAGTATATGTACATTGTTTATGGTATAGTTAAAAAGGTTTAACATTGTGAGCGTCAGCGCTGCTGGTGATCTCCTCGTGGTCCCGAGCATCCGCTACGCTGATAGCGTATCATTACGTTAGTCGGCAGCCTATAGCGTGCTTGCCTGTACGCTCTAAGCCGTGAGTGAACGTGCCGCTCGTGCATCTCGACCACGGCTAAGCGTTAGATACGCAACGTGCGTACCCTTAAGGTATTCCATACGCCAATAGCGTACTGTGTTCTTTAACCTTTTAGAGAGTTTTCAGTAAGATAAATATTTGGCTTTATCAGCAGTATCACTGGATTTATACGGCAGTGTCACGATCCTGACTGTAGTTTTCATATTTGGTGACTTACCTCTGCCATCTCTGTCCTGGATCCTGCATCTTTCTGTTCACTGGGATAAACAGCTTGCCAATACCATGAGTTTCCTGAGTTCTCTGCCTGGAAGGTAATAGTTAACGAGCTCCACCTGTGGTGATCTTCTGTGTGAGTCTGAATTCAGCAATCTGAAGTTTAGGCCTAAAAGCCAGCATCCTCTGTTTGTTTGCAGAAGTTCAGGCTTCTGTGTTCTCTCGGCCTGCTAGGCCTCGCTCCACTTCACAGCCTAGTCTAGAGCACTCACATGACAGTGACTGTTCACCTGACCCAGAGCTGTCCAATCCTCTGCCAGCCTGAGACACTCTGAATCACCTGACACGGCTCACCAATCACCAAGGACCAGGAAGTATAAGTCGGGAGACAGAGTTGGAAACTGGGCCAGTTCCTCATGTCACAAACAGCTCTGTGTGAGCTTTGAAGCTGAGCTCCCTAAAGGTAACCCTTGTACTTCAGTTCCTGTAAAACTATGTTCCTTTGCTACCCAGTTTGGATTACATTTGTGTTACCATTGATATCCAGTATTTCTACAGTTCATCTTAAAGGCACAGTCACAGTATTCTACAGTTTCAACTTAAAGGCACAGTTGCAGTGTTTCATCTTAAAAGCACAGTCACAGTATTCTACAGTTTCAACTTAAAGGCACAGTTGCAGTGTTTCATCTTAAAGGCACAGTCACAGTATTCCACAGTCTCAACTTAAAGCCACAGCTGCAGTGTTCCATAGTTTCATCTTAAAGGCACAGTCGCAGTATTCCACAGTCTCAACTTAAAACCACAGCTGCAGTATTCTACCGTCACAGCCGCAGTGTTCTTCAGCCTCGTCCTAAAGTCACAGCCACAGTAATCTTTCTACTTTCAGTTGCATTTCCAGTTATATCCGGTATCAGCCCGGATTACAGTTGCATCCCAGTCTCACCGGTAACCAGCCCGGTTCTCAGTCTCTCCAGTAACCAGTCCGTCTTACTATATCGCCAGTAACCTTGAGTACATAAGCACCTACTCCTGTGACACTATCTCCAGTACAGTCTCACCTATACATTCATCATCCTGCTATCAAAGTCCCTGGTGATCCAGTGGTCAGGACACGGCTTCCTCTGCCGAGGCCCGGGTACGATCACTGCATTGGATTTTTACGCCAGTACCACTGGACTTATACGCCAGTACCACTGGAATTATATGGCAGTATCACTGGCATTATACAGAAGTACCAGTGCACATATATAGCAGTATCACTGGACTGGATTTATACAACAGTACCATTGGATTTATACAGCAGTACCAGTGGATTTATACGGCAGTACCACTGGACATATATGGCAGTATCACTGGACTGGATTTATACGCCAGTACCACTGGATTTATACGGCATGACCACTGGACATATATACGGCAATATCACTGAAATTATATGGCAGTACCACTGGACATATACGGCAGTACCACTGGACATATACGGTAGTATCACTGGACATATACAGCAGTATCACTGGACTGGATTTATACACCAGTACCACTGGAATTATATGGCAGTACCACTGGACATATACGGCAGTATCACTGGACATATACGGCAGTACCGCTGGACATATACGGCAGTATCACTGGACATATATGGCAGTACCACTGGACATATACAGCAGCACAGGGACACCACCACTGGACTGATGCAGGATAACACAGCACCACTGCAATGGACTGGACTTACATAGCAGCACTAGACATATGGCAGTAGATGACACCAACACTTTGACTGGACTGATGCAGCACAAGACACCACCACTGAACTGATGCAGCACAACACAGCACCACTGGACTGGACTTATACAGCAGCAATGGACATATGGCAGCAGAGGACACCACCATTGTGACTGGACTGGTGCAGCACAAGACACTACCAGTGAACTGATGCAGGACACTGAGAACGGAGACACACCATCTCTCTACACTCTCCAATGCCGGAGTGAAAATAGTGGTGATGCGCATGCCTTGTTCTGGTTTCCGAGTCAGGTGGGAAAACCCGAGCCTGACTTGGATCTGGGCTCGGGTAGTGAAGTTCGGGAGGGTTCGGTTCTCAGGGATCCGAACCCATTCATCTCTAGTTCACACAAATGTATCCCATGTAGACACATAAAGGTAAGTATGCAGGGGCCTAGATAACCACTCTGGGCCCCGGTAAAGGGGTGGGGGAATGGCTTTATAAAGTAGAAATGACTATGCCCTTTAATATAAAAATATTTTAATAACATAATTGCGGGGCCTATGCGACAAGGGAGACGTGGGGGGGGGGGGGGGGGCACTTGATCTGTAAGCGAGTCCCACCTCCCCGGCAAGTGCCATATTCTGCAGCTGCCTCTCTCCACAGCCCAGCATACAGCAGCATGTGCCATGTGCTGAGCTGGGAGGAGAGAGGCTGCTCTCCTCCCAGTCAGTCTTCTCTCTCTCCCTACCTGAAGTGCCACTGTCTGCAATAGTGAAAGGGGGTGTCAGTGGCCATGGGCCCTTCCATCCAGTTTGTGCTCAGGTAAAGAGTACCTGCTCCCCCCCCTCCCCCCCCCCCCCGCCTCTTGGCGCCACTAATTGGATGCAGCAACAATGTGAAAATATGCTAATGCCACAAGAGGCATCTGAAGAAAAAAGCCACCTCCTGCTAGCATCACATTCAAGTGTTACCTCCCAGTGTAACCTCCGTAGTGCGCCCAACATGGCTGCCTCATCTGGTACGCTTGTGGGTGGGATGAAAATACATGGACCTGATAGTTTTGTTGGTACCCTACTCTGAACGTTAGGATTCTGCAATCACCCCCATTTTATGTCATCTCTTCTAGGGTTGAACTATTCCACCCAGGGTAATCCTACGCAGTGCGCCGAAGATGCCAAGATGACTGCCGCACCTGGTACCCTGTGAGGGTGGAATACACAGCCCATGGAAGTTATTACCCAAAATGCCTACACCAATCCTGCATTATGATTACGCTATGCATTCTAGGATTTCATTTTTAGGTCTGTGTGTATTGCTGTATTAATCTTCTGAATTATGGCCCTCATTCCGAGTTGATCGGTCGCAAGGCGAATTTAGCAGAGTTACACACGCTAAGCCGCCGCCTACTGGGAGTGAATCTTAGCTTCTTAAAATTGCGACCGATGTATTCGCAATTTTGCGATTACTAACTACTTAGCAGTTTCAGAGTAGCTCCAGACTTACTCTGCCTGTGCGATCAGTTCAGTGCTTTTCGTTCCTGGTTGACGTCACAAACACACCCAGCGTTCGCCCAGGCACTCCCACCGTTTCCCCGGCCACTCCTGCGTTTTTTCCGGAAACGGTAGCGTTTTCAGCCACACGCCCCTGAAACGCCGTGTTTCCGCCCAGTAACACCCATTTCCTGTCAATCACATTACGATCGCCGGAGCGAAGAAAAAGCCGTGAGTAAAAATACTTTCCTCATAGTAAAGTTACTTGGCGCAGTCGCAGTGCGAACATTGCGCATGCGTACTAAGCGGATTTTCACTGCGATGCGATGAAAAAGAACGAGCGAACAACTCGGAATGAGGGCCAATGTGCATTGTTTTGATGCCTGTAAAGCGCCTTGAGTCCTGTTTGGAGAAAGAGCGCTATATAAATAAAATTATTATTTTTATTATCATTATTACTACCCAAAATGCCTACACCAATCATCCATTATGCTTTTTGTGTGCTCATGGTTTTTATATGTCTGTGTGGTTTATCTTTTGATGTATTGCTTAAATCTTCTGTGTTACATGCATTGTTTGAGTTCAAGATGGCGCCGCAGATGGCTGCCTCGGTGCTGCTCTGCCTCGTTTTTAGTTTTACATGTATAATATAAAAATATGTAGAATATGTATAATGGCCCTCATTCCGAGTTGATCGGTCGCAAGGCGAATTTAGCAGAGTTACACACGCTAAGCCGCCGCCTACTGGGAGTGAATCTTAGCTTCTTAAAATTGCGACCGATGTATTCGCAATATTGCGATTACTAACTACTTAGCAGTTTCTGAGTAGCTCCAGACTTACTCTGCCTGTGCGATCAGTTCAGTGCTTGTCGTTCCTGGTTGACGTCACAAACACGCCAAGCGTTCGCCCAGGCACTCCCACCGTTTCTCCGGCCACTCCTGCGTTTTTTCCGGAAACGGTAGCGTTTTCAGCCACACGCCCCTGAAACGCCGTGTTTCCGCCCAGTAACACCCATTTCCTGTCAATCACATTACAATCGCCGGAGCGAAGAAAAAGACGTGAGTAAAAATACTATCTTCATGGTAAAATTACTTGGCGCAGTCGCAGTGCGAACATTGCGCATGCGTACTAAGCGGATTTTCACTGCGATGCGATGAAAAATACCGAGCGAACAACTCGGAATGAGGGCCAATATGTCTAATATGTCGAGTCTATCGTACAGTTGCAATGTGCAGTATAAACTCATACGTGTAATGGGGGTAATTCTGAGTTGATCGCAGCAGCAAGTTTGTTAGCAATTGGGCAAAACCATGTGCACTGCAGGGGGTGCAGATATAACATGTGCAGAGAGAATAAGATTTAGGTGGATTATTTTGTTTCTGTGCAGAGTAAATACTGGCTGCTTTATTTTTACACTGCAATTTAGATTTCAGTTTGAACACACCACACCCAAATCTATCTCTCTCTGCACATGTTATATCTGTCCCCCTGCATTGCACATGGTTTTACCCAACTGCTAACATATTTGCTTCTGCGATCAACTCAGAATTAGGCCCAATGTTTGTAGTGTATGCTACATTTTTCCCTCTTCTTATGCTATGTATTCCCCCTACATGTTGCTGCTTGGCAAGGCATTGTACCACAAAGAATTCCTAGTGTATGTGAGTACACCTGGCCAATAAAGCTGATTTTGATTCTGAAGTGCTGTGTTGGTTGTGATTTTTGCAGCCATCGTCCATCTGAGTATGCCAGAGTGACTGCCGGAACTCCTCTGCCGGGCCCAGGAAATCTGCATCAAAAGACAAAGGTCCCAACCTCGGCACACCTACATGTCACCCCCCGTCTTGCCCCCAAATGACTGCAACATGTTAGTCATGCTGCGACTTGGGGATACTGCGTGAACTGCACACCGACATCTGCGTATGCACGGATCTCTCATCCATTCGTTTTTTTCTACATCCTCTCTGGAGTAGCCAACCACAATGTCCCAGAGCAATGTTGGAATACAGCTACAGCCTCAGGCTGAGGAGAATCTTCTGAGTGATAGAGCTGGCAGGAGGAGAAATGAATAGCAACAGGCAGTGGTAGATCTACTGTGAAACTAATAAAGCTTAAGCTTCAGGACCCCTAATCTCAGAGGGCCCCATTTTCTCCTCTTTCTCCTCTTGCTAGGGCAGCAAGGCCCTTTGGACCTTGTTGGATGTTGACCTATTTTTGCTGGTTGTGAAGGGGACCCCATAACAGTTCAAGCTTCAGGGCCCCAAAAATGTAGGTTCGCCACTGGCAATGGGTCCATTGAGAGGTAGCATAACAGAGGCAACTATACTTTTAAATGTATCTGTGCTGACAGTGACATTCTGCATATTACAGAACTAAAGGCAGCAGCTGTATCAAACATAAATAGTTGGAAGAGCAGATAGATTACCCAAAAAACTAAACCTGGGCACACACCTTCCATTGGTGTGACCCAGTAATGCGGAGATGCAATGCTACACTGCACCGCTGTACACACTAGCATTGTACCACTGTACATACTACACAACTCGCTGTACGATGGCGCAATGTATTGTTATATGCTCCATATACAACACCACGTCGGCCATGGAATCGTTCTATTGGACGTGCAGCACATCCAATGGGACAATTCAATGAACAGTGGCAGTGAACAACAGATTGGACATATAAACTATATGATGATTGTACAGATTGGTCAAAAGTGCCAATACTGTACAATATATTGTATAGCTTAACAAAGCTGTAGCTAAAACTGTGTGATTTATGTCCCACCACCAGGGATGGCTACTGCTAGACCAACAAAATGGGGGGCAATGTTCCCTCCTGCCCAAGGTGCTAAAATGCCTAGTTATGGCTCTGCATATGAAATATAGATTAAAAGATTTAAAATATAAAACTAGTAAAAGTTGTAACTAGTAACTAACTAAAGCTGTAAAGCTACATTTTAATTTTCATCACCATGTAAATTTCACTCTCAGCAGGAAGGGTAGATGGATTTAAATATGTGGTAGGCAAAATTCATATTATGTGATGAGTAGCTTTACTTTCATGTGTAGCCACACTAAAATAATTTGTTCCAACAGGATGAAAAGTTAAGAAGGTCAATGATCTACATTCAGTGCCCGGCAAGGTGATTTTGACCTTAATACGATTATGGCAGGGAATTTTAAACTGATATAGGCAAAGAGAGGAAAAACATGCACAGGAGTAGTAATGTACAATAACATTAATTAAGCCACACAGTACCCTATAATGGATTGATACTCATCAAAAATTATTATATAATATATTTAAGGGAGGTGCTACCACGAATGAGGTAAAGTACAACACAGAGTAATATCTAAAGAGGGAGAAATATTCTTATACCCCTTTTCCACTGACTTTAAAATCCCAGGTTTTTGTACGTGAACGCCCATCAACCTGGGATTTAGGTCAGTGGAAAAGGAAATGACTCTGTTCATTACCCAGGTTTGGGTTGAGACCCAGGAATTTGCAGCGTTGATAGACTCTGCAATTTCTCAGGTCGGCAGTGGAAAAGGGGTATTAAAGTGAGTCACACACTTTCAACACGTGTGATATGATATCTCGGCGGTTGGGGTGCCAGTGGTCAAAAGTCTGACCGTGACATCCCAATTGAGGCAATCCTGACAAGGGTTAGGAAGTATACTTACCCACCCCCAATACCCACTAACCCTTCCTTCCTACAGCCTATCTATAACCCCCCTCATTGGTGCCTAAACCTAAACGCCCCCCCCCCCCTTACCTCAGCCTAACCCTATCCCTCCCTCTCCCACGTCCTAACCCTTCCCAGGGGTGCGTAAACCTAACCCCCCTCCCCGTAGCCTAATCCTAAAAATCCCCAGCATAGTTATGTTCGGGATGCTGGCAGCCTGGATTCCTGCATCAGCATTTAGACTGGTGTCAGAGTTCCGGCGTCAGGATTATGGCCGCGTGTCAAGATTCCAGCGCTGGGATTCCAACTGCAGGCATCCTGACCGCATCCCCTTTCAACAGTTTGACATATAAATCGTAGAGATGTGCACCGGAAATTTTTCGGGTTTTGTGTTTTGGTTTTGGGTTCGGTTCCGTGGCCGTGTTTTGGGTTCAAACGCGTTTTGGCAAAACCTCACCGAATTTTTTTTGTCGGATTCGGGTGTGTTTTGGATTCGGGTGTTTTTTTTTAAAAAAACCCTAAAAAACAGCTTAAATCATAGAATTTGGGGGTCATTTTGATCCCAAAGTATTATTAACCTCAATAACCATAATTTCCACTCATTTTCAGTCTATTCTGAACACCTCACACCTCACGATATTATTTTTAGTCCTAAAATTTGCACCGAGGTCGCTGGATGACTAAGCTCAGCGACCCAAGTGGCCGACACAAACACCTGGCCCATCTAGGAGTGGCACTGCAGTGTCACGCAGGATGGCCCTTCCAAAAAACACCCCCCAAACAGCACATGACGCAAAGAAAAAAAGAGGCGCAATGAGGTAGCTGTGTGAGTAAGCTAAGCGACCCTAGTGGCCGACACAAACACCTGGCCCATCTAGGAGTGGCACTGCAGTGTCACGCAGGATGGCCCTTCCAAAAAATACTCCCCAAACAGCACATGACGCAAAGAAGAAAAAAAAGAGGCGCAATGAGGTAGCTGTGTGACTAAGATAAGCGACCCTAGTGGCCGACACAAACACCTGGCCCATCTAGGAGTGGCACTGCAGTGTCACGCAGGATGGCCCTTCCAAAAAACACTCCCCAAACAGCACATGACGCAAAGAGAAATGAAAGAAAAAAGAGGTGCAAGATGGAATTGTCCTTGGGCCCTCCCATCCACCCTTATGTTGTATAAACAGGACATGCACACTTTAACCAACCCATCATTTCAGTGACAGGGTCTGCCACACGACTGTGACTGAAATGACGGGTTGGTTTGGACCCCCACCAAAAAAGAAGCAATTAATCTCTCCTTGCACAAACTGGCTCTACAGAGGCAAGATGTCCACCTCAGCATCATCCTCCGATTCATCACCGTGTACATCCCCCTCCTCACAGATTATCAATTCGTCCCCACTGGAATCCACCATCACAGCTCCCTGTGTACTTTGTGGAGGCAATTGCTGCTGGTGAATGTCTCCACGGAGGAATTGATTATAATTCATTTTAATGAACATCATCTTCTCCACATTTTCTGGAAGTAACCTCGTACGCCGATTGCTGACAAGGTGAGCGGCGGCACTAAACACTCTTTCGGAGTACACACTTGTGGGAGGGCAACTTAGGTAGAATAAAGCCAGTTTGTGCAAGGGCCTCCAAATTGCCTCTTGGATGCGGTCACTCATATAATCCTCCACCATTCTTTCAATGGTGAGAGAATCATATGCAGTGACAGTAGACGACATGTCCGTAATCGTTGGCAGGTCCTTCAGTCCGGACCAGATGTCAGCATCAGCAGTCGCTCCAGACTGCCCTGCATCACCGCCAGCGGGTGGGCTCGGAATTCTGAGCCTTTTCCTCGCACCCCCAGTTGCGGGAGAATGTGAAGGAGGAGATGTTGACAGGTCGCGTTCCGCTTGACTTGACAATTTTCTCACCAGCAGTTCTTTGAACCCCTGCAGACTTGTGTCTGCCGGAAAGAGAGATACAACGTAGGTTTTAAATCTAGGATCGAGCACGGTGGCCAAAATGTAGTGCTCTGATTTCAACAGATTGACCACCCGTGAATCCTTGTTAAGCGAATTAAGGGCTCCATCCACAAGTCCCACATGCCTAGCGGAATCGCTCTGTGTTAGCTCCTCCTTCAATGTCTCCAGCTTCTTCTGCAAAAGCCTGATGAGGGGAATGACCTGACTCAGGCTGGCAGTGTCTGAACTGACTTCACGTGTGGCAAGTTCAAAAGGTTGCAGAACCTTGCACAACGTTGAAATCATTCTCCACTGCGCTTGAGACAGGTGCATTCCACCTCCTATATCGTGGTCAGTTGTATAGGCTTGAATGGCCTTTTGCTGCTCCTCCAACCTCTGAAGCATATAGAGGGTTGAATTCCACCTCGTTACCACTTCTTGCTTCAGATGATGGCAGGGCAGGTTCAGGCGTTTTTGGTGTTGCTCCAGTCTTCTGTACGTGGTGCCTGTACGCCGAAAGTGTCCCGCAATTCTTCTGGCCACCGACAGCATCTCTTGCACGCCCCTGTCGTTTTTTATATAATTCTGCACCACCAAATTCAAGGTATGTGCAAAACATGGGACGTGCTGGAATTTGCCCAGATTTAATGCACACACAATATTGCTGGCGTTGTCCGATGCCACAAATCCACAGGAGAGTCCAATTGGGGTAAGCCATTCTGCGATGATCTTCCTCAGTTGCCATAAGAGGTTTTCAGCTGTGTGCGTATTCTGGAAAGCAGTGATACAAATCGTAGCCTGCCTAGGAAAGAGTTGGCGTTTGCGAGATACTGCTACTGGTGCCGCCGCTGCTGTTCTTGCGGCGGGAGTCAATACATCTACCCAGTGGGCTGTCACAGTCATATAGTCCTGAGTCTGCCCTGCTCCACTTGTCCACATGTCCATGGTTAAGTGGACATTGGGTACAACTGCATTTTTTAGGACACTGGTGAGTCTTTTTCTGAGGTCTGTGTACATTTTCGGTATCGCCTGCCTAGAGAAATGGAACCTAGATGGTATTTGGTACCAGGGACACAGTACCTCCAACAAGTCTCTAGTTGGCTCTGCAGTAATGATGGATACCGGAACCACGTTTCTCACCGCCCAGGATGCCAAGGCCTCAGTTATCCGCTTTGCAGCAGGATGACTGCTGTGATATTTCATCTTCCTCGCAAAGGACTGTTGGACAGTCAATTGCTTGGTGGAAGTAGTAAAAGTGGTCTTACGACTTCCCCTCTGGGATGACCATCGACTCCCAGCAGCAACAACAGCAGCGCCAGCAGCAGTAGGCGTTACACTCAAGGATGCATCGGAGGAATCCCAGGCAGGAGAGGACTCGTCAGAATTGCCAGTGACGTGGCCTTCAGGACTATTGGCATTCCTGGGGAAGGAGAAAATTGACACTGAGGAAGTTGGTGGAGTGGTTTGCGTGAGCTTGGTTACAAGAGGAAGGGATTTACTGGTCAGTGGACTGCTTCCGCTGTCGCCCAAAGTTTTTGAACTTGTCACTGACTTATGATGAATGCGCTGCAGGTGACGTATAAGGGAGGATGTTCCGAGGTGGTTAACGTCCTTACCCCTACTTATTACAGCTTGACAAAGGCAACACACGGCTTGACACCTGTTGTCCGCATTTCTGTTGAAATACTTCCACACCAAAGAGCTGATTTTTTTGGTATTTTCACCAGGCATGTCAATGGCAATATTCCTCCCACGGACAACAGGTGTCTCCCCGGGTGCCTGACTTAAACAAACCACCTCACCATCAGAATCCTCCTTGTCAATTTCCTCCCCAGCGCCAGCAACACCCATATCCTCCTCATCCTGGTGTACTTCAACACTGACATCTTCAATCTGACTATCAGGAACTGGACTGCGGGTGCTCCTTCCAGCACTTGCAGGGGGCGTGCAAATGGTGGAAGGCGCATGCTCTTCACGTCCAGTGTTGGGAAGGTCAGGCATCGCAACCGACACAATTGGACTCTCCTTGTGGATTTGTGATTTCGAAGAACGCACAGTTCTTTGCTGTGCTTTTGCCAGCTTAAGTCTTTTCATTTTTCTAGCGAGAGGCTGAGTGCTTCCATCCTCATGTGAAGCTGAACCACTAGCCATGAACATAGGCCAGGGCCTCAGCCGTTCCTTGCCACTCCGTGTGGTAAATGGCATATTGGCAAGTTTACGCTTCTCCTCTGACGATTTTATTTTAGATTTTTGAGTCCTTTTTTTACTGATATTTTGTGTTTTGGATTTTACATGCTCTGTACTATGACATTGGGCATCGGCCTTGGCAGACGACGTTGATGGAATTTCATCGTCTCGGCCATGACTAGTGGCAGCAGCTTCAGCACGAGGTGGAAGTGGATCTTGATCTTTCCCTATTTTTGGAACCTCAACATTTTTGTTCTCCATATTTTAATAGGCACAACTAAAAGGCACCTCAGGTAAACAATGGAGATGGATGGATACTAGTATACTTATGGATGAAGAGTGACTGACGACACAGAGGTAGCTACAGCCGTGGACTACCGTACTGCGTCTGCTAGTATAGAGATGATAATGATATAAAAAATATATATATATCACTACTGCAGGTATATATAATATAATGACGGACCTGCTGGACACTGTCAGCAGACTCCTAAACTACTAGTATGAAGAAGATAGAAAAAAAAAACCCACCACAGGTAGGTATACAATTATGGATGAGCACTGACGACACAGAGGTAGCTACAGCCGTAAACTACCGTACTGCGTCTGCTAGTATAGAGATGATAATGATATAAAAAATATATATCTATCACTACTGCAGGTATATATAATATAATGACGGACCTGCTGGACACTGTCAGCAGACTCCTACTACTAGTATGAAGAAGATAGAAAAAAAAAAACCACCACAGGTAGGTATACAATTATGGACTAGCACTGACGACACAGAGGTAGCTACAGCCGTGGACTACCGTACTGCGTCTGCTAGTATAGAGATGATAATGATATAAAAAATATATATATATCACTACTGCAGGTATATATAATATAATGACGGACCTGCTGGACACTGTCAGCGGACTCCTAAACTACTAGTATGAAGAAGATAGAAAAAAAAAACCCACCACAGGTAGGTATACAATTATGGACGAGCACTGACGACACAGAGGTAGCTACAGCCGTGGACTACCGTACTGCGTCTGCTAGTATAGAGATGATAATGATATAAAAAATATATATATATCACTACTGCAGGTATATATAATATAATGACGGACCTGCTGGACACTGTCAGCAGACTCCTAAACTACTAGTATGAAGAAGATAGAAAAAAAAAACCCACCACAGGTAGGTATACAATTATGGACGAGCACTGACGACACAGAGGTAGCTACAGTCGTGGACTACCGTACTGCGTCTGCTAGTATAGAGATGATAATGATATAAAAAATATATATATATCACTACTGCAGGTATATATAATATAATGACGGACCTGCTGGACACTGTCAGCAGACTCCTAAACTACTAGTATGAAAAAGATAGAAAAAAAAAACCCACCACAGGTAGGTATACAATTATGGACGAGCACTGACGACACAGAGGTAGCCACAGCCGTGGACTACCATACTGCGTCTGCTAATATAGAGATGATAAAGATGATAGAGATGAACAAAAAAAAATATAACACTACTGCAGGTAAATATTTATATAATATAATGAATGACGGACCTGCTGGACACTGTCAGCAGAATGCGTTTATAGAATAAAAAAAAAAACACCACAGGAGTGTTTAACTTTTTCAGGCAGACAATATACTGGTGGTCACTGGTCAGTCACACTGGCAGCAAAAGTGTGCACTGTACTCCTGCTATAACTGCAGCCCAGTCTCCCCCACAATTCAGCTGTGTGAGCAGTGAGCACTCAGCACAGTCAGATATACATAGATGATATTATCATGCAGCACACGGAGGCTGAGCACAGATATGGTATGTGACTGTGTATCGTTTTTTTTTCAGGCAGAGAACGGATTATATTAAATAATAAATAAAACTGGTGGTGGTCACTAGTAACTATCAGCAAAACTCTGCACTCTGAGTACTCCTAATGCTCCCCAAAATTACTAAGTTAGTAGTAAATCAACTCAAGTGTCTCTATCTATTCTAACGGAGAGGACGCCAGCCACGTCCTCTCCCTATCAATCTCAATGCACGTGTGAAAATGGCGGCGACGCGCGGCTCCTTATATAGAATCCGAGTCTCGCGATAGAATACGAGCCTCGCGAGAATCCGACAGCTGGATGATGACGTTCGGGCGCGCTCGGGTTAACCGAGCAAGGCGGGAAGATCCGAGTCTGCCTCGGACCCGTGTAAAAAGGCTGAAGTTCGGGGGGGTTCGGATTCCGAGGAACCGAACCCGCTCATCTCTAATAAATCGTAACTTTCGTTATTTCAGTTAAAACTGCTAATATAAAACCCACGGTGATATGAAAAGTGATGATGAAAAATTAAATATCTGATAAAAATAATGAGTCTAATAGCGAATTATTTATAGTGTTCGTGGTCTGGGAATAATAAAGTACTTTTCATCTCCCAGCAGGTGTCTATTTATTTTGATCTGATACAATATTTGAAGTATTCATTATGTTAATGAAACAAAAATTTGCATCTAATAAAGACTGTGTGAGAATTGTCTTGTGTTATGCTGTATATTGTATCAAAATATTATTAAAGATCCCCATTATAGACAGACCACAACAATTGTATAAATGTAACAATGTTCACTAAGGGGGTAATTCAGACCTGATCACTAGGGTGCGTTTTTTGCATCCCTGTGATCAGGTAGTTGCCGCCTACAGGGGGAGGGTATGGTGTCTGTGCAGGTGTGCGTTTGCTTTTGCTGCAGAGCTGTACAAACATAAGTTTGTGCAGTCTCTGCACTGCCCAGGGCTTACTCAGCCACTGCGATGATTGGGGCCGGAGCTGATGTCAGAAACCCTCCATCAAAATGCCTGGTCACTTCTGCATTTTCCCGGACACTCCTACAAAACGGTCAGTTGCCACCCACAAACGTCCTCTTCTTGTCAATCTCCTTGCGATTGCCAGTGCGTTCAGAATTTTTGCACCATCCCGTCGCTGACCGGCGATCCTCGTTGCTGTGGTCCGTCGTGTCTGCGCATTGCGGTGCATTCGCATGGCAGTTCAGATCTGATCACAGGCTGTGAGAAAACGCAGCCTAGTGATCAGGTCTGAATCAGCCCCTAAAAGTAGACTTACCATATTAAACTGGGAGACTTTTGAATTACACAGGTTCTGTAGCTGATTTAAACCAGGTGAAATGCAGGCATAAAGTCAGCCAACCACCTGTGTAACTCAGGAGTGTCCCGGTTTAAAGGGATAGTACAGTAAGCCTAACTTAAAGTGAACAGTCAAGTTTACAATACAATTGTCTAATCACCATGGCAGGCCCAGGGCATAGGTGACCTAGGTCTCCAGGGGGTGCCCAGTGGTGGATTCAGGTGGGCTACAGGGAACACACTGGGTATTTTTTAATCTGACAGTTCAGTTCTGCCTCCTTGGATCACTGACACTGCCTGAGACATCCAAGGAGTCTCAGGTAGCCCCACCCTAGTGCCCAGCGTCTCCAAGCACTCCCTGTGACCAGGATCAGTATGAAATACCTACAATCAAAATCCCAATGGTCAAACCCCCGACAACAATTGACCACCAGTCAAAATCCCGACAAGGTCAAAATACCGACATTTAAAATACTGACAAGATCAAAATCCCGACAAGGTCAAAATACCGACATTTAAAATACTGATATGGTCAAAATACCGACATTTAAATTGTGGACAGGTCAAAAATTCGACAAGAGTTTTTCATTGTTTTTTGGTGTATATGTCAACATAGGTCAACATGGACACCGTATAAGTGTACCGCATCCCCTCGCATGGCGAGCGCGCTGCGCTTGGCACATTATTATATTCCTCCCTCCAGGTTTACTGGGATGATAAAGTATGAACAAGTCTGTTTGAATGAAAAAATCATCAAAAACTCATGTCGCCTTTTTACCTGTCAACATTTTACATGTCAGTATTATGACCTTGTCGGTATTTTAAATGTTGGTATTTTGACCATGTCGGGATTTTGACTGTCGGTCAATCGTTGTCGGGATTTTGACCATCGGGATTTTGATTGTAGGTAAATTGACCGCATCCCCCTGTGGCCACAGCGGGGTCATAAACAGTAACAGAGTGAGATTCTCACTGTGGGGAGATGTACTAAGTCTTGGAGAGAGATAAAGTGGAGAGAGTTAAAGTACCAGCCAGTCTTCTCCTAATTGCTATGGTACAGGCTGTGTTTGAAAAGGACATTTAGGAGCTGATTGTTTGGTAGTTTTTCTCTCTCCGCATTATTGCTCTACAAGACTACATCTGCCCCTGTGAGAGACTGAGAGGAGAAAAGCAGGCAGCCTGCATTGCACAGCAGTGGTTCCCTTTATGGCTCTATGCAGCACCGTGGTGATGGCTGAGTTGTCACTGTCAGACAGAGGAGCCAGCGAGAAGGAGAACACAGAAGATGACCTGGGGTCACCTTTACAGCATTTTTTAAGTAACAGCTGGGATGGGGGGGGGGGGGGGGGGTTACAGAGGAGCATAAAATGTGGGATTGATGTGAAAGGGGAAGCCATGGAGCACCATCGGCCAGCTGAGTAACCCTAAGGGGGCAGACCAGCCACCACAGCTCCATCACTGAGGCCAGGAGATATCCATTGGAAGACGGAGACCCTGGCCTTGTCACTCCCACAAAATAAGATGGCAACTGATGTCAGCAGCCTCACTCCATCTGAGGATGCTGCTCATGCTAATGATAATCAGAAAATTGCATTGACATAGCAATAACAACCAAACCTGAATCAGGCCTAGTGTGGGATGTGGAGGGGTAAGGGGACCGAAGTGTGGGATGTGGATATGGGAAGAGGGGACCATGGTGTGGGATATGGATCTAGGAAGAGTGAACCATAGTGTGGGATGTAGAAGGGTAAGGGGACCACTGTGTGGAATGTGGAGGGGTAAGGGGACCACAGTGTAGTATGTAGATGTGGGAAAAGGGGACGACAGTGTGGGATGTGGAGGTCTAAGGGAAGCACGATGGGGGATAAGGAGCACATCACAATGTGGGATGTAGAGGTGTAGGGGGACCACTGTGTGGGATGTGGATTGAGGAAAAGGGGACCATAATGTGGGGTGTAGAAGGTTAAGAGGACCATAGTGTGGGATGAGGAGGGGTAACATAGTAACATAGTATCTAAAGTTGAAAAAAGACAATTGTCCATCGAGTTCAACCTACTTGTGGTCTCCTATGCACGATTATTTTGTAGAAAATTTTGACTGAAGTTGATGACTGCCGTTACATTTTACCCCTCTTTTTTATAATAACCATAGTGTGTGACTATGCCCCGTAACCCTGAATATCCTTATCCATTAGGAATTTATCTAACCCATTCTTAAAGGTGTTGACTGAGTCTGCCATTACAACTCCCTAAGGCAGGGAATTCCAAACACGTATCGTCCTTACCGTAAAAAAGCCTTTACGTCGTATTGTGCGGAATCTCCTCTCCTCTAACCTGAGCAAGTGTCCACGAGTTCTCTGTGTTGATCTAACCAAAAACAGGTCCTGCGCAAGATCTGTATAATGTCCCCTTATATATTTGTAAATGTTGATCATGTCCCCTGTTAATCTCCTCTTTTCCAGTGTAAACATGCCTAGTCTTGCAAGCCTTTCCTCATATTCCAGCATCTCCATACCCTTAATTAGTTTGGTCACCCGCCTTTGAACCTTTTCTAGCTCCAGGATATCCTTTTTGTGGTAAGGTGCCCAGAATTGTACACAGTATTCAAGGTGTGGCCTCACAAGTGATTTATATAACGGGAGTATAATACTCTCGTCCCTAGCATCAATTCCCCGTTTTATGCATGCTAATATCTTATTAGCCTTCTTTGCTGCAGTCCTACTTTGGGTACTACTGCTTAGTTTGCTATCTATGAGGACACCTAAGTCCTTTTCCAGTACAGAATTCCCTAATTTTACCCCATTTAGTAGGTAGGTGTTATTTTTGTTCTTGTTACCACAGTGCATTACCTTACACTTGTCTGTATTGAAGCGCATTCTACATTTCGCTGCCCAAGCTTCTAATTTAACTAAGTCGTTCTGAAGCGACTCAGCATCCTCCTCTGCATTTATAACTTTACACAATTTGGTATCATCTGCAAAAATTGACACCATGCTCTCTAGACCTTCTGTCGTTAATGAAAATATTGAACAATAGCGGTCCTATTACTGAGCCTTGCGGCACACCACTTAGCACTTCAGTCCAAGTTGAAAAAGATCCATTAACCACAACGCGCTGCTCCCTATTATCTAACCAGTTTTTGACCCAAGTGCATATTGTGCTTCCTAGCCCTGATTCTTGTAGCTTGTAGATAAGGTGGTGAAAGCGGGGGAATTCACCTCTCAAGCGCGGTCCATTAGTACAGGGGCCCCTCAGGGCTGTGTCCTCTCACCCCTGCTCTTCTCCCTGTACACAAATGACTGTACCTCAGAGGCGCAATCAGTAAGGATCATCAAATTCGCAGATGACACCACCGTCATTGGCCTCATCAAGGATGGGGACGAATCGGCCTATAGACGGGAAGTAGACCGGCTGGCCCAGTGGTGCATCCACAACAACCTTGAGCTCAACCCCCTCAAAACTGTCGAGATGATAGTGGACTTCAGGAAGAAGTCATCTAGTGCACCTCAGCTAACGATTGCTGACAGTGTGGTATCGCTAGTGGACTCCTTCAAGTTTCTAGGGACCACAATCTCTAGGGACCTTAAATGGGGGTCCAACGCTGACGCCGCTGTTGGGAAAGCGCAGCAGAGGTTGTTCTTCCTCAGGCAACTAAGGAAGTTCAACATCCCACAGAAGCTTCTGCTCCTCTTCTACTCCGCGATTGTGGAGTCGGTACCGTGCTCCTCGATACTCGTATGGTACAGCTCCGCCAGCGCGAGGGACAGATGCAGGCTCCAAAAGGTGGTCAGAACCGCAGAGAAAATCATCGGGGCCGACCTTCCCTCAGTCCAGGACCTGTACTTGTCCAGAGCTAAAAAGCGGGCAATGAAGATAGTAAAAGACCAGCACACCCCGGCCACAGCATGTTTAACTTGCTTCCTTCAGGCAGGCGTTACAGGGCTGTCCCCGCCAGATCCACCAGAAGCCTCAAAAGTTTCTTTCCCCAAGCGGTCCGCCTGCTGAACTCCTGAACATTGACTGACTAGACGTACATGTAACTAACTTGTGTCCCTACGGTATACCTATCTGTGTAACTTTACTTGCCCCCCCCCCCACACACACACACACACACACACACCTGCTTACCTGTTACCTACTTGGCTGTTGTATAGCAAACCGAAGACAAATTCCTAGTATACGCAAGTATACCTGGCCAATAAAGCTGATTCTGATTCATGTGTGGTACAGTGTCGAAAGCTTTGGCAAAATCTAAAAAGATTACATCCACCTCTTTACCCTGATCTAGGTTTGCGCTTACTGTTTCATAAAAGCCAAGTAAATTGGTTTGACAGGATCTGTCCTTCATAAACCCATGTTGATTCCTTTTTATGACCTTATTGACTTCAAGGAACTTCTGAATACTATCTCTTAGAATACCTTCCAATACTTTCCCCACTATAGATGTAAGACTAACTGGTCTACAATTACCTGGTTCAGCTTTACTTCCCTTTTTGAATATAGGCACTACTTCCGCTATACGCCAGTCTTTGGGAACCATACCTGATATTACTGAATCCTTAAAGATCAAAAATAGCGGTTTTGCAAGTTCAGAGTGAAGCTCCATTAGAACCTTTGGGTGAATACCATCGGTACCTGGTGACTTATTAATCTTTAAATGTTTTAATCGGTCACAGACTACTTCCTTGCATAAATAAGTACCTATCAGTGGGATATTCTCATTATTGAGATTATGTGTTAGTCCCTGAATTGGGTCCTCTCTAGTAAATACTGTTGAAAAAAACTCATTTAGTGTGTCCGCTATGTCATTATCATTTTTGCTTAAGACTCCCAACTTGTCTTTTAAAGGGCCTATACTCTCCTTCTTTAATCTCTTGCTATTAATGTATTTAATAATTTTTTGGGATTCGCTTTGCTTTCCTTTGCTACTAGTTTTTCAGTTTCTACTTTAGCTGCTCTTATTTCCTTTTTGCTTATTTTGTTACATTCCTTATAGTGCTGAAATGACTCTGCTTCCCCGTCAGATTTGTATTTTTTAAATGCTCTCCTTTTCTTGCCCATAAGTTCCTTTATCTTTTTGTTAAGCCACATCGGTTTATGATTTTTATTCCTTTTTTTGCTGCTCGTAGGAATAAATTTGAGTGTATTTTTAGCTAGCAGGAATTTTAGTACCTCCCATTTCTCCGTAGTATTTTTTCCTAAAAACAAACCTTCCCATTCAATATCCCTGAAAAATACCCTCATCTTTTCAAAATTCGCTTTGCTAAAGTTTAGAGTCCTAGTTGAGCCAGTATAGGGCTGTTTATGAAAACTGATATTGAATGTGACCATATTGTGGTCGCTGTTTCCTATGGGTTCCCCTACTATAATACCTGATGCCAAATCCCCTTTGTTTGTTAATACCAGGTCTAAGATTGCATTGTACCTAGTTGGTTCCTCAATTAGTTGAACTAAGTAGTTATCATTAAGTGTGTTTAAAAACCTATTGCCCCTAGCAGTATCACATGAATCGTTTTTCCAGTTTATCTCTGGATAGTTAAAATCTCCCATCACTACTATGTCTCCTACTTCTGCTGCTCTTTCAATTTGCTTTAGTAACAATTCCTCATCAGATACGTTGATACAAGGCGGCCTATAGCATACACCCAATACTAACTTTTTTATTCCTTTTTCCCCGGATGCAATTTCTACCCATAATGTCTCGACAGTGTCTACAGTCCCCTCCTGAATATCTTCCCGTATATCAGGTTTTAAAAACGGCTTTACGTAAAGACACACCCCTCCACCCTTTTTATTTAGTCTGTCTCTCCTAAACAGTGTATAGCCCTCTAGATTGACTGTCCAATCATGAGATTCGTCCCACCAAGTTTCAGTAATGCCTATAATATCATACTGTTTGCTTGCTGCAAGTATTTCTAGTTCGCCCTTTTTACCAGTAATGCTTCTAGCGTTTACATACATACATACAACTAAGATAAGTATTTTCCCTTGCGTTAGGGACATCTTTCACCTTATGTAGCAATGATGACCTGTAATCGTCATTGGTTAGTGCTTTGGTAAAATCTCTTTTAGTACCCATGTTAGTAACCTTACCGCCTGCTCTTACCCTCCCCCCAACTTCTCCCCCATTTCGTTTACTACTGCCATCCCCACTATTCTCACTGCATGACCCGTAGTTTCTAGCTAAACCCTCCCCCCAGGCTCCTAGTTTAAAATCTCCTCCAACCTTCTAACCATCCTTCCCCCCAGCACCGCTGCCCCCTCCTCAGTCAGGTGCAATCCGTCACGACACAAGAGATGGCGCCTGACTGAGAAGTCCGCCCAATGTTCCAGGAACACAAACCCCTCTTTCCTGCACCAATCCCTAAGCCACACATTTACCTCCCTAATCTCCCTCTGCCTCCCTGGACTAGCGCGTGGCATGGGTAATATTTTGGAGAATATTACCTTAGATGTCCTTGCCTTAAGTTTCTTTCCTAAGTCCCTATAGTCTTTCTTAAGGACATCCCACCTTCCGCTAACTTTGTCATTGGTGCCAATGTGCACCAAGACCGCCAGGTCTTTCCCAGCCCCTCCCACCAATCTATCTACCCGGTCCGCAACGTGCCGTACCCGAGCACCCGGGAGACAACAGACTGTACGGCGATCACGGTCCCGGTAGCAGATTGCCCTATCTGCCTTCCTGATGATAGAATCCCCTACCACCACCATCTGACTAGGTACCTCACTATCTTTTATCCCAACTGCGCCAGAGGGACCGCTCCTCTGGATGCTAGAGGTAGCAGTCTCCTCCGGCACCGTCATTTCTTCACTATCATCCTCCGATTCCTCGTCCAGTCGGGCAAATTTGTTCCGGTTTGATAGTTCGGAGATGTCGAGCCCCCCTCTTTTTCTTCCTTCTAACTGTGATCCAGCTGGCTACCTGATCATCATCCTCTTCTACCAGTGACCCCTCCCGCAACTCCTCCACCGTTCTGTCTAAACTTTGCTCGAGATTGTGACTCTCCCTCAGTCGCGTAACGGTTTGCTCTAGATCAGTTACCTGGGCTTCCAGGGCAACCGTTCGCATACACCTCATGCAGATGTAATCACACTGGGCTCGGTAGCTCCAGGTGTGCATACATCTTGCACGACATGCACTGAGTGAGGTCCCCAATCACAGCCCCTCCAATATTGTTTGTAAGGTTTAACTCCCTGTTACTCTCAAAGAAAAGAAGCAAAAAGAAAAAGTAGAAGACAAACAATCTCACTTATACAATAATTAAGCTGGCTTATACTTATCTATCTTTGTGCGGTTCTTGGTCCTTCACTTTTATGCAGCCGTAGTACTCTCTCCTGCGGCACCGATACTACACTTAGCAGTTGCAGTTGTTCCAGCTCACTGCACCTCCTTTTCACTCAGCTTACAGCTCCTTTTGCTGTTACCAACTCACACTTACAAATCCAATCAGCACTTTAAAATACAAGCCCTTACAATGAGCAAACCAAAGGGACAACAGTGTGCCATGTGGATGTGGGAAGAGGGGACCACAGTGTGGGATGTTGTGGGGTAAAGGGGCCACAGTGTGGAATGTGGATCGAGGAAAAGATTGACAGTGTGGGTTGTGGATGGGGAGTAGTGTAGAATGTGGATGGGGAAGGGGAGCACAATGTTTAATGTGGAGAGGGAACAGAAGCACAGTGTGGTATGTAGATAGGGAGCACAAAATGGGAAGTGTATTGGGGAGGAGAGGCACTATGTGTCATGTGGATGGGAAAGAGGAGAACAATTACTGATTTATGTTAGGGGGCAGGATACATTAGAATAACTACAGAAAGAATTGTGTTAGGCACTATGCCCATGGATGATTAAATTTGGAGCTAGGCCTTAGGTAAGAACTAGGCTTATGGGGGCTAGAAATAATTTAGGGCACTAAGGGGGTAATTCCAAGTTGATCGCAGCAGGAATTTTGTTAGCAGTTGGGCAAAACCATGTGCACTGCAGGGGAGGCAGATATAACATGTGCAGAAAGAGTTAGATTTGGGTGGGTTATTTTGTTTCTGTGCAGGGTAAATACTGGCTGCTTTATTTTTACACTGCAAATTAGATTGCAGATTGAACACACCACACCCAAATCTAACTCTCTCTGCACATGTTAAATCTGCCTCCGCTGCAGTGCACATGGTTTTGCCCAACTGCTAACAAAATTCCTGCTGCGATCAACTTGGAATTACCCCCTAAGTTGGCTGTGTAGAGAGTGTCATGATCCTGTCTGTATTTCTCATATTCTGTGGCATGCCTCAGTATATACTTTAACCTGTTTTTGCTTCAGCTCAGCATGAGGACTGCAAATCTGTGTTGTTTGCTCTTGATTAGCCACCTGAGTAGGAATTCCTCTGAGTAATCAGCTGTGTGCAGCATTTGATTCTTCACTATGTTTAGCCTCTGAAGTTTAGGCCTAAAAGTCAGCATCCTCTGTTCTTTTTTAGAAGGGCAGGCTTCAGTGTTTTTGCTAGGCCTGCCTCCACATCTGAGCCTAACCTGGAGTACTGATGTGACAGGGTCTGAAACAACTGACCATGAGCTATCCAGTCCTGTGCCAGCCTGAGACTCCCTGAATCATCTACACTCTATTCACCAATCACCAAGGACCAAGAGGTATAAGTAGAAAGACCTGTGTTTCAGAAGCTGCCAGTTCCTTGAGTCACACAGCTCAGTGTGAGCTTAGTAGCTGAGCTCCCTAAGAGGTAACACTAATTACCTTTGTTCCAGTAAAACTCTGCTCTTTTACTACCCAGTCCGGATTACAGTTATGTTACCAGTTATATCCAGTACCTGCCCGGTTCACAGTGCGCTACCAGTTATACCGATACTCAGCCCTCTTCACAGTGCGCTACCAGTTATACTGGTACCCAGCCCGGTTCACAGTGCGCTACCAGTTATACCGGTACCCAGCCCGTTTCACCGTGCATTACCAGTTATACCGGTTCACAGTGCGTAACCAGTTTAACTGGTATTCAGCCCAGTGCACAGTGCGCTACCAGTCATATACGGTAACCAGCCCAGTCCTAATGCTCCGGTAACCAGCCCGGTTCCCAGTCTCACCAGTAACCAGCCCAGCCGAGACTGCTTTGGTAACCAGCACGGTTCAGGCACTCCGGTAACCAGCCCGGTTCCAGTCTCACCAGTAACCAGTCCGGTTGAACGTCTTCAGATGTTTTCCCAGATCTGCATAACTCCAGAGAACTTATTTCCTAGTTACCTTTGGGAATACAAACACCTAGTCCTGTGCCAGTATATCCAATTCGTTCTCACCAATACATTCACCATCCAGTGGTCAGGATAAGGCTCCCTCTACCAAGGCCCGGGTTTGACTCCCGGTCAGGGATTGCTCCTTACTTCTTCATCTCACTGATTCCCACAGACCAGCCAATTACACACACAGTCCTCCAGTTACCCGCACGGACTTCACATAGATGCCAAGTTCACAAAACTCACAGCCGGTCAGGGATTGCTCCTTACTTCTTCATCTCACTGATTCCCACAGACCAGCCAATTACACACACAGTCCTCCAGTTACCCGCACGGACTTCACATAGATGCCAAGTTCACAAAACTCACAGTCATGACAGAAAGAAAGATGTTGGTGCAACACTGGTTTGAGGCGGCATCTATTTCACAGAAGGAGGGGGGTTGGAGGCATAATTACTATTGGTTTTTTACATATTTACAACTAAAGGGCATAACCTCTTGCTCAAATGAAACCCCCTACCACTTTTGTACTTTAGAATTCAAATACTCATAGGGCTGATGTTATCTTAAGAATAAACTCCCTGGCAAAGAAGACAGGAGAATATTTACTCCATTTACGTAAAGTATATTTTGCTTAAGGCTTTGGAGGTGATTCAGACCTGATCGCTGCTGTGTTTTTGCACAGCGGGCGATCAGCAATAGACTGCGCATGCACCGCAATACGCACATGTGTCGGCAAACAACAACAGGCATCGCCGGTCAGCGACAATCTGGTGCGAAAAATGCAATCGCACAGCCATTCGCATGCTGATTAACAGAAAGAGGCCATTTGTGGGTGGTAACTGACGGTTTTCTGGGAGTGTCAGGGCAAACGCAGGCGTTTCCAAGCATTTTCAAGGAGGGTATGTAACATCAGCTCCAGACCCGATCAACCGCTTCTCATCGCACTGTAAGTAAGTCTTGGGCTGCACACACACTGCACACAGTAGAAAAATCATTCAATGGTGAGTGAGGTGCGAATGGGTTTGCAGCTGTCCGCTGACTGAGGGATTTTTAGCAGTTCGGCGTACACATATACGATCGCACACATGCATGGCGAATGTACACTCTCCTCGGGCGGCGACTATCTGAACGTAGGACAACAATTTTAGCAGACCAGCGATCAGGTCTGAATCACCCCCTTTATTAAGCCAATGCTTTTACATAGGTTAGGGATTTAATGGTAGAAAAAAATTATTGTGTGTTTTTTTTGACATTTAAAAGAGTAATTCTGTAAATAATTTATTATTGCATAATCGAGAACTTTTTTATTTAAATCAGTCCTGATCATAACATAAAGATACAGTTAATTTTAAATGTATTGGTCTTTTCTAAAAGATTGGTTATCTATCAAAATTTCTTACTCTACATAGCAAAAAACAGGCATATACAGTTTCAATATTCTGGCATCAACATATAGAGGGGAATTCAATTCTTTGAAAAGTCGGTTGGGTGTCTGTTTTTTCCTATCAACTGACTTTTCAAACAATTGAATACCCCACATAGCGTCCAACCTTAATAGGAAAACACAAGGTCATAGCTAGGTGTGTGTGAGCTGTCTCTGTAACGAGGCACTTGCACTACTGAGTGCTGCTCTGCGCATCATTAGGACATGCCTAGCCACAGTTTAAGCCCTTCATCCTCTTCATGACATTATGACGTCACATGTGCAGGGGTGGGGCCGGCCAAGGGCCAATTATTTTCATTAACTGTGTATAATGTGCTTAGCATTAAACTAATATTACTTAAAGTCTGAGGGCAAAACTGAGTAGTGCATATAAAGGGTAATAATCTTATAGGACATTTACAGTTAGGAGTTATCAAAAACGTGGTATCAAGTTTATAGATCTACCCTAAAAAGGTATACAGTCAATAGGTCGACCACTAATTGTCGACATGCTTTCAACAGGGTCAAAAGGTCAACATGGCAATGTTCGACACAAAGCATGGCGAGCCATGCTAGGGGACGTGGTACACTAATGGGGCTTGTTTGTGGCAGAAAAGTGACAAAACACCCAGAAAAACACAAAAAAGTCTACCTTTATTGGGTCTACCATTTCCATGTCGACCATTTGACCCTGTCAACCTTTTCTGTCTACCTATTCCATGTTGACCTTTTGATCCTGTTGAACTTTTGACCCTGTCAACCTAATGCATGTTGACCATTAGTGGTCGACCTAATGTCTATAGACCTTTTTAGTGTAGATCTAATAATCCACACCCCCAAAACTTCGCATTTATCTTGATTAACATACTGTATAAGTCTTAAACTAGTGTTTCCTAAACTGGGTGCTATGTCATGGGATGCTGCAGAGCATGTGCAGGGGTGCCATGGGTTGAGGGTTCAGGGCCAAATGCAATTATTTACAGCCAATGTGATAGGAAAACCAGAGCTGTGGGCTACCAATCATAATTTATAAATGAACAAGCAGAAGGCAGCCATGCTCCTCACCACACAACTAAACCTAATGGGCCCTACACACTGACAGATCTGCCGCCGAGCTGCCCAACGGCGGATACGCCAACGGGCGACCCAGCGGCGGGGGGGGCAGTGACGGGGGGAGTGAAGTTTCTTCACTCCCCCCATCACCTGGCTCCATAGCACAGCAGGCAAATATGGACGAGATCGTCCATATTGGCCTGCATGTACAAGTGACGGGGCACCAGTGATGAACGAGCGCGGGGCCGCACATCGTTCATCGCTGGTGCCTCCACACTGAAAGATATGAACGATATCTCGTTCATTAATGAACGAGATCGTTCATATCTTTCACTTATGTCGCTCAGTGTGTAGGGCCCTTAATGACAGATAAGCACTATTTACATAATTTAAAACATTTTGTTGACTTTCTCAGTAAGAAACTTTTAGCCTAGAGGTGCCATGAAAAAATGCTAATTCAAAAAAGTTTCAGGACCATTGTCTTAAGCAACTGTAAGATATTAAAAAGGTAAGCAGAGGTCATGTAAAAGTCACCAAATTTTCTCTACATATGGTTTATATTTCTGAAATCCAACACACGCTCTGTTTTCAGACCAAATTTAACAATGAAACAATGACGGGGATCAGCTGGGATAGGTCCTTTTTCTAATATATTCCCAACTAACAGCCAATAATATTTTAAACAGGAAAAATGTGGAGTTACCCAGAGCAACCTGTTACGTTGTTTTTTTCAAATGAGAAATCCAACAGTATTCTATTGGAAGCTGCACTAGTCTTTCAGAAATCTCCATTATGTTATGTACCTAACAATCCAATTTTACTCATTACTAGCAGCAAATTCTGAGAACATATTATTCAAGCACTAATACATTATCTAATACATTATCATGTGTTATATCTCAGAACCACCTTTATGTATAAATGCAACTGTGTAAGGAAATATTGGACCTGATTCAGCTGTGGTCTGCTCTGCGCCAGATGCAGCAAAGTACTGCTCTTCGGTGCTCTGCGCAGGACACTTACTGCTTCATGTGCAGTACAAGTCTGCGACTGCAGATGCAGGATGGCATCCGACTGTCAGTGACTGACAGTCTGATGCTATTTGGGGGTGGACAGGGGGCGGTGACAGCATCTATTTCCCAAAATGGAGGCGTGTCACTACCATTACGGGGAAAGGGGGAGGCCAAGATCAATGTCAGAGGACAAAGAATTCCTGGCCTCCTGGTAGGACCTGTGACGGCCGACTTGCACTACCCCACGGGTCATACAGCCAGCCGCAGGTATCACAGATAATCCGATTCTGTGCCCTAGGCTGCATTTGGATCAGTAATGCAGCAGGAAGCGTCTCCTGCTGCATTAGCATGTGCTTCCATGTAAGCATCAGCGATAGCGAATCCATCCACTGAATCAGGCCCTTTATGAATTATACCCTATTGATGAGACCAAGTGTGTGTGTGTGTGTGTGTGTGTGTGTGTGTGTGTGTGCGCGCGCGCGCGTGTGTGTGTGTGTGTGTGTGTGTGTGTGTGTGTGTGTGTGTGTGTGTGTGTGTGTGTGCGTGAGAGGGAGAGATAGAGAGAGATTAAGTATTTGAAGGTATTCACCATATTATTCAGGCATTGTTTTAGTTAGAACGGCTTATTGAATGGTCCTTTGGTGCTCCTTACTAAACATGAAAGTTAACCCTTGATGTACTCACACTGTGTCATGACCTGAAACAAGGTTGAACTGAAAATATTATTATATAAATAAAAAAAAATCTAACTTTATAAAAGCTTAAAAATGTGACTTACAATTGTCTAATGACTGTTCATTTTAGGTTCAGTAAATTCTGTCATACCAATGTCAATTAGCTTGCAACGCTTCATATGATTCTTGATGGTAATGATAGGTAATGATTTCTGCTGATGGGTAGAAACGACTTTGTACTTTTCTCTCCTGTAACAGAAGAAGAAATAAGGACGCTGCTCTTTACACACATCTATGGATTTTTGTAAGCTGTAAAATACGCCTTGATTTTAACCAGTCTGCAAAATAATATAATTGCAGATATTGGCAGAGATCTAGTGTATGTTTATGTATCCCATACCAAAAAGAATAAAATCATAATATTTTTTCCAATAATATTCCGATATATTATATAAAAGCTGACTATCTGGGGGGCGTGGCCTAGACGTAGGGCCGAGCAGACGTCTGGCGCTGGAGCTCCGGCACAGGGGACACAAAGAGCCGTTTCCCTGCAGCCCCACTAGTGCCCACCACAGCTGGGAGGCCTCCCTGTGGTGCAGAGCGGCTTGCAGGACGGACCTGCGGCCCCGGGCGGCCTCCTGCTACCTCTGGCCGCCACGGCCTGTTCCGTGACCTGAAGCCGGGGCCTCAAGTTTGGGGATGCCCCGGCCATGAGCTCCGGGATCGGAGCGCGGCAGCGACGGGACCCCCGGAGCGCTCCATGGACCCCCTGGAGCGCTCCATGGACCCCAGCTTCCTCTCCTGCACACTACTGAGCAGCGCTTAGCCCTAGGGGTGCTTTTGGATTACAAGGCCCCCCTCCACAGCTCCTAGAAGACCAGGTACCTCTTGCAGTACTTGGAGGGGCTCCCTCCGGCGGCCATCTTCCCTCACTCATGAGTGGGCTGCTTCTCCCCTCACTACACCAGCGATTGCCCCCACACACTGGGCACACCTATAGCTCTTCCTACATGCGCTCTCACTGCTGTGGCCCCCATCTTCGTAGTGCTGTGCCTTGTTGTATATTGCTGGGGCTCCCTGATATATTATTAAGACTTTGAGCCTCCTTACATTATAATCTACAACCCGGGTGCGCCATCTCCTGGCTTGTGCATCCTACTACATCTGAATTATGCTTCAGCCTTCTATGATCCTACTACGCAGGGGAATGCTCTGCTAAATCATAATGGATGCTGCTCTGGGGGCTTCTTGTTTACTTTCATTGCACATACTATAATGGAACACTAACTTTCTACGCTATTGCTCAGTTTTGAATTTTGATCATTCTTCATCTCCGGGACTGTCATACGCCATGCCTAGGTCCAAAAAATCAGCACCATCCGCGGATTTGACCTCCTTTATTTCTAAAATGAAGCCTAACTCATCTAAACCGCCATCCGCCCCACAACCTGCTCCTATTTCGGAATCTGAGGAAGAATCACCTGTACTAGACTCTTCCATGAAAGACTGCATTTCCTCTATCCTTAATGAGATGCAGTCGTTGAAACAGGCCTTCCACTCGGAGATCCACAAGGCCATCTCTGGTCTCAAGGATGAAATCTCGGACCTTGGTGCTCGCACTAATGACGTCGAACAGAAAATTGATGAAGTTATCAATTTCCAGTAAGAGATGGAACACTCTGTTTATGTCATGCAGGAAGACATTTACCTCCTCCAAGACCAACAGGAGGACGCAGATAATCGCGCAAGACGTAACAATCTGCGCATTAAATATATCCCGGAGTCGGTGGAATCTGCTCAACTGGAAGATTTCCTCATTCGCTTTTTTCAACATCTCCTTCCGGACACTCCATCTGAGCTTTTCCTCCTAGATAGAGCTCATCGCTCCCTGCGCCAAAAACCGTCATCATCGTCCCCTCTGAGAGATGTGGTCTTATGCTGTCATTATTTCAAAACTAAGGACAGAGTTCTGACTGCTGCTCGTAACAAGGACATGTGTCTGTTTGAAACGCATAAGCTGCTGGTGTTTCAGGACTTATCCCCTATTACTCTTAAGAGGAGCTTCGATCTGAAGGAATATACCCAAATCCTCAAGGAGAATCAAATACGATACAGTATAGTGCAGCTTGATGGGAAGAGGCTACTGGCACGATCCAAGGAGGATGCCCACCGGCTTCTTCTGAAACTTAACTTGCTCCCCCCGGCACCTGACAAGCCTTCTCCCCCACAGGCTGAACCGGGTCTTCAACGCACCTCAAGCTCACCTCTCCCACAGCGTGCACCTTGACGTCTTTGGTTGACAGTCCCGGCAAAAACCTGTTCCAGACGTGACCCTCCATGAACTTTTTTCCACGAGCTGTCTTGATGGGTTACTGTATATTACTATATACAATTGTGTTTTGTATTTTAGAGGTTCTCTATTTTCTTTTTACTGAGCTTATCTGATTGAGTCCATGTTGTTACTGTTCATACGGTTCTGATGTGTTTTATTGTTATCAAATGTTGCTCCGACCCCCCAGCGTCACCCTATTCGTTCTCTCTCTTTTTTTTTTCCTGTAGGTTCATAGGTGTGTGACGCCTTGCCCTCCACTGAGCCATTATAGCCGGTTTTGAGCGTAAGGGAGATACTTTCTCCCTTAATACACCATACGGGGGCTCAAACGTGTGGACTCGTACGATGAGTACAATGGGTCTTTGGCTCGGTTTATTGTTGCATTTGTTCCATTTGTATTGTTCTCGATGTCTTTCTTCTCCTCTTTTTTTCTTTTTCCTACCTTCTGCCTCTCCTCTTCCCTTTGTTTCTTCAGGAGAGCAACCATGTGTTTTTAGGGATGTTCTAGCTCTGCTCTTATATACACTGTTATGTCGGTTAATGTTGTAACTTACAATGTGAAGAGTCTCAATAGCCCCCAAAAGAGGACTAAATTATTTATTTTTCTAAAACAGGTTGGGGGAGATCTGGTGTTCCTTCAGGAGACGCATTTTAGAGGTACTTCCCATCCCGAATTGCGCTCTAGACGTCACCTGGTAGTTATACATGCATGCGATCATACCCAGAAGAAACGGGGGGTCGCCATATTGATTCCCGCCCACTTACACTTGGAGTCAGAAAAAATTATCAGAGACAAAAGGGGAAGATTTCTTATCACTGTGGGCAAGCTTAATAATGTTCCTATTACTTTGATTAACGTCTATGCCCCTAATATTAACCAGGCCTCATTCTACGCCTCTTTAGATTCCAAGATTGTCCAATATAGCAAAGGTGATATTTTAATGGCAGGGGATTTCAATACCATACTTCACCACAGCCTCGACCCCTCCCATTCCCTTCCCCCTTCCCAGTCCCATACAAGTAATCGTAATTCTAGAGGCCTGTTGTCACTACTTAAAAACCACCTACTCTTTGATTCTTGGAGAGCTCTTGACCCTTTAGTCAAAGACTATACTTTTTTCTCACCGGTGCATAATCTTTATACGAGGATCGATATGATTATGATTGGGAGAGATTTAACCTCTAAGATCCAAAAATGTCTTATTCACCCAATTACATGGTCTGACCATGCCCCAGTATCCTTGATTCTCTATGGTTTGCCCCGCACTCTTTCTCCTCCCTCCTGGTCCCTCAATGACGCTCTTCTCCAGCATACTGATGTTCTGCCACAAGTCACCCAGGTACTGACTGATTACTTTAGCTTGAATCAGACCCCTGGTATGTCCGATATGACCCTGTGGGAGGCTCATATGGCGGTCCTTCAGGGCCACTTCATACAGATCGCAGCTAGGCTCACTAAACAGCACTCCCAAAAGATTTTGGAGTTGACTGACCAACTCCGTCGTCTGGAGGAAATTCATAGGTCTTCCCTGTGCCCAGCTGACTTAGATCGGCTACTTAAAGTTAGGGGTGAACTCAATATGTTGTTATCTCATAAGGCGGAACAATGCCTTAGGCGCCTCAATCAGATTTATTACGGAAAAGGGGATAAGGCAGACAAACTTCTTGCCAGGAAGTTGAAAGCCCAAATTTCCACCAAGAATATCTTGTCTATCCATACTAAACAAGGGGTATTGACACATGAGTCTGACCACATTCTTAGTAAATTTGAGGAATACTATAAATCGCTATATAATGCGGATGCGGCTTCCTCACTTTCACTGAGATTCAGCGAGGGGATTGAATCCCTTTTGGATAAATGCAATTTACCGTCGTTGAGTGGTTCGGTGGTGTCTCAGTTGGGTACAGAGATAACTATTGAAGAAATAGACAATGCCCTTAAGATTCAGAAGCCAGGCAAGGCCCCAGGGCCTGATGGTATGTCTATTATGTATTTTAAGAAATTCAAGGGGATTCTTCTGCCCCACCTTTGCAGGTTCTTTAATGGTTTCCTTAAGGGTGAACATCTGTCCCCCCGTACACTGGAGGCTCGGATTGTCTTAATTCATAAACCAGGGAAAGACCCCAACTCGTGTTCTAGTTATCGCCCTATCTCCCTGCTAAATAATGATATTAAACTTTTCACCAAAATCCTAGCTCTGAGGTTGAACTCAGTTCTCCCGCAATTGATACATGCTGATCAGGTGGGCTTCATACAGGGCCAACAAGCTAGAGACAATACCCGAAGAACTATTAATCTAATTCATCTTATTAACAAAGCTAAAATGCCTTCTATCCTTCTCTCGCTTGATGCAGAGAAGGCTTTTGATAAAATACTGTGGCCCTTTATGTTTGCTTCGTTGCGTAGGTTCGGCCTGGGAGGAAGCCTACTCCAGGGCATTCAGGCACTCTACTCCAACCCTTCGTCCAGAGTCCAGGTAAATGGCAAGGACTCTCGTTTATTCCAAATTACCAACGGTACACGTCAGGGGTGTCCCTTGTCACCATTAATTTTTGCTATGACTATCGAACCTCTGGCATGTATGGTTAGGGCCAACCCTGATATTAAAGGTATGTTAGTTGAGGATGTGGAGTTTAAATTATCATTATTTGCGGATGATGTTCTTTTTATTCAGGGTACCGCATCAACTATTCCAAGTCAGAAGCCCTTCCCTTGCATCTTAGTGAGGAAACCAGGTCTCTCCTTGCCGCTAACTTTAATTTCTCTTGGCGCTCCACGAAAATTAAATATTTAGGTGTGTTTATCACAAATTCCTATGGGTCTCTGTACTCCGAAAATTTCCCAACCCTTTTTAATTGTATTGAATCTGATCTACAAGCTTGGGACAAACAGATCATGGCTTGGTTTGGACGTATAGTCTCAGTGAAAATGAACATCTTACCCAGGCTTTTATATCTGATCCAAACAATTCCGGTATGCATCCCCGCAGAGGTTTTGTGCCGAATGCAGAAACTCTTCTTAAAATTCATATGGTCTAATAAACCCCCTAGAGTTAAGACCTCCACCCTGATAAGGGACCCGGTGGCTGGAGGCAGAGGTTTACCGGATATCCGCAAATACTGTCATGCAACTCACTTGAGCCAGGCACTTACCTGGTTCTCTCAAACACCCCACTTACCTTGGATACAAATTTAATTCTTGTCGGCCAAGGTTTCCACTGTGGTTTCCCTACTTACACCTGTCAAGCCTAATCAGAAGTTACAATCGTGCGTTCCCACTACAAAACTCACTTGCTCTCTATGGTTTTTCTGAATTCGGCATTATGGCCTCTCTACTTTCCCGTCCCCCATCACTTCTATTTGGGATAATCAGGATTTCCCTCCTGGCTCCACCTTACATTCCCATTCGTGGTTTCACCTGAATCCACGTCTGGAACTGGTCTTTGATTTTATTGAAGGTACTTCCTGGCGCTCCTTAGACTCGTTAAGTGACAAATATGGTATCACCCAACCTGTTCTATACGAATTTCTACAACTCCTCTCTTTCTTAAGATCCCTTCCAAAATCCAAGGTCATTCGCCAACTTACCCCTTTTGAACGACTCTGTGTTTACTCTCCTATGCGACAGGGTATTATCTCTATACTGTATAGTTTATTACGCTCATTGAAATCAGCAGACACACTGCCTCATGAAAGTAAATGGGAGCAGGACTTGGGCCCCCCACCTGGGGAGGATTCCTGGGAAGTTATTAGGCAAAATGTCGCCCAGTCCTCAATTTCCTCCCTAGTAAAGGAAAACTCCTATAAAGTATATAACAGATGGTATCTGGTCCCAGCGACTTTGCATAGGATTTTCCCTGGGTCCTCCCCATTGTGCTGGCGAGAGTGTGGTCAGATTGGAGACATCAAACACATTTGGTGGTCCTGCCCCAAAATCCGCCCTTTCTGGGTCCAAGTGGAGAATCTTATTGGGTCTGTTCTTGGCACCCAAGTAACACTGGGTCCTTGGACGGCTTTGCTGGGCCTTCCTTTGTCTAATATTAGCAGCCATGTGGGAAGTCTTGTACTCCAAATTCTTCATGCTGCCAGATGTGTGCTAGCTAAATGCTGGAAAAAGCCCAATATCCCCCCTATGAGCATGTTACTGTCCAAAATATGGTATATCTCCACGATGGAGAAAATCACAGCTTCCTTACGTGATAGGTCGGATAAATATATGAGGACTTGGGAACCCTGGTTTACTTATGTTAAAACCTCTATTACCCGGGTGTGATGTACTGTGTCGAAGTTTTATTGCTTAGGTGCCAAACTCAACGAGCAATTGTTCACTATGTTTAGGTCTGATGGTAGTGATGACCACCCCCTGTGTAGCAATCTAACCTTGGATACCCCCCTTAGTGGTCTCCCTTTCCTCCACCACCCTCCCTCTTCTCCCTTTCCTTCTCTTTTCATCCCTGATCTTTTCTTTCCTTTTCTCTTTTCGACTTTCGTAAAACTACAGAAAATTTGTTGTCGACATTTACATTGTATTGTTGATGTACCCCTCTTTTTTTTTTTCATGTTTCTACATATCCTATGGGATATCATGTATGTTCTTTTGAATTTATTTGGTGTCATCCTCTCCTATTTGACCTGTATTCATTTATTCGACATCTCTTCAATAAAAATATTGCATTTAAAAAAAAAAAAAAAAGCTGAATTTCTACCTGAATATGAAGGAGGAAAGCTAATCTTAGGGGGTCATTCCGAATTGATCGCTAGCTTAAAATGGTCGCTGCGCAGCGATGATGCAAAAAAATTGCACTTCTGCGCATGCATATGCGGCGCAATGTGCACGCGCGACGTACTTTCACAACGGCCGATGTCATTTCACACAAGGACTAGCGAAGCTTTTCAGTCACACTGCTGGCCGCAGAGTGATTGACAGAAAATGGGAGTTTCTGGGTGTTAACTAACCATTTTTGGAAAAACGCAGGCGTGCCCGGAAAAACGCAGGCGTGGCTGGGTGAACGCAGGGCGTGTTCGTGACATCAAAACAGGAACTGAACAGTCTGAAGTGATCGCAAGCGCTGAGTAGGTCTGGAGCTACTCTGAAACTGCACAAAATTCTTTTGTAGCCGCTGTGCGATCCTTTCATTTGCACTTCTGCTAAGCTAAAATACACTCCCAGTGGGAGGCGGCATAGCATTTGCACGGCTGCTAAAAACAGCTAGCGAGCGATCAACTCGGAATGACCCCCTTAGTCCATTACCATTAGACATTTACATTTTTGTAACCAGAAATCATGTTGCTTCTCATTCAGATAAGTATTAATGCTCACAATTATACATACCTCCCAACTGTTTGGTGGGACAGTCCAGTTTTTCTGGGACTGTTTCGCTGTCCCACCCGCGGGTCGCAGTATAGCAGACCCTTTCTCACTCTCTGCTCTGCACAGCATCTGTTCACTGGGAGAGAGGGACAGGGGGCATGCCAGCTGCTCAGAGCACTAGGCATGTCCCCACAGCCGCAAACCGTGGGCGTGACCCGCGATCGCTGCCTGTCCATGAGACCACGCCCCTGCCATGAGGGCACACCCCCTATTATTGGGCACACACCATCGGCACACGTCTGTGTCCCTCCTCCCAACTTTCTAATTAGGGGGAATGATATTACAGGTTGAGTCTCCCTTATCCAAAATGCTTGGGACCAGAGGTATTTTGGATATTGGATTTTTCCGTATTTTGGAATAATTGCATACCATAATGAGATATCATGGTGATGGGACCTAAATCTAAGCACAGAATGCATTTATGTTTCATATACACCATATACACACAGCCTGAAAGTAATTTTAGCCAATATTTTTAATAACTTTGTGCATTAAACAAAGTGTGTCTACATTCACACAATTCATTTATGTTTCATATACACTTATACACACAGCCTGGAGGTCATTTAATACAATATTTTTAATAACTTTGTGTATTAAACAAAGTTTGTGTACATTGAGCCATCAAAAAACAAAGGTTTCACTATCTCACTCTCACTCAAAAAAGTCCGTATTTCGGAATATTCCGTATTTCGGAATATTTGGATATGGGATACTCAACCTGTATAATTTCTATTCATGCATATCTCTTGTTGTAGTAATTGCTGCCAAGAGGGTTACCATACCTTGCTGCAGCTTCTTTTAATGAGTCTTTCCAAGTTACATTCACATCTTCAACAAAAGCGATGGCTGCAGCCTAGGGGTGGGATATTATTGTGTGATCCAATAGGAAACTGTCGGTCTGTGTACTTATCCTCTCTTACCCACAGCCCCACTAACCCTCCTCATCTCACCATCACCAGGGCCGGCAAAAAGGGGGGTCAAAGGGGACACCTGCATCGGGCCCCAAGGATCAGAGGGGCCCCAAGGATACACCGCTTAGTGCCCAGCAGGGATGTGAGCTGTCTTGTCCAAATAGGGCAGCAAGGGTTTAGGTAGTGTGGGTGCAGCTTCAGAGTGACAGGAGCCTCTCACACACAGTGACTGTGCGGCACAAGTGTGCGCACTCTTCCATGTCCAGCATTGTTGCAGGCAGGCAGTTACAGAGTCCCGTGTGTTGCACTGTCCTCTTCTGATTAGAGATGTGCAGCGGGCATTTTTCGTGTTTTGTGTTTTGGTTTTGGATTCGGGTCCGCGGTCGTGTTTTTGATTCGGACGCATTTTGGCAAAACCACCCTTTCGGGTTTTGGATTCGGGTGTGTTTTGGATTCGGCTGATTTTTGAAAAAAACACAAAAACAGCTAAAATCATAGAATTTGGGGGTAATTTTGATCCTATAGTATTATTAACCTCAATAACAATAATTTCCACTCATTTCTAGTCTATTCTGAACACCTCACAATATTATTTTTAGTCCCAAAATTTGCACCGAGGTCGCTGGATGACTAAGCTAAGTGACACAAGTGGCCAGCACAAACACCTGGCCCATCTAGGAGTGGCACTGCAGTATCAGACAGGATGGCACTTAAAAAAATAGTCTCCAAACAGCAAATGATGCAAAGAAAAAAAGAGGTGCACCAAGGTCGCTGGATGGCAGTCACTGGATGGCTAAGCTAAGGGACACAAACACCTGGCCCATCTAGAATTAGACTCCAGTGTCATGTGAATTATAAGGCAATATCACTGGAATTATTCGTTATAATCAATGGAATTATTGGTCCAAATCACTGGAAGAAAATGACAAAATCACTAGAATTAAAAGCCAGTATCCCAGGAATTATTCGTTCTAATCAATGGTATTATTAGCCCAAATCACTGGAAGAAAATGACAAAATCACTGGAATTAAATGTCGGGAATTATATCAAATGGCAGTACCACTGGACATATACGGAAGTGTCAGACAGGATGGCACTTTTTTTTAAAATAGTCCCCAAACAGCACATGATGCAAAGAAAAGAGAAAAAGAGGTGCACTGTGGTCGCTGGATGGCTAAGCTAAGCGACACAAACACCTCAATATCACGGTAATTATTCGTTCTAATCAATGGTATTATTTATTGGTCCAAATCACTGAAAGAAAATGATAAAATCACTAGAATTACAAGCCAGTATTATGGGAATTATATCAAATGGCAGTACCACTGGACATATACGAAAGTGTCAGACAGGATGACACTTTTAAAAAAATAGTCCCCAAACAGCACATCATGCCAAGTAGCTGTCCCATATGTACCAAGAAGTAAGAGGGCAATGAGGTAGTTCTATGACTAAGCTAAGTGACACAAGTGTGCGGCACAAACACCTGGCCCATCTAGGAGTGGCACTGCAGTGTCTGATAGGATGGCACTTTTAAAAAACTAGGCCTCATACAGCACATGATGCAAATAATAAATAAAAAGAGGTGCAAGATGGAATTGTCCTTGGGCCCTCCCACCCACCCTTATGTTGTATAAACAGGACATGCACACTTTAACAAACCAATCATTTCAGCGACAGGGTCTGCCACACAACTGTGGCTGAAATGATTGGTTTGTTTGGGCCGCCACAAAAAAAGAAGAAATTAATCACCCCACTAAAAAATAAGCAATTTATATCTGGGACTGGTGGAAACATGTAATCCTGAGTACCTGGTACAGACTCCTCTGAGCAAGACACCTCCACAACCTCTAAAACATTTTGTTCTGACATGACACTGACCAGTGATACTGAGCACTGATGATACTACTGAGCAGTGATACTGAGAACTGACACTGAGCAGCACAAGACACTGAGCACTGACCAGTGATTCCGAGCACTGATGATACTACTGAGCAGTGATACTGAGCACTGATGTTACTACTGAGCAGTGATACTGAGAACTGACACTGAGCAGCACAAGACACTGAGCACTGACCAGTGATTCCGAGCACTGATGATACTACTGAACAGTGATACTGAGCACTGATGATACTACTGAGCAGTGATACTGAGAACTGACACTGAACAGCACAATGTAGCACAAGACACTGAGCACTGACCAGTGATACTGAGCACTAATGATACTACTGAGCAGTGATACTGAGCACTGATGATACTATTGAGCAGTGATACTGAGAACTGACATTGAGCAGCACGATGCAGCACAAGACACTGAGTACTGACCAGTGATACTGAGCACTGATGATACTACTGAGCAGTGATACTGAGCACTGATGATACTACTGAGCAGTGATACTGAACACTGATGATACTACTGAGCAGTGATACTGAGAACTGACACTGAGCAGCACGATGCAGCACAAGACACTGAGCACTGACCAGTGATACTGAGCACTGATGATACTACTGAGCAGTGATACTGAGCACTGATGATACTATTGAGAACTGACACTGAGCAGCACGATGCAGTACAAGACACTGTACTAGTATTAGTATTAGTGAGCAGCACAAAAGCACTCTGGAATTGTCACCCCCCCAGATACCACTGTGACTGGAATGAGGATGACTGATGCACAGTCACAGGACACTACTACCACAGCACCCTACAGCAGCAAGATGCAGCACAAGACACTGTACTAGTATTAGTAATATATTACTGAGCAGCACAAGACAATGAGCACTGATACTGAGCACTGATGATACTACTGAGAACTGACACTGAGCAGCACGATGCAGCACAAGACACTGTACTAGTATTAGTATTAGTGAGCAGCACAAAAGCACTCTGGAATTGTCACCCCCCAGATACCACTGTGACCGGAATGATGATGACCGATGCACAGTCACAGGACACTTCTACCACAGCATCCTACAGCATCAAGATGCAGCACAAGAAACTGTACTAGTATTACTGAGCAGCATGATGCAGCACAAGACAATGAGCACTGATACTGAGAACTGACACTGAAAGAACGTAGCCACGTCCTCTCTGTACTCTCTACAATGCCCAAGTGAAAATGGCGGCGACGCGCGGCTCTTAATATGGAATCCGAATCCCGCGAGAATCCGACAGCGGGATGATGACATTTTGCCTCGTTCGGGTTTTCCGAGTCAGGCGGGAATAACCGAGCCGGGCTCGGAACCGTGTTTGACACGTGGAGTTCGGTAGGGTTCGGTTCTCGGCGAACCGAACCCGCTCATCTCTACTTCTGATGGGGTTTTGAAGCCGCATGGTACCTGCTGTGCGGTGTTCGGGTTTGGATACTGGGGAGTGCAGCAGATGTGAGTCTCTCTCCGGGGTAAGAGTGGCTTGGTGAGGGGATACAGGGCTTTGGGATGGGTTAGGGAAGCTGGAAAAGCAGCATGGAGTCATTGACGAGAGACAGACTGTGGGGTGCGTGGAAGGAAGGAGAAAGGGAGACATACATTGTGGTGTGTGTGGGGAAGAGGAGATATATGAATATATATATATATCTCTGAGGAGGCCACAGAAATATCACTGTACTGGGCCCCAAGATTTCTGTTGGCGTCCTTGACCATCACTGAACCCCAAGGGGATTCCCAGTGCTGGGTACTTGGTCTGACATCTCCCCCCCCCCCCTCCCCCACCCCTTAATGCCCCTGACTGAAGTTGCCACAACATACACACATGACTAATACTTGTCACAACTGAGGGCCTGAGCTGACGGGAGGCAGCCTCAGTTGTAGGGGCTGAGATGTACCGGAACCTGGGAGGTTGTATCAGACCCCTGGACATGTAAGTAACATGAATAATAACTGCCCGAAGGCGTGACCACGACAACTTGGATAAAAGTCAATGATGTTTATTATGACAACTCCGCAACACAGCAGCAGTAAAAGAAAACGTAAAAGTCAGCAAAGAATAAATACAGTTCCTGGGTACTACAGGATGGCAGGAGCCACAGGGCACTGGTAGTGTGAGATAGTTCTTATGATCTTCTAGATGGAAAGTCCTTACCAGGCCCGACTGTAGCAATGGAGATAACCCAGGATTGTGCCAGCTGGTGTTCCAGGAAAAGCTGGGTTGCTGAAGATAAAACAGCTGCTGTGGATACTGGCTGGAACCAGACTGTTGTTAGCACGGAGTGGATACTGGCTGGAACCAGTTAAATAATAAATGAACTTGGGAGCGATGAAATATGAACTGAAATGTAGAACTTGAGAGCGGAGAAATAATAATACCGGTGGAGAGTGGTAAAGTGTAGAAAGGACACCGGCCCTTTAAGGGAAGCTGTACTCTGCTGGAAGCTGAGCTGGAAGCAGGTAATGTTGTAGCTGGAAACAGATGAATCCACAATGGATTGGAGAGTCAGGCTACACCGCAGGTGGAATGCTGGTGCGGGTCTCTATGGTGGAAGTCTTGAGACAGGAGCTGGAACCTGGAAGACAATCACAGGAGAGAGACAAACAGGAACTAGGTTTGACAACCAAAGCACTGACGCCTTCCTTGCTCAGGCACAGTGTATTTATACCTGCAGCAAGGAAGGGATTGGCTAGGCAATTATGCAGATTATCAATACTGAGAACAGATTGGTGGAAATGATCAGCTGACAGAATCCAAGATGGCTGCGCCCATGCAGACACTTGGAGGGAAGTTTGGTTTGTAATCCATGTGGTAATGAAAACAGTAATGGCGGCGCCGGCCACCGGAGACAGGAGGCGCCAGGCTGACAGATGCACATCCAACCACGCGGACACAGCGGAGGCCGCGGCTGACGTAATCGCCACTCAGACACTCTGCATGCAGAAGTTCAGGGACGGCGGCGGAGGCCGCGGGAGACGCCATGCCAGGTGTAATATGGCGTTTACTGTGACAGCGTCCCAGAGTGACAGGAGAGGATACTGGAATGTACACATCAGGATAACAGATGGGATCCGGTCCTGGAGCGCTGAGCCAGCCTTAGGAGGCATCTGATGGGTAAGAAATGGCGTCCAGATACCCGGATCGTGACAGCACCCCCCCCTTTAGGAGTGGCCCCAGGACACTTCTTTGGCTTTTGAGGAAACTTGGAATGGAATCTCCGGACCAAGGCAGGAGCATGGACATCAGAAGCATTGGTCCATGAACGTTCCTCAGGACCATAACCCTTCCAGTCAATAAGATATTGTAGTTGACCGTAACGGTGACGTGAGTCCAGGATCTTGGCCACTTCATACTCAACGCCTCGTTGAGTTTGGACTTTCGGAGTTGGAGGAAGTGAGGAATGAAACCGATTCAAGATCAGCGGTTTCAACAGGGAAACATGGAATGTCCTGGGTATTTTTAAGAAGGGAGGCAACTGGAGTCTGTAAGCAACAGGATTGATGACTTGTTCAATCTTGAAAGGACCGATATAGCGAGGTGCAAACTTCATACTGGGAACTCTTAACCTCAAATTCTTCGTGGATAACCATACCCGATCACCCACCTTGAGAGCAGGAACTGCTCGACGCTTCTTATCCGCAAACTTCTTGTACCTGAACGATGCCTTGAGCAGAGCTGATCGTACGCTCTTCCAGATATTGGCAAACTGATGCAAGGTGATATCCACTGCGGGAACAGAAGTTGCTGGAAGCGGTTGGAACTCAGGGACTTTAGGGTGGAATCCAAAGTTAGTGAAGAATGGTGTTGAAGCAGATGAAGAATGATACTGGTTGTTATGACAGAACTCGGCCCAGGGAAGTAATTGAACCCAGTCATCTTGAGAGGAGGACACATAGATGCGGAGGAAGGCCTCCAAGTCCTGATTCACCCTCTCGGTTTGACCATTGGTCTGAGGATGGTAAGCCGTGGAAAACTTTAGCTTGACTTGGAGGACTTGACATAAACTTCGCCAGAATTTGGCTGTGAATTGAACTCCTCGATCTGAGATAATTTCTTCAGGAAGACCGTGGAGTCGGAAGATCTCTTGTATGAATACTTGAGCCAACTTGGAAGCTGACGGAAGACCGGTGAGAGGAATGAAGTGTGCCATCTTGGTGAACCGGTCAACTACCACCCAGATGGTATTGAACTTGTTGCACATGGGTAAGTCTGTAATGAAATCCATCGACAAGTGGGTCCATGGTCGACGGGGAACGGATAGTGGAACCAGTTGCCCCGCAGGCGACTGGCGGGATACTTTATGTTGGGCACACTTTGGGCAAGATGCAATAAACTCCAAGACGTCCTTTTTCAGAGTTGGCCACCAATAGGACCTAGAGATAAACTCCAGGGTTTTTTGGATACCTGTATGTCCAGCAAAACGGGAAGCATGGGCCCAATGCATGAGCTTCTTCCTTAGCATCGGCTTCACAAAACTTTTCCCTGATGGGGGCGTAGAGTCCATCCCTACCGTGGAGAATGCCAACGGATTTATAATAGGATGCTTGTCTGAAGACTCTGACTCATTCTCTTGCTCCCATGAGCGGGAAAGGGCATCGGCCTTGCGATTCTGAGAGCCCGGACAGAACTGGAGTTTAAAGTCGAACCTGGAAAAGAAAAGTGCCCATCTGGCCTGACGAGGGTTGAGACATTGTGCGCCCTTCAGGTATAAAAGGTTCTTGTGGTCTGTAAGTATGGTGATTGAATGAGAAGCTCCCTCCAACAGATACCTCCACTCTTCTAGAGCGAGCTTGATGGCTAGCAACTCCTGGTCGCCAATGGCATAGTTGCGCTCAGCTGGGGAGAACTTCCGGGAGAAGAAACTGCAAGGGTGTAAATGGCCATCTTTAGCCCTCTGAGATAACACCGCTCCTACTCCAACGGAGGAGGCATCCACCTCTAAGATGAAAGGAGAGTCGATGTCAGGCTGTTTCAGAACAGGCGCAGAGATGAACCTTTGTTTTAAAAGATGAAATGCTTGCATGGCTTCTTCAGACCACTTGGACGGGTTAGCACCCTTCTTAGTGAAAGCAGTAATAGGCGCCACAATGGTGGAAAAGTCTCGTATAAACTTTCGGTAATAGTTGGCGAACCCTAAGAACCTCTGGACCCCTTTGAGGGTTAAGGGTACCGGCCAATTTTGGATTGCTTGTAGTTTCTCAGGATCCATCTCTAGTCCGGAACCGGACACAATGTACCCTAGAAACGGAATGGACTTGACTTCAAAGACGCATTTTTCTAATTTGCAATAGAGATGATTGACACGGAGACGGGACAGAACCTCTTTAACCCAAAAACGATGTTCCTCTAAATCGTTGGCAAAAATGAGGATATCGTCTAGATAGACCACGACATGACGGTATAGAATGTCTCTGAAGATCTCATTGACAAAATGCTGGAAGACAGCTGGAGCATTGCTCAATCCGAAGGGCATGACGAGGTACTCATAATGTCCGTCACGGGTGTTAAAGGCGGTCTTCCACTCGTCACCCTCACGGATCCGGATGAGATTGTATGCACCTCGCAAGTCCAGCTTTGTAAAGATGGTAGCTCCGCTAACTCTGTCAAAGAGCTCAGTAATCAGGGGTAAAGGATAACGGTTCTTGATGGTAATGTCGTTCAAACCTCTGTAGTCGATGCACGGCCGCAGACCACCATCTTTCTTTTTTACAAAAAAGAAGCCTGCGCCGGCTGGAGAAGAAGAAGGTCGAATGAACCCCTTTGCTAGGTTCTCTTTAATATATTCCTCCATAGAATGCGTCTCAGGCAGAGACAACGGATAAGTTCGGCCTCGAGGTGGAACCTTCCCTGGAACGAGATCAATCGGACAGTCCCATTCTCTATGAGGAGGAAGGATATCAGCAGAAGCTTTACTGAACACATCCGTGAAATCTTGATATGGAGGAGGTGGAACATCAGACGACCTGGGGGAGGAAGAACAGACAGGCAATACTTTAAACAAACATGTCTCAGCACAGGAGGAACCCCATGCCAGGATTTGCGTAGTCGTCCAATCAATTGTAGGATTGTGAAGACGGAGCCATGGAAGGCCCAGGACCACAGGATGTGTGGCTCTTGGAATCACTAAAAAAGAAATAAGTTCGGAATGAAGAACTCCCACTCTCAGACGAACTGGTAGAGTCCTTAAAGAAATAACTGCATCAAAAATTTTGCTGCCATCCACGGCAGTTAAAGAAATGGACGAAGGAAGTCTCTCGGTGGGTAGGGACCACCGTTTAACATAGGCTTCGGTAATAAAGTTCCCAGCTGCTCCGGAATCAAGGAGGGCAATGACGTTCCGATAACGTTGAGCAACTTGAAGCGAGACTGGGAGATTACAATCTTGAGGAGATGGAGAGGAGATCATTACTCCTAGCCGGCCCTCTCCTTGGCGAGCTAGGATTTGGAGTTTCCCGGACGTTTGGGACAGGCATTAATGGTGTGAGACGGAGCTGCACAATAGAGACAGAGAAACTCGGAGAGACGTCTTCGGCGCTCAGCAGGAGTTAAACGGGAACGGCCAAGTTGCATGGGCTCATCTTTAGATGGTGACAGTTGACGAGGAGGAGGAGCAGAAGATTTTGGAGCAGATGATCTTCCACGCTCAGTTGCTCTCTCTCTGAAACGTAAATCAACTTTCGTGCAGAGTGAGATTAGCTCATCTAACTTAGAAGGTAAGTCTCTGGTAGCTAACTCATCTTTAATACGCTCAGATAAGCCATGCCAGAATGCAGCATACAGGGCCTCGTCGTTCCATGCCAGTTCGGATGCCAGGATCTGGAACTGTATCAGATATTGTCCTACAGTACGTGACCCCTGGCGTAAACGGAGAATCTCGGATGAAGCTGAGGTTACCCGGCCTGGCTCGTCGAAGATGCGCCTGAATGTTGACACGAAGGCAGTGTAGGAAGATAGCAGGGTGTCGGACCTCTCCCATAACGGTGATGCCCAATCAAGGGCTGAGCCACTGAGAAGAGAAATAATGTAGGCAATTTTTGTACGGTCACTGGGAAAATTGCCAGGTTGTAGCTCAAACTGAATCTCACACTGGTTGAGAAATCCCCTGCAGAATCTTGGAGATCCGTCAAATTTTGCTGGCGTTGGAAGATGAAGACGTGGAGCAGAAATGGGTAAGGTCGGTGGGGTTATAGCTGGAGTCACTGTGGTTGACGCACCAGACGCGCCTGATCCACGGAGAGTTGTCTGAATCCCATCCAGCCGAGTAGAGAGATCCTGGAGACAGCGGATGATGTGGCCCTGTGCAGCCTCCTGATGTTCTAGTCGGGCTGCCAGTTCTTGCATCGGCCTGGCCGCTTGATCCTGGTCTCCGGCTGGATTCATTAGGTCAGTGCTTACTGTCACAACTGAGGGCCTGAGCTGACGGGAGGCAGCCTCAGTTGTAGGGGCTGAGATGTACCGGAACCTGGGAGGTTGTATCAGACCCCTGGACATGTAAGTAACATGAATAATAACTGCCCGAAGGCGTGACCACGACAACTTGGATAAAAGTCAATGATGTTTATTATGACAACTCCGCAACACAGCAGCAGTAAAAGAAAACGTAAAAGTCAGCAAAGAATAAATACAGTTCCTGGGTACTACAGGATGGCAGGAGCCACAGGGCACTGGTAGTGTGAGATAGTTCTTATGATCTTCTAGATGGAAAGTCCTTACCAGGCCTGACTGTAGCAATGGAGATAACCCAGGATTGTGCCAGCTGGTGTTCCAGGAAAAGCTGGGTTGCTGAAGATAAAACAGCTGCTGTGGATACTGGCTGGATGATGCAGCACAAGACAATGAGCACTGATACTGAGAACTGACACTGAAAGAACGTAGCCACGTCCTCTCTGTACTCTCTACAATGCCCAAGTGAAAATGGCGGCGACGCGCGGCTCTTAATATGGAATCCGAATCCCGCGAGAATCCGACAGCGGGATGATGACATTTTGCCTCGTTCGGGTTTTCCGAGTCAGGCGGGAATAACCGAGCCGGGCTCGGAACCGTGTTTGACACGTGGAGTTCGGTAGGGTTCGGTTCTCGGCGAACCGAACCCGCTCATCTCTACTTCTGATGGGGTTTTGAAGCCGCATGGTACCTGCTGTGCGGTGTTCGGGTTTGGATACTGGGGAGTGCAGCAGATGTGAGTCTCTCTCCGGGGTAAGAGTGGCTTGGTGAGGGGATACAGGGCTTTGGGATGGGTTAGGGAAGCTGGAAAAGCAGCATGGAGTCATTGACGAGAGACAGACTGTGGGGTGCGTGGAAGGAAGGAGAAAGGGAGACATACATTGTGGTGTGTGTGGGGAAGAGGAGATATATGAATATATATATATATCTCTGAGGAGGCCACAGAAATATCACTGTACTGGGCCCCAAGATTTCTGTTGGCGTCCTTGACCATCACTGAACCCCAAGGGGATTCCCAGTGCTGGGTACTTGGTCTGACATCTCCCCCCCCCCCTCCCCCACCCCTTAATGCCCCTGACTGAAGTTGCCACAACATACACACATGACTAATACTTGTCACAACTGAGGGCCTGAGCTGACGGGAGGCAGCCTCAGTTGTAGGGGCTGAGATGTACCGGAACCTGGGAGGTTGTATCAGACCCCTGGACATGTAAGTAACATGAATAATAACTGCCCGAAGGCGTGACCACGACAACTTGGATAAAAGTCAATGATGTTTATTATGACAACTCCGCAACACAGCAGCAGTAAAAGAAAACGTAAAAGTCAGCAAAGAATAAATACAGTTCCTGGGTACTACAGGATGGCAGGAGCCACAGGGCACTGGTAGTGTGAGATAGTTCTTATGATCTTCTAGATGGAAAGTCCTTACCAGGCCCGACTGTAGCAATGGAGATAACCCAGGATTGTGCCAGCTGGTGTTCCAGGAAAAGCTGGGTTGCTGAAGATAAAACAGCTGCTGTGGATACTGGCTGGAACCAGACTGTTGTTAGCACGGAGTGGATACTGGCTGGAACCAGTTAAATAATAAATGAACTTGGGAGCGATGAAATATGAACTGAAATGTAGAACTTGAGAGCGGAGAAATAATAATACCGGTGGAGAGTGGTAAAGTGTAGAAAGGACACCGGCCCTTTAAGGGAAGCTGTACTCTGCTGGAAGCTGAGCTGGAAGCAGGTAATGTTGTAGCTGGAAACAGATGAATCCACAATGGATTGGAGAGTCAGGCTACACCGCAGGTGGAATGCTGGTGCGGGTCTCTATGGTGGAAGTCTTGAGACAGGAGCTGGAACCTGGAAGACAATCACAGGAGAGAGACAAACAGGAACTAGGTTTGACAACCAAAGCACTGACGCCTTCCTTGCTCAGGCACAGTGTATTTATACCTGCAGCAAGGAAGGGATTGGCTAGGCAATTATGCAAATTATCAATACTGAGAACAGATTGGTGGAAATGATCAGCTGACAGAATCCAAGATGGCTGCGCCCATGCAGACACTTGGAGGGAAGTTTGGTTTGTAATCCATGTGGTAATGAAAACAGTAATGGCGGCGCCGGCCACCGGAGACAGGAGGCGCCAGGCTGACAGATGCACATCCAACCACGCGGACACAGCGGAGGCCGCGGCTGACGTAATCGCCACTCAGACACTCTGCATGCAGAAGTTCAGGGACGGCGGCGGAGGCCGCGGGAGACGCCATGCCAGGTGTAATATGGCGTTTACTGTGACAGCGTCCCAGAGTGACAGGAGAGGATACTGGAATGTACACATCAGGATAACAGATGGGATCCGGTCCTGGAGCGCTGAGCCAGCCTTAGGAGGCATCTGATGGGTAAGAAATGGCGTCCAGATACCCGGATCGTGACAATACTGTAGTACAAACATATCAAACAGAGAGATAAATAATTATCTATATTATTTCTGTATTCTATCATTATTAGTGGCAGGATTAGCTGACAAACCTTGGCATAAAAACTTGCATTTACTTTGCATACAATGTAGTCATCCAGTTCCCACACTCTGTACTTTACCAATGTAATGGACTGCGCTGAAAGTGCACATTAATGCATAAAAGGCAGAGCTGCATTTTTAAAATGTAAAATGTGTTGGTGACATTTAGGACACAGTGTGTGATCATTACCATTCATTTTTATTTGCTCTATCTTTTAAGTTCTTTTCATGCATTTATTAACGTGTGTGAGGAGTAAAAATAAGAATATAGGTATGTACAAGATTTGAAAAAAACACATATGACCACTAGATGGCATTAAACAACCATTGTTTTATAACAGCTCTCTTATCTCAATATAATAATTAAACAATTAGTTACTAGGGTATTACTGTATAAGTAACCTACTGTCACAAGTTGAAAGTTTATCTGATATATTTAACCAGAAACAGCTTTATTCTAATGTATAAGTTTGGGAATGCCAGCAAGAATAGCATGTCTCTGCAGTGTAGTATAACTTGGCAAATTATTTACAAATACAGAGTAATAATATGCAAAACACTTGCTGCAAAATAAAAGACAATGCACAATAAGGTAAATCCAGTTTTCTAAAAGCGTTTACTTAAATAGAAATTATTAGAACATAAAGATCCACTACAGGTTGAGTATCCCATATCTAAATATTCCGAAATACGGAATATTTTGAGTGAGAGTGAGATAGTGAAACCTTTGTTTTCTGATGGCTCAATGTACACAAACTTTCTTTAATATGCAAAATTATTAAAAATATTGTATTAAATGACCTTCAGGCTGTGTGTATAAGGTGTATATGAAACATAAATGAATTGTGTGAATGTACACACACTTTGTTTAATGCACAAAGTTATTACAAATATTGTCTAAAATGACCTTCAGGCTGTGTGTATAAGGTGTATATGAAACATAAATGTATTCTGTGCAGGGACATTTCTACAGAGGAGGGGGCCTGTGTGCACCTCCGGGTGGGCCCCCTCCTCTGCACAGCGCTGTAGACTCTGGCATTGTGCCGGAGTCTACTGTGCATGCGCAGGTCTCCGGAAACATGGCGCCCACCATGATCCGGAGACCAATTTGGCTACCGCGCATGTGCGGTGGCTATTTTGGCTGCGATTTCTGGCGCGATCACAGCTCCCGGCGCTGGACTCCGGAAAGGTAAGTATTAAATTTGGTGCAATGGGTGCGGTGCGTGTGGGCCTCCCCTGGACCCAGGGGCCCGTGTGCACCACACCCATTTCACCCATTATAGAAACGCTAATGATTCTGTGCTTAGAATTGGGTCCCATCGCCATGATATCTCATTATGGTATGCAATTATTCCAAAATACGGAAAAATCCAATATCCAAATACTTCTGGTCCCGAGCATTTTGGATAAGGGATACTCAACCTGTATTTCTACATTCTTTCTATATTTTGCTCAGTGTTAATAGAATGGAAGAGATGCTGTCCAGATCCCGGCAGTCGGGATCCCGACAGTCCGAATACCGAGAGTGGAACCCCTATGGTCAATACCCTGGCGGATTCCAATGGTAAGTACTGGAGTAAAGAGGAGGGTTTGCCTGCGGAAGGGGATAGTTAGGGTTAGGCTGCGGGAGGGGTAGGTTAGGATTACGGGTAGGGTTAAAATACTGTTCTTACCGGGATCCGTTGGGAGTTTGACCATCAGGATGCCACGGTCGTCATCCGGACTATTGGGATTGTGACTGCCGGGATTTCGTACACAACCCGAAAGGAAATATTGAGAGAGGAATGTCTATAATTCATGTTACAAGGATATTCATAGCTTATAAGTTATTTATTTACTACCAGTTATTTATATAGCACACATATATTCCCACCTGCGAATAATCAACTGCCGCAGTGGAGTTTACAGTCTATATTCCCTACCACATATACACACAGACACATTCACACTAGGGTTAATTTTGTTGGGAGTCAATTACCTACCAGTAAATTTTGGATTGTGGTAGGAAACCAGAATACCCGGAGGAAACCCATGCATGTACAGAGAGAATATACAAACTCCACACAGTTAGGGCCATGTTGGGAATCGAACTCATGACCCCAGTGGTGTGAATCAGTAATGCTAACCATTATACTGTCCGTGCTGCCCATGAAGGCATTATTAAAGTTGACAATAAATGTGCAAATGTAGATGTCCACCTTGGTAATCTATGGACAAAGTGGTCCCTATACCATTGCATCATGCCGAGCCAGCCCTAACCAATTCGGTGCCCTAGGCAAGATTTTGTCTGGTGCCCCACCATCTATGTTAGTGCAGATGAAAAAGGTGCACATGAAAATGTCTTTTCCTACCCCCATTGTGTTGTGCTCCCCATGCCACATAGCCTCATTCCCCTTTGTATTTCCCCAGCCCACACAAATGTCTCTCCAGACCCAGCTCCAAAATGTTGTTAAAATAATGTGCACTATTATATTTTAAACAACATTAATGAATCCCTGCAGACTCTGACTCCAGCCCACACAAGTGTCTCTCCAGTACCACACTTACCTTCTTTGATGTCTTCTGTCTGCCCGCTGTCTTCTGTCTGCCCACCACCATGGCTCTTCTGCTCTGTCTGTCTCAGTAGTGCTGTGTGACATTTTGACGTTACGCACGCTGCGCCACAGTGAACAAAAAAATAACCTTATTGCACTGGCATCCGCCTACAGCCTGAAATTTCTAATTAGAATTTAAAAGTCCACAATTCTCCAATGCCCCTAGGCTTTTCAGATGACCCTGGGCATTTTCCTATACTGCCTAGGCTGCCTCTGGCATCATGTTTGGCATTGACCATAAAAAATAAAAATAATATTTTGCTAACTGCACATAGCCATCTAGCTCAGCCAGTAGTCAAACAGTGAAAGCTTTCTTCCTCAATGATGGTTAACACTGCCCTTAGGATATTTGGGCTGGGTACCAATATAAAGGACTGATATATTTAATATTTATTAATAATTTCTCTGCCCTGGCTCTCCTTCCAGTGGTCCTGTGTGGAATGGCGATGAATCACCATGGGAGGAACTTATATCGAATCCAAAACCAGTGATATCCGATGCCGGGATGATGTTTTACCTCCGAGTTTGACGGGGGATTCCCCTGGATCCCTGAAGTTCGGGGCGCAGGCCCGGCAACAGGTGAGGGACAGAGGGAACAACTATATCGGGCACAGAGGTTCAGAGGGGCACGAGGATCAGGGGCACAAAAAATGGGGACTGCAGCATCTATTAATACTTTTTACATTGTCTGCCTGCCAACTAAATAAAAATAAAAAATTAACTTGCCAAGCCAACACCCCCCCTTGGTTATCCTGTCACTGCATCCGGTGATCCATCTTGCACTGTCGACGTCGCAATGCATGATGCTGCTCCAGCCCTTCCATTCTCTTTCTGTCGCCGCTGAGGAACAGATCATCCATGAGCCCAGCAGGAAACTCGCCTTCCACGGGGCATCCCATACATTCGGTGCTTGCAAGCAGGGCCCCCTTACCTCTCTGTCTGTCTACTATTGCCCAGTCTCATTTTATTAGTTTTCATCCAAATTGTAAAGCACTACAGAATATGCTGGCATTGTGTAAATAACTGTGAAAAAAGGGATAACACTGACTAGCTTCATTTGGTTGGATTTTTCTTATCCAGACAAGAGCTAGAAAATACATGAAGAACAATATACATAAAATGCTCCATAATAAAACAGGTCTGGCTGATCCATTTTCCTATCCAAGTTATATCCCATATGACATGAAAGACAACTTAACTCAAGCAATTAAGGCTCCATGCCATAAGCCCTTTAATAACGTGGTAATGGGATATTGTGATTATGTAAATTAGATAATGGTCCAAGATATGAAGCCCATTCTCTTTTGAACAAAAGAATTAGTTCCAACCCATATATTTTGGGAACAACTATTAACCTTAACCAAACTTCTTTTCTGTGATACAGTTGTCAAATGATTGATATGGTTCCATTTTTTGTTACGTTAATAATCACAGATAAGAAGCCCTCGCAAGCACCTCCTGGCACTCTGTGATAAACTTGTAAAGCTTCACTTTGATTTCCAATAGAATCCAGATTAAAAAAATAATAACTGAGGCGGGGCCACGACATCTAAGATGGCGGAAGTCACCCTTTGAGCTCCGTTAAGACCCGCTGGGACCACCCTGCTACTTGACCGCCGGGACCCACTGCTCCCCTTCTCACCATGTGCCGGAGTATGGAGGGCATCCATGGAGCCTCCTGGACCCACGCTGAGTCTCTCCAAAGACCCGGGATTGCTACTCCATGCGGTGCAAGGAGCCGCCGGCGCCATCTTGAAATTGGGTGTCCAGAGCGCTTCCCCAGGTGACAGCCGGAGATAGGAGCTTATTGGGCTTCTCCTGCAGCGCTGACACCCGCTGCTGCTGCCTATGTGTCCCTCTTGCGCTGCCTCTGTCCTGTCACTTGCTACTACTGTAACCTTACTTCTGGAGCTGGGTGAGTGGAAGCTGCAGCTTCTGTGCCTCCTGACTGCCTCCAGATTTACACTGTTCACAGACAGTGTGAGATGCAGTGCTGTCCATGCTATATTTGTTTAAGCTTCAGTAAGCTCCTCACTTCTCTACACCTGCCATATATCAGGATTGATTCCATCTTACATGCACTTATGGACTGCGTTGTACCTAACCTTACGGTACCACCCTGTTAGAGTCCCTTCTATTATATCACGACTTCATTCATATCAGCCTCAATTGATTCATCTGATACTATCTGAACAAAGACGGTAGCACTTTGCAGTTGATTTTATTGTGTTATTCAGTGTGTGCTGCCATCAGCTTCTCTTTGAATCTTTAATAATTAGCTGACTCCTGGCACCTGGTGGTAATGCTGAAATTCCTCTCCAAGAATGTGCACTGCAACTGATGATGTTTTTGTAAGGATGTAAATACTGCTACCCCATTTATCCCAGCAAGTCATGCTCCCATTACATTCTCTATCTGCTGCTCCATGTGACCACAGTGCTATAACTTACCACTGTCTCCCATCTTCAAGTCACCAAGTTATCTTTCCTTCTGCCCCTTAGACATATTTGGCATTTCATAAAGCCTCTGAAGAAAAAGCAAAGCACCTCAGTCGGCTCAGCCAGTGCACTTTTTTGGCTCGTCTGCCTCAACCTCAAACCGTGGATGATCCCAAAATGTGTCCCCTGTGACCGCTGCAGTCTCTAACACCTCTCCTGGTCCTGCCCAGAAGTCTACCTCGTCTTCATAGGATGATTCAGTGTCTTTGGATGGCCCTGTTACTTTACGATCCATTCATCTGATGCTTTCTTCATTTAAGGCGGAAATAACTATGGAATTGAAGTCTTCTATTAAGGACTTACGCTCTGATATATGTGAAATTGGCTCTCAAACTGATCACCTTGAGACCAAAATGGAGGAGCTTGTAAAGTCCCTTAATGACCTGATATCAGCTCAAGATGTTCTACAGGAAGATGTGTCGGCTATCAAAGATTATAGATTTGGAGGACTGCTCCAGTCTTAACAATATCAGATACTCGGCATCCCTGACTCGGCTACCAATGCAGAGGTGTATGATTATGCCACAGATCTGTTCCAAAAGCTTTTGCCTACGGCCTCTACTTCCGACCTTCTTATTGATGGGATCAATCGGCTTCCAAAATCCAAACAAGCTCCTGTTCATGTTCCAAGAGATACCCTTCTTAGGGTCCATTTTTTCCACATTAAAGAACAGATCTTCCAAGCTTCTCTCTCTTTGTCCTCTACGTCCGAGTGCCTTGATAACATGCAACTATTCTCCGACATATCACCAGCAACACTTGCTAAACTGAAACTTTTCCAGCCGATTACATCAGCCTTACAGAAAGCAAAGGTACAATATCAGTGGGAATTTCCAACTAAATTGCGCATCTTGAGGAATGGTGCTTTTACTGCAATACGCTCCCCGGAAGAAGGCCTATCGATTTTGAAAGGATGGGACATATCAGTGGATGACTCTGCTACTCCTTTACCTACTCGTCAGGAATGGTCATCTAGTTCGACTTGATTCTCCAGTTCTGAGTTTTATATCATCGGCTTAGGTTCCCTGTACGTGGCCTTTGTGTTGCCAGGACTCTTTTCTGGCCTGGATTTTTCCTCTGACTGTATGTGCCTGAGCGCTTTGCTTCCTGACCGGGTCTGATACTCGAGTGAGAGTTCTCTCACCCTGCTCCCATATGTTCTTTTCAAAGTTATTACTGATTTGAAAGTTTATTATATGTCATATAGGTGAAGAGGGATTGTATTTTTCTCCTCTCCTGCCTGTATATTTCACATCGCTACCTGCCTTTACTCCATTACTCTCAGACTCCCTGTAATTTGTCCGATATGATGACTTTGAGGTAGTGGTACGAGATCATAAATGTGATTTTATGTGGTATTTATGCCTATTGACCTGTATATTTCTGTGGTCAAACTTATTTTCATTTAATCTTTTTCGCTCTTATATGGGTAAGTAATGTATTGTGTGACTTAGTTTAAGGGATCTCGGGGTGGCCTTCTGTTTGACCCCTCCCCGGTTACTACTGTTTTTTCTGTCAAGTATTCTTAGTGATGGAATATCTGGCTCCTCAATGGATGCTATTTCTGTTGTTTACTGGTTTCTTTTTTCTATTTTTCCCGGGTTTTTTATTTTAATTGTTCTAGTGGATTTCTGTACACCTTAGGTATCATGGTCCTTTTCAACTGGGAATTCCTATGTTGTCACATTTGCCTCACTGACACATTACCATTATGGTTAAGTTCTTAAGCTTAAATGTCAAGGTCCTTAATTCACCTAACAAAATACATGTAGCTTTGAAATATTTTGTTAATCAAAATGTAGACATCATTGCACTACAAAAGACACGTTCCTCTTCACTCACCTCCTCAGTTTACAAACGTTCGATTTCCAACAAGTTATGTCTCCAGTGGTCCTTTCAAAAGAAATAGCGTAGCCATACTTATTAGTAAAACATGTCCTTTTAGACTTGAGAAAAAAGTGGCGGATTGCAATGGACGTTACTTTAATCCTTGTTGGGCAGGTTGGTCACCAATACGTTACCTTAACTTCAATTTATGCCCCTAATTCTAGACATCCTAGGTTTCTGAAATCAGTTTTTGAAAAAGTACAGGAGTTTCGGAAAGGAGCTCTGTTCCTATGGGGGATTTTAATATTGCACCTGAACCTTCACTAGACAAATTCTCCATTATATCTAAGCAGGCCCAGTCTCCTGCTGGAACTCTTGCCTTTGCCTTATCCCATTTATTGGCAGAATATGATTTGTATGATGCATGGCGGATTAAAAATCCTACTGAACGAGAATATACTTATTACTTATCTGTACACAAATCCTATTCTCGTATAGACTTAGTTTTGGTTGATAAGTGGTCTCTTCAGGCTGTCCCACAGGTTAATATATTGCCTATATCTTGGTCTGACCATGATCCGGTGAATTGGATTGGACTCCCTTTGCCTCCAAACCTCCTTTCAGACCTTGGCGCTTGGAGATTTATATCTTATCGGAACCTGAGGGTAAACGAATCTTATCTGATGACACCTCTATTACTAACCATTGGTGTGCACTAAAGGCGGTCTTGCAAGGAGCAGCCATTCAGGCAGCAGTTAGGATTCGGTAGTCTAACCAGAAGGTTCTGGTGGCGTATGAATCTAAGGTTGAAATATTAGAGGTGCAACATAAATTACACCGAAAAGTCAGTGCTATTCATTCTGCTCTAGTTGATTCCCGTCAAAGATTAAACACCCTTCATCTTTCCCAGGTCCAACAAGCTATTTCCAAATTGAATCAGCGAGTCTATACTCTAGGTCAAAAAGCAAGTTGATTACTGGCGCATAAACTGAGGGTAAAGAATATAATCAATAGGGTTAAATGTCTTTCTAATCCAGATGGGTCTAAATCCTCTAACCCCCGAGACATCGCCCAGCAATTTGCTCATTATTATGAAACATTATATAATCTCAAAGATGATGACTCTATATCTCAACCCACTGAGGCGGGTGGTCTTCAGTTTGCTGGCTGTCGGGCTCCCAGCGGCCAGCATACCGGCGCCAGAATCCTGACACCCGGCATACCAACACCTTTTCCCTCTCTTGGGGGTCCACGACCCCTCTGAAGGGATAATAGATAGCGTGGCGTGCGTAGCAAGCCACCGGGCCCGCAGCGTGGCAAGCGCAGTGAGCCCGCAAGGGGCTCATTTGCGTTTGCCCAGCTGTCAATATGCTGACGGTCAGGATTCCGGCGCCGGTATGCTGGCCGCCGGGAGCCTGGCCACCCCACTGAGGCAACCATTAACCAATTTCTAGAATCTATAAATCTTCCATGTATTTCTTCTGATGTAGCAACTTCTCTGTCCTCCCCATGTGTGGAAGTTCAGACAGTTCAGACAGTTATAAAATCCCTTTCAAAAGATAAAGCCCCTGGACCCGATGGGTTCCTTAATAACTTTTATGTGTCTTTCCAAACCACTCTCACCCCTCTTTTAGTCAATTTCTTTAGTTATGTTTCCCATATTTCATTCCCTAAAGAAATGTTGGAAGCCCAGATCATTACAATCCCTAAACCTGGGAAGAATTTGACAATGTGCCAGAATTATAGACCAATTGCATTATTAAACATCGATGTCAAACTTTATGCTAAATTACTTGCCAATAGGCTAAACCCTATCCTTCCCGAGTTTGATTTCCCATGATCAAGTTGGGTTAATTTTGGGTTGACAGCTGCCTGACAATATCAGGAGATTATTCAACCTCTTAGAAGTACTTGCATCTAATCTGACCCCTTTCTCTAGATGCAGAAAAGGCCTTCGATAGGTTGCATTGGTTATACATGTCAAAGGCTCTAGTCAAATATTTTTCATGGGCTATTTCTGAAGGCGATCCTGACACTATACAGTAATCCTTCAGCTTGTATCTTTAGTAACAGCTTTCTACCTCTGAGTTTCAACATTTCTAAAGGGACTAGACAGGGGTGCCCCCTTTCTCCCTTAATTTTTACATTGGCCGCGGAACCCTTAGCTGAAAGAATTAAATCCACTAACACCTTTGAGGGCTTCTCTATTGGGTTTTTTCAGCATAAAATTTGTTTATTTGCTGACGGTGTCCTTTTGTTTGTAACAAAACCTGAGACGTCTTTGCCTGTTCTCCATGATATTCTTGATCATTATTCAGCTGCTTCCTATTACAAATTAAATACCATTAAAACTGAAGCTTTAGCAATAGGCTTAGACTGGACAACCTTATCTTTACTGCAAACTCGATATCCTTATGCCTGGCAAACTACTTGTATACATATACCTATCTTATTTCAAGACATAATTCCTTGCAACTTTCACCCATTACTCCTTAAATTTAATACACTTATCAAGAACTGGGCTAACTATGAGATTTCTTGTTTAAGTAGATTGGCCTCTATAAAAATGATGTTATTACCTAAGATTCTATATCTCTTTCAGGCCATCCCATATGTAGTCCCTGCCCGTTTATTGTCCAACTTTTATGCAATTACTTCTACCTTTCTTTGGAAAAGTAAACGACCCAGAATATATTGGGCTCGGCTATTTAGGTCTAAGTCTAGGGTGGGTTGGCTGTTCCTAATCTCAAACTATACCAGTATGCGTGACTACTAGATCAGTTAAAGGGTTGGTTTGCCCCCTTCACCTTTCACACCCTGGGTTGATATTGAAAGCTCCATATGTATACCTTTTCCTTTACCAGAACTTTTGTTAACTGATTCTCATAGCAGACCCCAACAGTCTTTTAGATTGAAGAGTGTATCAGATTCTTTACTAATTTTGGACAAATTAATTAAACTCTTTGGCAAGTTTTCTCTCCCGTTTTCTAACTTGTCCATTCTAGCAGTCTCAAAATAATCCTAGATTTATCTTTAAGTAGTTGGACAAAGCAAGGTATATTAACTGTACAAGATCTGTATGATAACGGGCAACTGAAATTGTTTCTTCAACTTCAGAAGCAATATTATCTCCCCTCACACGAATTTTCTAATCTGTTGGTTCTCAACCCTTACCCTCCCATCCTCCTTACATCAGATCCAAATTTATCTAACTGAACCATAAAACTGGTATCTCTATGTGGTATAGAACTCTTTTGTCCTCTCTGGAAGACAAGAAGTTAGCAATTCAATCTAAATAGGAAACGGACCTTCACATTTCCCTTACAGATGAGGATTGGGTTGGGCTGTTTACGAACGTTTTTAAGATGTCCAAATATATAAATCATTCTGAAATACTTGTTTAAGTTCATACATGGGCCCTCATTCCGAGTTGATCGGTCGCAAGGCGAATTTAGCAGAGTTACACACGCTAAGCCGCCGCCTACTGGGAGTGAATCTTAGCTTCTTAAAATTGCGACCGATGTATTCGCAATAATGCGTTTACTAACTACTTAGCAGTTTCAGAGTAGCTCCAGACTTACTCTGCCTGTGCGATCAGTTCAGTGCTTGTCGTTCCTGGTTGACGTCACAAACACACCCAGCATTCGCCCAGGCACTCCCACCGTTTCCCCGGCCACTCCTGCGTTTTTTCCGGAAACGGTAGCGTTTTCAGCCACACGCCCCTGAAACGCCGTGTTTCCGCCCAGTAACACCCATTTCCTGTCAATCACATTACGATCGCCGGAGCGAAGAAAAAGCCGTGAGTAAAATTACTTTCTTCATAGTAAAGTTACTTGGCGCAGTCGCAGTGCGAACATTGCGCATGCGTACTAAGCGGATTTTCACTGCGATGCGATGAAAAATACCGAGCGAACAACTCGGAATGAGGGCCATTATTTGTACCACACTCCAGCTAAATTACATAAAATCTGGCCAGAATTCTCTAAATTCTGCTTGAGGAATTGTGGGATGGAGGGCACTCTGATTCATATTTTTTGGGCATGTCCCATGATTCAACCATTGTGGCTAAGGTTTTTGCTCTGATCCAGCAAGTCACTTCCAACTCGCTCCCTCACCTCCCCGAAATTGCACTTCTACACTATTTTCCTCTGTCAGTTTAAAGACATAACAAATATGTGATTGGTCATATACTTATTGCTACAAGAGCAGCTCTAGCCCAATACTGGAAAAGATCTGCCCCCCCCCCCCCCCTTCTCTATCAAAAATTATCTCATTGGCTCAGCGTAGCTTGAAATGGAAACACTAGGTTCAAAATACTCAATGTCTGCCAAGTCTTCTCCAGTCAAATGGTTCTCATTGTCTAAATTCTATGCTTCACATATGGCTCAGCCTGTTACTATCTCTTAACTGGTGCTCGTTTTTGCATTTTTGAATAGGTGCATAAGGCCCCAATTGCCTTTATATGATGCCTAGTAAGGTGTATGTGTTATCTCTTTTTTACTGTTCTGATTGCAATCCTTTTCTTTTCTTTTCTTCCTCTTCCTTTACAATTTATTTTAAAATGGTACATTATGCTTCTTTAGAATGTTGTTTAATGTGTCTTATCACATGTACTGTCACTTTTTAAAAATTTATTGAGTTAAAAAAAATTATAATTTGGCATAATTAAACTATATCCTATGACCCTGCACCTCTCAACAAATACTGGAGACAATAATACATATATTGGATAGGTTATATTGGATAAGTAATATTAACATAATAAAAATGGACAGTCTATACCTACTCCAAATACTACTTGTCAAGGCATTGAGTTGTATAATAGACACCTCAGGCAACCTGCATCAAATTTGTATGGAAGAAAGAAACAAAAATCATGATTAAAGACATCATTCTGTCCAGAATACCTGTCATGTTAGTGATTTGGACATTCCCTATTTCAAAGTTATTATAAGGTAACCTGCTTAAGCCAATTCTTGGTCTGTACGATCTACCATCAAATGAAATGCTATCAAAACTATCTATTAGGCAGTAGGTGAGAACTCCCTCAAATTCATTCATAGCTCAAAAAACAACACAGACTAAGGGGGGAATGTTATAGGGTGAGAATCAAGAAGTGAGAGATTTTGTGAGAGTTCTCATGTTGTTCTTTTTTTAAGTGGCAATCATTTACATGGCAAAACCAGGTTGATTTTGCCATGTAAATGATTGCCACTTTAATAAAAAGACAGGAGAACTCTCACAAAATCCCTCACTTCATGATTCTCACACCCTATTGCATTTCCCCCTAATTATGTTATCTCAAGTCCCACTGTAGCTCTGACATTGGGTATTTGTTTTAGAATCAACAAAATTCTCACTCTGTCAGATTATTACTTCTGGCTGCAGAAACACTTTTTCTTGAAGCCCATGAGATAACCTTGGAATGTGACTTACAAACATAGAAATATAGAATATGACGGCAGATAGGACTCACTTGGCCTATCTAGTCTGCCCATGTACACACTCACCTCTAGAGTAAATTTTTGTCAGGAGCCATTTAACCTACCAGTATATTTTTGGATTGTGGGAAGAAACCAGAGAACCCAGTGAAAACCCAAACAAGTACAGGGGACTATACAAACTCCACACAGGGACAAAGAAAAGAGGTAGAGGTGTCACCTGTAAAACAGAAAAATCAGTGCACAAAAAACGCAAAGGCTAAAGAACAAACTGTGTTCACAAATCCCTGAGAAGAGTGTAGGGGTGTCAACGTTAGCTATGTGTGAGTCTGACAGTGTACTGGTAGAGACACTCTCTGCAGCTGTGGGGATGAGCAGTACAAATAAAGATGGTGGAATTACTAGAAACTGAGAATGCTAGTGTGGAAGAAGTGCAACAGGATGAGAAGGATTTTTGTGTACTGTCTGACACTAATGAGGATGTTGATGATGAGAATGTTGTTTGTGTAAGTCAGCCACCAGTGGCAGAAGTTTTTGCTCATGATAAAAAAGAAAACCAGTGTCATGCCTGGGCATAAGACCTCTTGAGTGTGGAATTATTTTCATCCAAATCCTGACAACATTTGTGAAGGCATCTGTGCCATTTGTGAGGCCAAAGTTAGTAGAGGTAGGGACATTAACCATCTAGGAATCTCCTCCCTGTTACATCATTTGGGGCAAGTTCATGACATTTATTTTACAAAATTATAATATTTTGTAAATAATAACAAGCAGTCCATTATCAGCTACCAGCAGTTTGGACCAGTGCATGCAATCTCCACCATCAAATCTCTCTTCAACATCCTCCTCATTAATGATCAGGGGTAGTCCTTCCAAAAAATTGTTCTGTGTGGGCTCAAACACACCAAGCATTTCAGCAACAAAAGTGGCAGTCCCTGTTGCTGAAGTGCTTGGTTTGTTAAACTGTGCATGACCTATTTAATATACAACATAAGGGGGGTGGGGTTAGTATAGCTAGCAGGTCAGCCTCCAAATATTTGTGATACCCCTTTCAGACATAAAAATCCTTTTTTTTCAGTGCACGCACATTAACCTGGGTCCTATTTATGTCTGAAATGGTCTGACCTGGTTTGACAGTCCTGGGTCCATGACTCTGCTGTTATGATTCCTGTACTCCAGACCGGAGGAGATCTTATGGCAGGGATCTGAGTACAGGAAAATAAGCTGGTTGTGGGAGCTGGATAGCCTAGTAACCCCTGGCGCCCTAACTCCGTTGTCTCGCCCGTGTTATCAGAAATCCCCTGCGAGACTATGGTTGCTTGAGCCCATGGCAGCCGCGTTCGAAGGGCGGATTATGTCTGCCCAACCCCGATGCCCCCGCAGGTCTTAATGGGAGACAAGGGGAAGTCCGAGACAGGGTGATAACAAGGGGCCCTCTGACTAAGCAACCAGGCCAGGGGTTACAAGCTAACTAACTAAATCAAAAGGTATGTGCGGACTAGCCGCCAGGAAAAAGGACAACCAAGGATCCACTGATCCGACACTCCTATCCGGCACCGCCGGACACCAGAGTGGATCTGTGGAAGCGGAATCCTCCGCAAAGCTCCAGAACACAATTAAACAAAATAATAAACAGAAGCGGACAAGCCGCAACACACGGCTGCGCCGCGACTCACGAACACCACCAGATGTTAAAGGTGCTCGGTCAGACTCCAGGAACAGATGGTAACTTCCGAGTACAGGATCTCTGAGGACAGGAACAACCGAAAAGACCGGGACTGGGAACTCTCTGCAGCAGACACAGGCAAACAGGAAGCTATCACCGGCGTCTGTAAGAAGTCCTGAGGGTGCCTTTATTCAGGCACCCTCCAATCAGGATCCAGACAGGACAATCAAATAGAAATGCCGTGCAGCTTGCATGCTGCACGGCCAGCACATAATCAGGGTAATGAGAATAGACCCAGCAACGGGGAACGCGGCTGAACGTGGCGTCCCCGTTGCTAAGGTCAGAGCGGCTCCGTGCGCCCGGCGTCTTAGCGTTGCCAGGGAGCCGGCGGCTGAACGCGCACGGCGTCCCTGGTTGCTAGGCGCCGGGCCGCACGGCCGAGCGGACCCCGGCGCCTAACAGTACCCCCCCCTTGAGGAGGGGTCAAGGAACCCCTAAAGCCAGGTTTCCGAGGAAATTCACGAAAAAATGCCCTTTTGAGCTTTGGGGCATGAAGGTCTTCATCCAGGACCCACGACCTTTCCTCTGGCCCATAACCTCTCCAATGCACCAAAAAATAAAGCCGACCCCGGGACAACTTGGAATCGAGAACCTTCTCAACCAAGAACTCTTGCTGACCCTGTACATTAACTGGTGATCTCCCCTGAGATTTTTTACGAGGAAATCTGCTGGACGAAACATATGGTTTAAGCAATGAGCAATGGAAGGTATTTCCGATCCGTAAAGTTTTTGGTAAACGTAACCGGAAAGCAACTGGATTGACTTTTTTGATAATGAGAAATGGTCCAATATATCTAGGACCCAATCTGGCTGAGGTTTGTCGAAGTTTGATGTTGCGAGTCGACAACCACACCCTGTCTCCTACTTTAAAAGTGCACGGCCGCCGGAGCCTGTCAGAAAAAATTTTTTCCCGGAAAGCTGCTTTTCTGAGAGCCAGGTGCACTTTTTTCCAAATAAGTTTAAGATGAGAGGTCAGGGCCAGAGAGGAGACAGAGGAATGTTGAAAAAATGAATTAGCTCTGGGGTGGAAACCAAAAACTGCAAAAAATGGAGACACATTGGTGGAGGAATGACAGGCATTATTATAAGCAAACTCCGCCAATGGAAGAAACTCAGACCAGTCATTTTGGAGTTTGGCCGAGTACAAACGCAAATATTGTTTTAGAGATTGGTTAACTCGCTCAGTCTGTCCATTGGATTGTGGATGATAGCCGGAGGTTAATGATAATTTCATCTTTAATGAAGCACAAAAAGACTTCCAAAATTGCGCAATGAATTGTGGACCCCTGTCAGAAACAATATCAGTGGGTAACCCATGGAGTCTGAAAACATGACGGAGGAACAAGACTGCCAATCCCTGGGCAGATGGCAATCGGGGAAGAGCAATAAAATGGGCCATCTTGCTAAAACGGTCCACTACCACCCATATGACTCGGCATCCGGCTGACAGAGGGAGATCCACCACAAAATCCATGGAGATATGCGACCATGGCCTAAGAGGAACTTTCAAGGGCATAAGTTGACCAATAGGCAAAGAACGGGGAACTTTATGCTGTGCACAGACCTGACACGAAAAAACAAACTCTTTAATGTCTTTGGAAAGACCAGGCCACCATACTGAGCGGGATACTAATTCCAAAGTCTTAGCGATTCCCGGATGCCCTGCAACTTTGCTATCATGAAATTCCGCCAAAACAGTTGCTCTCAAAAACTCAGGAACAAAAAGACGACCAGCAGGAGTATTTCCCGGAGCTTGATGTTGAAGCAGCTTTAATTGGGAAAATACATCCTGTGTGAGACCTGCCTGAATGACTGAAGGCGGAAGTATGGGAGTAACAGGACTGTTGTCTTGAACCGGAAGGAAACTGCGTGACAGGGCATCTGCCTTGGTATTCTTGGAACCTGGTCTGAAGGTGATAATGAATTTGAAACGAGTAAAAAATAAAGCCCAACGAGCCTGTCGGGCATTCAGTCGTTTAGCCGATTCAATGTATTGAAGATTTTTGTGATCAGTCAAAACTGAAATGGTGTGGGTAGCTCCTTCAAGCCAATGTCTCCACTCCTCGAAAGCCCATTTAATAGCCAGCAATTCCCGGTTACCAACATCGTAGTTGGATTCTGCAGATGAGAATTTCCTGGACATAAAGGCACAAGGATGTAACTCAAGGGAATCTGGATCCTTCTGAGAAAGGATAGCCCCTACTCCAACCTCCGAGGCATCCACCTCAATAATGAAAGGTAATTCTGGGTTGGGATGTCTAAGGACAGGGGCTGAGACAAAGGCTTGTTTTAAGGCCTGAAAAGATAACTCCGCTTCACATGACCAATTGGTAGGATCTGCTCCCTTCTTAGTAAGTGCCACAATGGGAGCAACTAGGTCAGAGAAAGAGTGAATAAATCTTCTATAGTAGTTTGCAAACCCTAAAAAGCGCTGAATTGCTTTTAAATTGGTGGGTTGCGCCCAACTAAGGATGGCTTGGTGCTTTTTTGGTTCCATTCGGAATCCCCGAGGGGAAATAATGTACCCTAAAAAGGATACTTCCGTGACATGAAATTCACACTTCTCCAGCTTGGCATATAAGTGATTTTCACGTAATCTCTTTAGCACCTGACGCACCTGGGTAACATGTTGTTCCACGGAGTAAGAATATATCAAAATATCGTCTAAATAGACCACGACGAATCTTCCCAGAAACTCACGGAGCACATCATTAATGAGATCCTGGAAAACTGCCGGAGCGTTAGATAGGCCGAATGGCATGACCAGATACTCATAGTGGCCCGACTGAGTACTAAATGCCGTTTTCCACTCATCCCCTGACCTGATTCTGATGAGGTTATATGCTCCTCTAAGATCAATCTTAGAAAAAATAACAGCCGAACGTAGCTGATCAAAGAGGACAGACAGAGATCAGCGGCAGAGGGTAAGTATTCTTTACTGAGATTTTATTCAAAGCTCTAAAGTCAATGCAGGGTCTGAGTGAACCATCCTTCTTCTCTACGAAGAAGAAACCTGCACTTAAAGGGGATTTAGATGGCCTGATAAACCCTTTCCCAAGGCTTTCTTTCACATACTCATTCATGGCCACAGTTTCAGGACCAGACAATGCATATAACCTTCCTTTAGGCAACGTGGCACCAGGAATTAACTCAATGGCACAATCATAATGCCTATGGGGAGGCAAAATATCCGCATTGCCCTTGGAAAACACATCAACAAAATCCTGGTATTCCCCAGGAATATGTGCGGAACTGGCGGCAGCTACTCGGATAGGAAGCGTAATACATTCTTTATCACAGATGGTACCCCATTGTAGGATCTCCCCAGACTGCCAATCAATGACGGGATTATGAAAGGCCAGCCAAGGATGACCCAGAACCACAGGAACTGCTGGACAATGGGTAAGGAAAAACTCAATTTTTTCAGAATGCAGAGCTCCCACCGAGAGCAAAACAGGAGGTGTACATAGAGAAATAACCCCATTGGATAAAGGACTCCCATCTAAACCATGCATGGTGATACACCTACCTAAGGTTAGCTGAGGAATACCTAAGGCCTTGGCCCATGTTAAATCCATAAAGTTTCCTGCAGCTCCACTGTCCACAAAAGCAGAGACCGAGGAACAGAGGCTGCCATAGGAAACTTTAGCAGGAACCAACAGTGAATTATTTGAGGAGATGAGCTGCAGACCAAAGTGAACCCCCTCACAATTCACTTGGTCAGGAAGTTTCCCAACTTGTTTGGACAACTACGGGCAAAATGTCCCTTACCTCCGCAGTATAAACACAGACCATAATTTTGCCTCCTGGTTCTTTCTTCCGGAGACAATTTGGAGAGACCAATCTGCATAGGCTCCTCTATGTCTACAGGAATGGAAGGAACCCAGGGAGAGGACCCGACAGATGCCCCTTTTTCAGCCCTCCGCTCTCTGAGCCGACGATCTATTTTAATAGATAGCTCCATGAGGTTATCGAGGGTCTCAGGAGCGGGATACTGGAGGAGACTGTCTTTTATAGATTCCGATAAGCCGAGGCGAAACTGACTGCGCAGGGCTGGGTCATTCCAGCCACAGTCGTTCGACCAACGGCGAAACTCCGTACAATAATTCTCTGCGGGATTCCTACCCTGTCTAAGAGCACGCAACTGACTTTCTGCGGACGCCTCTCTATCAGGGTCGTCATACAATAGCCCTAAAGATTTTAAAAAGGCGTCTACAGACGATAAGGCCGGATCGTCTGTCTTTAAACCAAAAGCCCAGGTCTGAGGATCCCCCTGAAGTAGAGAAATAATAATCCCAACCCGCTGAGCCTCTGTACCTGAGGTAACTGGTCTTAAACGAAAATACAGTTTGCAAGATTCTTTAAAATTAAAAAACTGTTTTCTATCCCCAGAAAAACGGTCAGGCAGATGCATTTTTGGTTCAGGGATGACCCTCGGGGAAGTCCGTAACAGATCTTCCTGTGACCTCACCCGGAGGGACAGATCCTGAACCATCTGAGTAAGTTCCTGAATCTGACTAACAAGAAGCTGGCCAGGGTTTGGCCCAACACCGGTGGGATTCATAAGGCCGACAAAAATCTCCCAACTAAAAAGTGAAAAAATTTACTGTAAGTTAAATCTTTTCTTTTGTAGGCCGGTGATAATGTTATGATTCCTGTACTCCAGACCGGAGGAGATCTTATGGCAGGGATCTGAGTACAGGAAAATAAGCTGGTTGTGGGAGCTGGATAGCCTAGTAACCCCTGGCGCCCTAACTCCGTTGTCTCGCCCGTGTTATCAGAAATCCCCTGCGAGACTATGGTTGCTTGAGCCCATGGCAGCCGCGTTCGAAGGGCGGATTATGTCTGCCCAACCCCGATGCCCCCGCAGGTCTTAATGGGAGACAAGGGGAAGTCCGAGACAGGGTGATAACAAGGGGCCCTCTGACTAAGCAACCAGGCCAGGGGTTACAAGCTAACTAACTAAATCAAAAGGTATGTGCGGACTAGCCGCCAGGAAAAAGGACAACCAAGGATCCACTGATCCGACACTCCTATCCGGCACCGCCGGACACCAGAGTGGATCTGTGGAAGCGGAATCCTCCGCAAAGCTCCAGAACACAATTAAACAAAATAATAAACAGAAGCGGACAAGCCGCAACACACGGCAGCGCCGCGACTCACGAACACCACCAGATGTTAAAGGTGCTCGGTCAGACTCCAGGAACAGATGGTAACTTCCGAGTACAGGATCTCTGAGGACAGGAACAACCGAAAAGACCGGGACTGGGAACTCTCTGCAGCAGACACAGGCAAACAGGAAGCTATCACCGGCGTCTGTAAGAAGTCCTGAGGGTGCCTTTATTCAGGCACCCTCCAATCAGGATCCAGACAGGACAATCAAATAGAAATGCCGTGCAGCTTGCATGCTGCACGGCCAGCACATAATCAGGGTAATGAGAATAGACCCAGCAACGGGGAACGCGGCTGAACGTGGCGTCCCCGTTGCTAAGGTCAGAGCGGCTCCGTGCGCCCGGCGTCTTAGCGTTGCCAGGGAGCCGGCGGCTGAACGCGCACGGCGTCCCTGGTTGCTAGGCGCCGGGCCGCACGGCCGAGCGGACCCCGGCGCCTAACATCTGCAACCAGGGTTATTCCAAGGACTTTTTATACTAGGCTGTATTTTGGGGGGTCACTGGGGACAGACTTTTTGTATAGACAAACATTATTATTGGTTATTGCTCTAATTCATTACACAGTTTTAACCAAAAAAGAATATAATGTTAACACCATAGCCAAGGGTTCCTGACAAGGATGGAAGAGCAATGTTAATAGCCAAGGATTCCTGACAAGGGTTGAAGAGCAATGTTAATAGCCAAGGATTCTTGACAAGAGTTGAAGAGCAATGTTAATAGTCAAGGATTCTTGACAAGAGTTGAAGAGCAATGTTAATAGTCAAGGATTGCTGACAAGAGTTGAGGAGCAATGTTAATAATCAATGATTTCTGACAAGGGTTGAAGAGCAATGTTAATAGCCAAGGATTCCCGTCAAGGGTTGAAGAGAACATAGGAGGCTGACGTGCTGGCCATACCAGCCCCTCCTCCATCATAGATTTTCTTAGTCAATCAAACAAATTAACTAACAAATCATTCCTTCCTTCTTTTAACTGCCTTTCATTACATACATACATACTCCACCTCTATTTCTCTGTACTGACCTCAGGCTTCTGATCTAGTTCCTGATTACTATGTGGTTGTATAGTTTATTAAACTACCATCCTGTCTGTCACTGCTGTAGGGCAATGTTTCATAGATGTGCTATAGTCTTTTAAACTGCCATGTGTTTGTGCCACTGCTCTGTTACTTCATTTAGCCAGTCAACCTGTGGCCTAAATAGGTGAACAATATTGTGAGCTGTGAGGTGGTCAATACTGACTGGAAGTGATTAGAAATTAATGTTGTTGAGGTTAATAATATTGTAGGAACAAAAACAGACTCAAAATACATGATTTTATAAAATGTTTGCAATTTAAAAAAAAACAGATACAAAGTCAAACCATGTGAAAGTGTTTTGCAAAATCAAAACATAAAGATAAATCCATATCCAAAACTAAAACCAAAACATAGGAGTCAGTGCACATCTCTAGATTTTGTGGCCAAACACATCTGCCCCAAAATTACATTTTACTAGAATTATATTTTCTGATTAATCCCTCAACCTGACCTTCCAAGCCTACTTTTTGTGCACCCGCTGAACACATTGCCAATTATGTAGACAAACATATTATGCATAGATATCAGGCAGCTAAACTCCAGATCCCACACAATTTAAAAAAAAAAAGATCCCCCACCCCCACCCCACCCCCACTCCCTCCCTTCTTAGGCTTCAGGATGTGCTTACCTGTTTCTGGTTTATACTTAATGTTTAAACATAACAAATATGCATTACAACACCATACAGAAACTTCTTAAAATGTGGGGTCCTCCGCACTTTCACCATTCTACACAATACCGTGGTATAAATAAAATCATCTCCTATATAACAGCCCAGATCTGTCACTCTGTGACTGTGTGGATAACGCTTGTCGTGGCTAGGAGCTCTCATTGGGTTAGCAGTAGGTCTATCACACCCAGTCCACAGCTGATTGGGCGAGAAACGCCCTCCCACACAGGTTACATCCAATGGGAGGCTCTTCCCTTTGGCTGCTGTGTGTTCACAAAGCAGGATTAACAATGGGGCTCCAGGTCCACACCCCAAAATAGGCCCACTGTATCTGCAGCAACATACCCTCCAATGATTTACACATAAAAATGGCTAAAAATTAAAAAGGGGGCATGGCCACGGGTACAGTGGCATGGTCACGCCCCTTTTCCTATACTTTCAATGGGAGTTTGGAGAGACAAAAATCGGTACAGACCATAAAAAAAGGTACTGTACCTGCCAAAAAGGTACAGTTGGTGGGTATGCCACTGCATCTGCAGCAAGTCTCTGTGCTGTAGATAGGGGGGAAAAAAAACTTTTACTGCAGCGTCCTATGTCCTGCTGCCAGTCCGCCTGCCCCCTCCGGCATCAACAATCCCCACTCCATAACTGCGGCGTAGGTGGAACAAAAGCTGCTGCGGCCACCGGCATAGATGTGTATGAAAGCAGCGCAGCGGAAGGCTTTCATAGCCCTCCCTGCACCGCATACTTTCTGAGCCCCAGGGCCTCCTCTTCGCGTGATGTCACAGAAGTGCCTCCCTGCCACAGCCGCGTCCAGATCCCCAGGGGCCCTGACTCCACAACACAGCACCTGGGCTGCCGGCCTGGAAGCCCCGAGATGGCTAATGTAACAGATAGAGTGGGTGATATCGCGGAGGGTAATGTCTGGATGCTGAATCTATATAAAAGGTGACAGTGCTGTGCAGTGCAGTGGGTGTGCAGTGTCACTGACATTGCACAGCACTCTCACCTTTTACACTGATTCAGTGAGTCAGTCAGTTCTGCCAGCCAGTCACTATTGTTAGCGCCGGTGTCCCAACGCGCCGCATTACAGGGAAGTAGACGCACTAAATAAACTACACCTCCCAGCAGCCCTTAGCGCCAAAGCATTCCGGTGCTAAGGCCTGCTGGGAGCTGTACTATATTGAGTGCATCTTCTTTCCTGTAATGCAGTACATTGGGAGACCGGCGCTAACAATAGTGACTGGCTGTTTGTCTGCTGTGCAAGTCTTCCGGAGAGGCACTGCCAAAGTGAGGGCAGCAGCTTAGCTGCTTCCAGGAGGAGAAGCAGGAGAATCATTACCCGCTCTTCCCCCACTCACAGTACCTCCGGGCCCATCCGCGGCACTCCCACACACACCCCTCCACCACCCATGGTGGCTCCGGGCTCCCTGCCCCACCCGCCGCACCCTCGCACCTGCCCCTCCCCCACCTGCGGTGGTTCCGGATCCCCACCCGTGGTGGCTCCGGATCCCCACCCGCAGCACCACCGCACTCGCCCCTCACTCGACCGCGGCACCACCGCACCCACCCCTTCCCCACCCGTGGCACCCCCGCAAATACCCCTCCCCCAGCCGCAGCACCCCCGGACCCCATCCCCCATCCGTGTCTCCCCCGCACCCGCCACTCCCCCAACCACAGCACCTACTAGGTGATTCATCAGGCCCTGCGCGCGCTGTTCACGCCGCTGCAAGAGACTACAACCCCTTAAACATTGCACGCCCTTTGTCCGTGCAATATTTAACCACTCACACAATTATGATTGGAGGTAATACTCCTTATAATACAAATATTGCACGCCACAAGGGCGTGCAAGGGTTAAGGGGGTGTATCCCCTTACTAACGTGTGAAGAGCGCCCATAGGGGGCGATGAATCACCTAGTATATAATAAAAGGCTAATGCTGCTCCTCACCTCTATAGCGGGAATTTAAGTGTTTTGCACACTGGTGGCCATTAGAAGGTGCCCGGCAGAACAATTCAATTGTTGCTCTGTTCAGTCGTGCACTGATATTACTACTATGTTGTCCTGTCATTTTTATGGACTGGTAACTAGTAATAATAATTATTAATAATAGCAAACACCTACCTCTCACCTTCCAGATTTCCATCTACCATCTTTTTCTAAATCCCCTATGAACATTACTACGCCCACACTGGTTCATCTTAATGTGTTAACTTAAAACACACTCAACTAACCCCAGTTACAAGATAATTAGTGATTGTAATTACAACACAAAAGACAATTGAATTGTTAAAGTTTATATATTTGTTGTGGTAAGCATGAATGTGTTATGAGTATAAGGGTGTGTACACACGGTGAGATCCTTGCTATGCCCGATTTTCACTTGCGATTTCCCTTGAACTCCCCGGAGCCCAGATAGCACAGATTTTGACTAACTTTTCTTGAGATATAGACTATGGGGGTAATTCCAAGTTGATCGCAGCAGGAAATTTTTTAGCAGTTGGGCAAAACCATGTGCACTGCAGGGGGGGCAGATATAACATGTGCAGAGAGAGATAGATTTGGGTGTGGTGAGTTCAATCTGCAATCTAAATTACAGTGTAAAAATAAAGCAGCCAGTATTTACCCTGCACAGAAACAAAATAACCCGCCCAAATCTAACTCTCTCTGCAAATGTTATATCTGCCCCCCCCCCCTGCAGTGCAAATGGTTTTGCCCAACTGCTAAAAAATATCCTGCTGCGATCAACTTGGAATTACCCCCTATGTGTGCTTACGATTTTGGCTTATGTGAGATGTCATTGACATGTGAGATGAACTAGATAGTACACCGATCTAGCAAGGATTTACTTGCTTGCACAGTCTATCTTTTCTTGCGATGCCGACCTGGCGGGACCGCGCATCGGGATCGAATCGGGATCGCAAGGTGACTTTCACCTTGCGATCTGCACTAACTTTTCTTGCGATTTTGACTATATAGTCAAAATCGAAAGAAAATATCTCACCGTGTGTATACACCGTAAGTGTACAATGATCAATATTTACTCATTCTCTCAAGTTTAAAAACATATGTGCACGTATGTACTGTTACCACATAACCTATAACCACATGTACTAGGAACATTTCTTCCATTTTTACCCTCCTGAGAGATATTGTTCACTATATTGCTCAGTGTGTATGCTGCCGACAACAGCCGGTGCGTGGCCCCATGAGTCACTAATGACCCTCTGTATAGGCCGTGCATGCAGCTCAATTTGGACTCATCATCTAAAACTGCATGTACAGCCTGGCAGCGGCATGACATCAGTGTGCGAATATCGCGAGCGATATCGTACAGTGGGGGTCATTCTGAGTTGATCGCTCGCTGCCAATTTTCACAGTGCAGCGATTAGGTGAAAAAACTACATTTCTGCGCATATGTATGCACCATAATGCGCACGCGCGACGTACGGGTACAAAGCCCTTTGTGGTTGTGCTCATGTTCTAGCTAAGTTTTTCTTCGCACTGCTATAAGATTGACAGGAAGGGGGCGTTTCTGGGTGTCAGGGATGTTTGGAAAAATGCAGGTGTGTCTGAAAAAACGCAGGCGTGGCTGGGCGTTCGCTGGGCTGGTGCATGACGTCAAATCCGGACACGAATAGGCTGAAGCGATCGCAAGCGCTGAGTAGGTTCAGAGCTACTCTGAAACTGCACAAACTGTTATTGCAGAGCTCGGCTGCACATGCGTTCGCACTTCTGCTAAGCTAAAATACACTCCCCAGTGGGTGGCGGCATAGCGTTTGCACGGCTGCTAAAACTAGCTAGCGAGCGATCAACTCGGATTGAGGGCCAATGTGTATGTGTACGGTCCGGACCGGGAGGGACACACACTCATGGAGCACATTGCCTAGTGTGTACCCACCTTAAGACATTACACCCTTGCTGCTTATATCAAAGATTTGAACAGTCCTCACATTGTGCATGGATTGCTTCAGCAATTTTGTACATTGCCATATAAAACAAAGGGGTAATTCAGATCTGATCATAGATGTGTTAAATTTAGCACATCTACAATCAGTTTCTGAGACATGCGTGCGGACGCCCAGCACAGGGCTAGTCTGCTCTGCATGTCTGGCTCTGACCACCACCCACTTCCCCACTAGGGTGTAAAAGTATTGCACGGTGGCGATGCTTTTGCACCCGGTGAGTAGCTCCCTGCCTGCGCAGCCTAGCTGTGCTGGCAGGCGGCTACCTGGCCCTGCAATGGTCTGGACTAATGCCGTTGGCATGCCCCCTCCCACGTCACGACCACCTCTGCCTGTCAATCAGGCAGAGGCGATTGCAGCCCGGAGATGCTTTTAGCATTTCACTGGGCTCCCAGGGTGCGCACTCGCAATGAGCATGCTGTGCGCGCACACTCCACAAAGGGATCCCAGTCTGAATTACCCCCAAGGTATCTTTATTTTGAGCTACTGTAGTTAATATAGTGGCTGAAAAGGTTTGGTCACCCTCAGTGATATGTTGGCAGACCGACATTTCAAAGATTACAGATTCTGATGTTCTCCTCCATCATTTATGATGATGTTTTATATTGTCTTTGAGCTTCCTTTTTGCAAGAGGTAAATATTAACGTTATACACAGAGCTCCAATCTCGCAGAGCCAAAGGTGTCACATGGTGGAAGATGAGTCTGGCTGTTGCCCTAAGTGTAAAAGACCGCATGCAGATTTTTTTTTTTCACAATCTATGAGAATGCCCTAAAGGGCCCCATACACTAGAACGATTATGCCCGATTTCAGCCCGAATCCGGCATTCGGGACGATATATTGGGTGAAATCAGGCATTTTGGTTGTATATCCGATCCGATGTGTGGCCCAGCGAAGGTCGGATTGGCTCCCCTAGATCATTAGTGCTGCACTTGTGATATGTCGGTTCCCGCAGACATAGCTGGGATCGCATACGATATATCACATGCAAAATGTACCAAATCGTATGGAATCGCATGAAACCACTCCCGGGCAGTTCCTGGGAGAGTTCAAGGGAAATCGCCTCCGACTTCAGACTCAGACATATTCTTCTAGTGTGTGGGGCCCTTTAGATCTGTAATTATTGAGATAAAGTTAGGAATTTAATTAACCAGTTCTTTAAACTTCGCCTTAGCAAAAACCCACTGGCAATTTTATGTGCTAATTTTACAGGCTGGGGCTTGGGCCCCCGACAAGCGGAAGATCATCTCATTATTGGTTATTATTTTAATTGCAGCAAAGAAATTTATTTTGTGACATTGGATCTATGCCTCTGCACCCTTGCTCTGAAAATTGAAAACTTTTCTACTGCACCTCTTATACTTAGACAGGTGGGGTCAGCATACCGGCATTCAGATGCCGGCAGTCAGAATACCACACAGGAATCCCGACACTGGTCAGAAGACCAACGCCGAGTCATTGGTTGCCAGGGGTTTCATGCTCTTGTTTCCATGCTCGTTGCCAGGGGTTTCATTCGCTGGGAGTCATGCTCCCTGCCAGGGGGTATTGCTCGTTTGCAAGGGGTTTCATGTGCTGGGTGTCATGCTCATTGCCAGGGAGTAATGCTTGTTGCCAGGGGTTTCATGCGCTGGGTATCATGCTCATTGCCCAGGGGGTAATGCTTGTTACCAGGGGTTTCATGTTCATTGCCAGGGAGTTTTCATGCTTGTTGCCAAGGGTGGAAGGCTGCCGCAGCTGCCAGTGCTACCCAGAGCTATGCGCTGAGTATGACCTCTAGCATCTGTCTCCTCCATGGTGGTGGCCATTTTGGGAGGAACATTTAGCAGATTGATATGCGGGTGGCTAGCACCTCCTAGCCTACACAGTGGCAGTGGCGGCTATAGTTATGCCACTGTGACTAGGTACTAATTACCTGGGCCCAGAAGGTGCCCTGGCCAGCTGCTGAGTGTGACAAATTTCCTTCTTTGCAATATGCGGCATGACAGATAGGGGCATATGTAACATGCAACACTTGGAGATAAAGAGGGTCATTCCGAGTTGATCGCTCACTAGCTACGTTTAGCAGCTGTGCAAATGCATTGTCGCCGCCCACTGGAGAGTGTATTTTCGCTTTGCAGAAGTGCGAACGCTTGTGCAGCAGAGCGCCTGCAAAATCATTTTGTGCAAAACAAGACCAGCCCTGTAGTTACTCTTCGTGTGTGTTGATTCTAACGACGGAGGGATGGCTTTTGACGTCACACACCCACCCAGCGTTCGCCCAGCCACGCCTGCGTTTTCCCTGACACGCCTGCGTTTTTCTAAGCACTAACTGGAAACGGTCGTTTGACACCCAGAAACACCCACTTCATGTTAATCTTCCTGCGTTCGGCTGTGCGACTGAAAGCTTCGCTAGAACCTGTGCAAAACCACGATGCTCTTTGTACCCGTACGTCGCGCGTGTGCATTGCGGTTCATACGCATGCGCAGATTAGCCATTTTTTTCACCGATTGCTACGCAGCGGACAACGGCAGCTAGCGATCAACTCGGAATGACCCCCAAAGTACCAACCAATCAACTCTTAACTGCCACGTGACAGGTTCTAAAAATTAGTTGGGAGCTGATTGTTTGGTAATTTATCTTTCTCCACTCTATCTTTTCCCAAGCATTAATGCTATTCAATCAATTTTCCCCATGCGATAAACTCAAGGTTAACGCTCGCTTACCCATAAAGTCCACACAAAGTGCTAAAATCTATGGGTTTCCCTGCATGTTAAATGCAGAGGCTGCAAAGAAAAATTCACCCTCTGGGATTTAGTGCACAGGGTTCCTCAGCTAATTGTATTGGGCAGCACGTTCAATTAGCTGTGGAGTAAACCCTAAGAATTAAATTGACCACAATTTAATTTAACAGATTATTTATTTTTACTTTATAGATGGTGAAATAGCCATTTGTACATGATTAAATGACAATGAACCACATACAGTACAAGAGTCATGCAGTAGCTTTCTTTTGGTTCCCAAGAGACACAGATGTTTTTTTTATCTACATTGATTGGTGTGTGAGAAGTAGACACAAAACAGATCTTGTTTTAGATGAATATCTGCCCTCTATATATTTACTCTAAGGGTACTTATTTTATCACACAGCACATGTCAGCTGCATCTCATTTTGCATGTCAGTAGTTTGGAAGGGCAAAGTGTAATCAGAATCTAACTATGTGAACTGCATGGGGCACTATGTAATATTGCTTTGTGATGAATTCTTCTATGCATGGCTTTTAATAAAGCAATCCTAAATAATTCAGAATGTTATAGTGTTTCTTATTTCCACAACATTATTTTTTTACCAAGTCTGGCTGCAAAGTGAGTAAAAGACAAGACCAAGTCAACCAGAATTCCTTTTTACTACAAATTTGCACCCAAGCTGATTGAATAACCAGAACATATATGGTTTAATGTCCATTGACAGCTGTCAGCATAGATGGTGCACAGATGTAGTTCAGTAATTGTGGAGAGTTTGACTGCCCACACCAAAGTAGAACATGGAAGAATGGTGGTTTAATAATTCATATTGTCAAAAGGTAGACCCCTCAAGCATATGTCATCATTTAACAAAATATTTGCTTGAACACGTATTTAAACTTATCCAAAATGATTGTTAAAAAAAAAAAGATCTTTTTTTTTGTAATATTTTTTTTTAAAACAGATTTTTTTTCAAACCCTGGGGTAGATGTATTAACCTGTAGAAGGCATAAGGAAGTGATAAACCAGTAATAAAGCAGTGTTAAGTGCAAGGTGATAATGCACCAGCCAATCAGCTCCTAACTGTTAATTTACATATGGGAGCTGATTGGCTGGTGTGTTTTTCACCTTGCATTTATCACTGGTTTATCACTTCCTTATGCCTTCTCCAGGTTAATACATCTGCCCTATTGGAACAACAGATCAGCACCATGAGGAGCATCAGGAACATTGTGACCATAGCGACAGTGACTTTTCCCAGCGGTTCATCTGAGCAGCCACTATGTACACAATGGGTGCTCTTGGGTGGGGGCAGGCCCGGCGACAGGGGGGGTCAAAGGGGACAACCCTGCCGGGCCCCGAGCTTCAGGGGGGGCCCCATCCAGGCCCGGCGCTACCTGCTCAGCGAAGGGATGCAGTGCAGGGAGGCGCTGGGACGGAGAGGCGCTCCCCCTGCTCTGCATTCCTTCCCTGCTGCGCCGTCCTGTCCCCACTACTGCTGCTGCTGCTGCTGTGCCTGTATGACAGGCACTGGCAGCGGCGCTTGTAGCATTAAAATCCTCCTCCCTCCGCTCCCCTCCCCTCACCTGTGTGACAGGACAGCGCAGTGTATGGGACAAAAGGGGGCGGAGCTACACGGGACGGAAGGGGCTAAACGGGACCGAAGGGGGCGGAGCTACACAGACCAGGCTGCTATAGTGTACAGACTCAGAGGGAGACTGGCTTAGGTAAGTGAAGGGTGAGAGGGAAGTGTGTGTGTATTGTGTCTGTGTGTGTGTGTGGTATGTCTGTGTGCGTTTATGTGTGCTTTAAGGACGCTACTACTACAGGGGGGGCATTACGTGTAACGTCGCTACTAATGGGGGGGCCATTACGTGTAACAACGCTACTAATGGGGGGGCCATTACGTGTAACAACGCTACTACTAGGGGGGTCATTACGTATGAGGACGATACTACTACTTGGGGGGGCATTATGTATAGGATGCTACTATTACTTGGGGGGCATTACATATAACAATACTACTACTACTTGGGGGGCCTTACGTATAAGGACACTCCTACTACTGGGTGTGCACTATGTATAAGGATGCTACTACTACTGGGGGGGCATTATGCATAGGGATGCTACTACTACTGGGGTGCATTACATATAAGGACGCTACTACTACTTGTGGGGCATTACGTATAAGATGAATAAGATTGTGCTACATTGTGGCGTAATTTTGAATGGGGGTACTATTGTGTGGCTATGCCCCTTACTTGTGAGACCACACCCCTTTTCCCGGTGCGCGCCAAAGGAATATGGCAGGGCGCAAATTTATAGTTTGCAGGGGGGCGCCGAACACCCTAGCACCGGCCCTGGCCCCATCACTTGCTTGGTCTGGTTGGTCTTCGCTTTGTTGCCTTCATTATGCTTGCGTCATGCCTCTCTGCCGCCCCGTCCCTGTCTGACGATCTGCTGCCGCTGAAGAACCGGGCAGCAGAGCAGCAAACACAGGCTACACTGACTGTGTGAGTCAGGGCTCCTTATAGCAGCTGCCCGCAGCACTACCTCTGTCCAACCCTGCTCCCTACGTGCCTGGATGGCACCCTCACAGCCCGTCATACTGTATACTATGTCAAGGTACTGCCATATTATTCTATATAAATGTGTGTATGGTGAGTTCTATGTGTGTGTATATATATATATATATATATATATATATATATACAAAAAATGTCCCTGGCACTCCGGACTTCCGTTCACCTTGCTCCGGTGCTCTCCCCTCAGATCTGCATCTGTGTATATGGTCCTTGTATGCCGCCCATACAAGGACCATATATATATATATATGTGTGTGTATATATATGTATAAATTATAATATATATACTGTATATTTTATATATATATATATATATATATATATATATATACAGTATATGTGTGTGTGTGTGTGTGTGTGTGTGTGTGTGTGTGTGTGTGTGTGTGTGTGTGTGTGTATATATATATATATAATATATATATATAGAATTTTTTTACAGCGACTTTGTGCTTTATAAGGGGGGGGGGGAGTCAAGGCAGGGTGGGGGGCCCCGGAGAAATTGGTGTACCGGGCCCCAAGATTTCTCTTGCCGGCCCTGGGTGGGGATAATTTACATTTCTTCAGAGGCTACTAATGTCTGCAGCTGCTGGGTGGAGGGTCATAGAAACACAGAAACATAGAATTTGTTAGCAGATAAGAACCTCTTGGCCCATCTAGTCTGCCCTTTTTCATTTGTCCTTAGAGGAACATAGATGTCCTGCTGTGCTGAAGGTGATCAGCAATACGGCAGACACTGGGGGAGGGTGCAAGGAAGCATAGGGACCTTCCAGTCTCTCTGAGAGCAGCAGCTACGGGAAGATTCTCTTCCTGCAGCCTCTCACACCGTGTATCTGACTGGTCACATTGTTTGGGAGCAGATCAGATAACACACTGCCTGGTGTGGTCGCAAACAATGCGCCTATGCTAGGGAAGTGGATATATCTGCTAAGCTTAATTGCTAGTCTTAACACTTACTGTAGCTATAAACATTATAAATTTATTTTGTATCTGTCTCCATTGCAAGTAGAAGTCTGGGTCTGTGCTTTTTTACTAGTAACATAGAATTTACATTATGCTAACCCACTTAGGATATATTATTACATCATTTGTTCAACCCTACAGTCTACATGTAGCATCTCCCACAAAATACAGCCCCTCAGCTATCAGCTGCTGAATAGTCTAAATTTGGCATCTTAGTATTTCTTCCACAACTGTCATCTGTTCTACTCCTCCCTCCTCTGTAACTTTTGCTCTCTATGTCCTGCCTCAGTCTCCAGTTGTCTCTTGGACTCTATCTATTTTCGCTGTATTAACTTGTACCATCCATCTCCTATCCAGCACTTTTGGTAAGTCTATAATTATTTCATAAATTTCTATATATACAGTATATGTACATGCCATAGACATTTCCTTAGCACGTCATTTAAAATGATGTATAGAGATAGATAATGCAGCAAACTTTCACATTAATAATATAATATTACACATGCTAGCAAAACAAAGTATTGATCATGTTTATAAACCTTATTTTGTTGCTAATATTTTATTGTTTCTGTGAAACCACTATAACAGTACTCATATTTTTTCTATACAATTTATTCTTTAGTATATCAGAGTCAATTTTGTCATTTACATTTTCTTTCAATTTAAAAGAATTTTAATATGACTTAATAATACTAATGTTTATATGATTCACCAAAACACATTCATTTCAGTTTGTTGGATTTTTTATATTGCCTATATTCCCATGTTGCATTTTATTATGTTATATAATTTAGTATTTATTTTTATGTGTTTCATTTGATGCACTGTATGTTTCTTTTTTAATTTTTTGACAATTTTGAGTTTCCATTTGCAATGTATTTTCAGGTATAGTTTTAACAAACCGAGAGAAAGATTTCAGTGGTGCCTAAAATAACTTCTGACTGCACAACAGGTGTCATGTGTCTGAAAGGCTGCAGAGAAAAGAACATAGGGGGTTGGTTTGAAAAGGAGATGCTAACTTTAGCACAGCATACTATGGTCGCTGTTTATATTAGAGCTTCAGGTTTTTGCATAGCTAAAAATATACATTTGCTAGTTTATTGGTAAACTCTGATACAGTACTTCAATGATATGAAGATACTAAACTGTCTAGGTAAAAGTAAAATATGAATCAATACCCTTCATCTTTCTCCTGACGTTTTAAATATAATTACTGTACACCAGGCATTATCAACCTCAGTCTTCAAGGCACACTTATACACACTTATCGATGTTTCTGATTTGGACGATGGTCGATTACAACCATTAGCGACCATTGTCCAAATTGGCTTGCTATGCAGAACGAGGGAAAACCAACGATGAACGACCGCAGGGACGCACATCATTCATCGTTGGTGCATATACAGTACACTGAGCGATATGAACAATTTATCATTCATCACTGAACGAGATCGTTCATATCATCCACACACTTCAGCAAGTTTGTAGGGCCCTGTCCAGGTTTTAGTGATATAGATACAATGGAAACAAAATATGGAATACCGGAAATGTGAGCAAAAGTATAGCTGCTCTAACACGACATTTTCCTAAAAGGTGTCACCACACCTAATCAGAATAAACTCCCCCACAGGTAAAAAGTGCCAATTGGGCACTGTGACAATGGATCTTCAAAAACCAGCAACCTAAGGTAGTACGCCACCTTTTTACCTGTGGGGGAGTCCGGATAATCCCCTTCTATGTCATTTTGTTGTACTATTTCTTTGGTTCCTGGTTCATTTTTTACATATATTTTTATATATTGTATATTTTTTATTTCTATCATTGTGGATGTCAGTTCACTCCAACTATGGGGTTTCTGTAACCAATAAACAGTTTTTATATGATGATCTGGAATAATCACTGCTAATTGAGATTTCTGGAGGGGAAGCATTGTGGAGGACGATTGAAAGAAACCCAGATAGGAGTTTAATCACTATTTAGTCCGTGAGTGTGGTACGCATTTTTTTGGAGTGTGGAAATATTCATAAAAGATACCTTTATATATGTATACCTTTCCTTCTCTAAGTGAGTAATGGTACGCATCCTGTTTGAAATCTCTTTGGTGAAGGTCACTTGGAGTTTAAATTGAAGACAAAGATACCTTTATACACTTAGTCGGTGTGTTATACCTGTGATTTGGGGTACGCTGCCTTTATATATATCACCTCACTGCATTCAGGGGTCCCTTGGGCTCAAAATAGGGATTGCCGATTTAAAGACTATTCTACACATTGCCTCTTTGTTCCATTTTTTTTCATGCCACTACATTGGGAGTCCTCCATTTGAAGCATCTTGTGGAACAGAGGAAGGATCAAGAGATTGAGAACTTTGCCTCACAACATATGAGGAATGTATCATATTTGATTATATCAAAAGCGCTCATACCAATTTATTTTCCTTACCTGTTTGTTGCATTGTTTAGTGATATAGATGCTTGAACACAGGTGACTTAATTAGTAACTCAGTTATTTTGATTTAATCATCTGTGCTGAAGCCTGGATATCAATAAAACCTGCACTGTTAGTGTGCCTTGGGGATAGTATTTTTATTAACTATAAGACTGCAGATATGTCACTCAGGCTTAGATTTTGTACAGCCTTAATGGAAAGACCTTAGCAAACATTTAAAAACTTATTATATATAAGCTTTTTAGCTGCTGATTACACAGAATTTGGCCTCTACAGATGTCTAAAGCCCCCTACACACTTGCCGATACATTCAATTTTGATGATAATCGATCTGAATAATGATCAATCATCGTCCAAATTTACTTGCATTGCAAAGCAATGGAGAACCAACAATGAACGGCCGCGGGGCCGCGCATAGTTCATCATTGGTGCATACACACTGAGCGATATGAACGATTTCTCATTCATTACTGAATGAGATCGTTCATATCGCCTGCACACATCGGCAAGCATGTATGGCCCTTAAAAGTAGGTGAGATGTTCCAGTGATATGCCCATGCATGGCTATTGAGCCACACATGTGTGAGCATCAGGTACTGGAGAGGCATCCAAAGATCCCTCTCTGGAAAATAATGCTATATTTTATGCCATAGGCCAGCAATGACCAACACCATTCCAAGATGGTATTAGTATAAGGGTATCAAGCTACAAAAAGCTTGTTTGTTTTCTTTTACTTTTTTAAATATGAGAGCACCACAGCCATGTGGACTGTGGTATCTTGCATTACTTTGCTGCTTTTGGTAAAATATAGTAATAGGTAACTAATGCAGAAACTGCTGTTTAAGCATGATTTTTGTGGGTGATGTATTTAATAAACAGGCCCATTAGACATGAAGGGTCTGATTCAGTGTTGCACATATTGCTCTAAGGCTAGGTACACACTTAGGGGTATATTTACTAAGGTCCCGATTTTGACCGAGATGCCGTTTTTTCTTCAAAGTGTCATCTCGGTAATTTACTAAGCAAAAATCACGGCAGTGATGAGGGCATTCGTAATATTTTGGAAGTCCTAGGAAAAAATCACGAATCAATACACCATCGGTCAAATACGCCTGCAATTTGGTAGAAATCGGGAATTTACTAAAAAGTGCAAATCACAAACACTGCCAACAATAGCCAAACACTGCCGTGCAGAAATACAATTAGTAAAAAAGTGCTAAAAAAAACCAGACCTGCTTTTTTATCCCGTGTTTGGATAGGCATGCAGGGATCCATGAGATCCGTGCATGTTTATCAGTGGGAAGAGGATGGGAAAGTGTTCATTTTTTGAAAAACAATTGCGTGGGGTCCCCCCTCCTAAGCAAAACCAGCCTCGGGCTCTTTGAGCCGGTCCTGGTTGCAAAAATATGGGGAAAAAATTGACAGGGGTTCCCTCATATTTAAACAACCAGCACCGGGCTCTGCGCCTGGTCCTGGTTCCAAAAATATGGGGGACAAAAAGCGTAGGGGTCCCCCGTATTTTTGAAACCAGCACTGGGCTCCACTAGCTGGACAGATAATGCCACAGCCGGGGGTCACTTTTATACAGCGCCCTGCGGCCGTGGCATTAAATACCCAACTAGTCACCCCTGGCCAGGGTACCATGGAGGAGTGGGAACCCCTTCAATCAAGGGGTCACCCCCCTCCAGCCACCCAAGGGCCAGGGGTGAAGCCCGAGGCTGTCCCCCCCATCCATGGGCTGCGGATGGGAGGCTGATAGCCTTTGTTGAAAGTGTTGAATATTGTTTTTAGTAGCAGTACTACAAGTCCCAGCAAGCCTCCCCCGCAAGCTGGTACTTGGAGAACCACAAGTACCAGCATGCGGCGGAAAACCGGGCCCGCTGGTACCTGTAGTACTACTACTAAAAAAATACCCCAATAAAAACATAAGACACACACCTTGAAAGTATAACTTTAATACATACATCCACACCACCATATACACATACTTACCTTATGTTCACACGAGGGTCGGTCCTCTTCTTCATGTAGAATCCATGGTGTACCTGTTGAAAAAATTATACTCACAAAATCCAGGGTAGAAGGCTCTTCTGCTTGTAATCCATTTGTAATCCACGTACTTGTCAAAATAAAAAAATGGACACCCGACCTCGAACTGAAAGGGGCCCCATGTTTTCACATGGGACCCCTTTCCCCGAATGCCAGAAACCCCCTCTGACTTATGTCTAAGTGGGTTTCTTCAGCTAATCAGGGAGCGCCACGTTGTGGCACCCTCCTGATCGGCTGTGTGCTCCTGTACTGTATGACAGGCAGCACACGGCAGTGTTACAATGTAGCGCCTATGCGCTCCATTATAACCAATGGTGGGAACTTTGTGGTTAGCGGTGAGGTTACTTTCGGTCAACCGCTGACCACAAAGTTCCCACCATTGGTTACAATGGAGCGCATAGGCGCTACATTGTAACACTGCCGTGTGCTGCCTGTCAGACAGTACAGGAGCACACAGCCGATCAGGAGGATGCCACAACGGGCCCGGTTTTCCGCCGCATGCTGGTACTTGTGGTACTGCTACTAAAAACAATATTCAACACTTTCAACAAAGGCTATCAGCCTCCCATCCGCAGCCCATGGATGGGGGGGACAGCCTCGGGCTTCACCCCTGGCCCTTGGGTGGCTGGAGGGGGGGACCCCTTGATTGAAGGGGTTCCCACTCCTCCAGGGTACCCCGGCCAGGGGTGACTAGTTGGGTATTTAATTCCACGGCCGCAGGGCGCTGTATAAAAGTGACCCCCGGCTGTGGCATTATCTGTCCAGCTAGTGGAGCCCGATGCTGGTTTCAAAAATACGGGGGACCCCTACGCTTTTTGTCCCCCGTATTTTTGGAACCAGGACCAGGCGCAGAGCCCGGTGCTGGTTGTTTAAATATGGGGTAACCCCTGTCAATTTTTTTCCCATATTTTTGCAACCAGGACCGGCTCAAAGAGCCCGAGGCTGGTTTTGCTTAGGGGGGGGGGGACCCCACGCAATTTTTTTTTAAAGTTTAAACATTTTTTTTTTTTTTTTACAAGGTGCACAATGAAGCCCAGCACGGATCTCTCAGATCCGGCCGAGATTCATTGTATTAAAGTCGGCAGTGTTTTACAAGTCACTCACGTAAAACACTGCCTAAAAAAACGAATGACATCGACATCGGAAAAAAACGAAAATGCAGAATACGGCAGCTTAGTAAATTAGTCGTAATAAATTCAAAAAGTTGCATATTTACACTTTCGATGTCATTCGTGATTGAACTTTGACCTCAAACGGAAAATTACGAATGTTAGTAAATTTACCCCTTAGAGATCCATCCACGATCCGCCATTGTACTGAACAAGTGGCTGATTAGGTAACCTATATACACACTTACTAATCGGCTGCTCGAAATGTCGGGCCAGATGCATCAATTTAAATTCCCGTCCAGCTGTGATGTCAATGTCGGTGGTCCCTCAGCTAGTGTACATACAGATGCACTGATATATCTTTCATATATATCGGTATCTGTGCTGCAGGGCCATTCAGATATCGTACCTCCCAACATGGCCCTCTCCAGGAGGGACAGAATGCTCTGCTCCTAGACTTCCCTCTTAATTTATGATTGCTATCACCTGTGGTGAAACACCTTTCTTATCCATTAACCAGTTCAACACAGGTGATCATAAATTATGATACGATACATTTATTGTCATTATTAAACAAAAATTTGACAATGAAATTCAATTTGTACAACACACCAGACAATAATAAAAAGTTAGGACATAGGTATAAGAAGAGTACACAATAACACACATATGAGAGATGACACATTGGGGGCCATTCCGAGTTGATCGCTAGCAGAAAATGTCCGCTGCGATGAAGCAAAAAAAACGGCACCTCTGCGCATGCGTATGTGGCGCAATGCGCACGCGAGACGTACTTTCACAAGGGCCGATGCAGTTTTGCACAGGGTCTAGCGATGCATTTCAGTCGCACTGCTGACCGCAGAGTGATTGACATGAAGTGGGCGTTTCTGGGCGGCAACTGACTGTTTTCAGGGAGTGTCCGAAAAAACCCAGGCGTGCCAGGAAAAACGCAGGCGTGGCTGGGCGAACGCAGGGCGTGTTTGTGACGTCAAATCCGGAACTGAATGGTCTGAAGTGATCGCAAGCACTGAGTAGGTCTGGAGCTACTCTGAAACTGCACAATTGTTTATTTTTGTAGCCGCTCTGCGATCCTTTCGTTCGCACTTCTGCCAAGCTAAAATACACTCCCAGAGGGAAGCGGCTTAGCGTTTGCACGGCTGCTAAAAACTTCTAGCGAGCGATCAACTCAGAATTACCCCCATTATTCCCAATGAGTGTTTAACATGTGCACGGCAGTTGGAAAGAAGCTATTCCATAGATTATTTGTGCGTGCCTTCACTGATCTAAAACGCTTACCAGAGGGCAACTTAGTAAAAAGATAAGAAGACGGATGGCTAGAATCAGACAGTATACTCCCACCTCTATTTGTCAATCTTGCTGCAAAGAGATCTTTAAGAGTCTGCAGCTGGACCCCGAAAATTTTACCAGCTGAGCGAACCAAGCGCTCTAACTCCCCTTGCTCATAGGAGGTACAGTTTCCGTACCAGACTATTATTCCATAAGTTAGAACACTCTTAATTGCACATCTATAAAAATTAATTAGTGTAACAACGCCCACACCTGCAACCTTAAGACGGCGAAGGAAAAATAAGCGCTGGTTTATCTTTTAACTATTACCTGAGTATTAACCACCCACGATAAACTGGAGGAAACATGGATACCTAAAAATTTAAAGGACTGAACAGCCTCTATATTTACCACATTTGTGGATACTGGAAGTAGTGAAAATTACTACTACGCCTAAAATCCATCACCAGTTACTTGGTTTTATTTCACATTTATCAAAAGGTGACTAACCTCACTCCAAGCCACCAAATTCTCAATTTCCCTACGATAACTTGCCTCATTCTCTAGAGATGAGCGGGTTCGGTTTCTTTGAATCCGAACCCGCACGAACTTCACTTTTTTTTTCACGGGTCCGAGCGACTCGGATCTTCCCGCCTTGCTCGGTTAACCCGAGCGCGCCCGAACGTCATCATGACGCTGTCGGATTCTCGCGAGACTCGGATTCTATATAAGGAGCCGCGCGTCGCCGCCATTTTCACACGTGCATTGAGATTGATAGGGAGAGGACGTGGCTGGCGTCCTCTCCATTTAGATTAGATTTAGAAGAGAGAGAGAGAGAGAGATTGCTGTGATACTGTAGATTAGAAGAGAGTGCAGAGTGCAGACAGAGTTTAGTGACTGACGACCACAGTGACCAGTGACCACCAGAGACAGTGCAGTTGTTTGTTTTATTTAATATATCCGTTCTCTGCCTGAAAAAAACGATACACAGTCACACAGTGACTCAGTCTGTGTGCACTGCTCAGCCCAGTGTGCTGCACATCAATGTATTGTATATAAAGCTTATAATTGTGGGGGAGACTGGGGAGCACTGCAGGTTGTTATAGCAGGAGCCAGGAGTACATGATAAATAATATTATATTAAAATTAAACAGTGCACACTTTTGCTGCAGGAGTGCCACTGCCAGTGTGACTAGTGGTGACCAGTGCCTGACCACCAGTATATTAGTAGTATTGTATACTATCTCTTTATCAACCAGTCTATATTAGCAGCAGACACAGTACAGTGCGGTAGTTCACGGCTGTGGCTACCTCTGTGTCGGCACTCGGCAGGCAGTCCGTCCATCCATAATTGTATTATATACCACCTAACCGTGGTTTTTTTTTTCTTTCTTTATACCGTCGTCATAGTCATACTAGTTGTTACGAGTATACTACTATCTCTTTATCAACCAGTGTACAGTGCGGTAGTTCACGGCTGTGGCTACCTCTGTGTCGGAACTCGGCAGGCAGTCCGTCCATCCATAATTGTATTATAATATATACCACCTAACCGTGGTTTTTTTTTCGTTCTTTATACCGTCGTCATACTAGTTGTTACGAGTATACTACTATCTCTTTATCAACCAGTGTACAGTGCGGTAGTTCACGGCTGTGGCTACCTCTGTGTCGGAACTCGGCAGGCAGTCCGTCCATCCATAATTGTATTATAATATATACCACCTAACCGTGGTTTTTTTTTCGTTCTTTATACCGTCGTCATACTAGTTGTTACGAGTATACTACTATCTCTTTATCAACCAGTGTACAGTGCGGTAGTTCACGGCTGTGGCTACCTCTGTGTCGGCACTCGGCAGGCAGTCCGTCCAACCATAATTGTATTATATACCACCTAACCGTGGTTTTTTTTTCATTCTTTATACCGTCGTCATACTAGTTGTTACGAGTATACTACTATCTCTTTATCAACCAGTGTACAGTGCGGTAGTTCACGGCTGTGGCTACCTCTGTGTCGGCACTCGGCAGGCAGTCCGTCCAACCATAATTGTATTATATACCACCTAACCGTGGTTTTTTTTTCATTCTTTATACCGTCGTCATACTAGTTGTTACGAGTATACTACTATCTCTTTATCAACCAGTGTACAGTGCGGTAGTTCACGGCTGTGGCTACCTCTGTGTCGGCACTCGGCAGCCCGTCCATAATTGTATATACCAGTGACCTAACCGTGGTTTTTTTTTCTTTCTTTATACATACATACTAGTTACGAGTATACTATCTCTTTATCAACCAGTCTATATATTAGCAGCAGACACAGTACAGTGCGGTAGTTCACGGCTGTGGCTACCTCTGTGTCGGCACTCGGCAGCCCGTCCATAATTGTATATACCACCTAACCGTGGTTTTTTTTTCTTTCTTTATACATACATACTAGTTACGAGTATACTATCTCTTTATCAACCAGTCTATATATTAGCAGCAGACACAGTACAGTGCGGTAGTTCACGGCTGTGGCTACCTCTGTGTCGGCACTCCGCAGCCCGTCCATAATTGTATATACCAGTGACCTAACCGTGGTTTTTTTTTCTTTCTTTATACATACATACTAGTTACGAGTATACTATCTCTTTATCAACCAGTCTATATATTAGCAGCAGACACAGTACAGTGCGGTAGTTCACGGCTGTGGCTACCTCTGTGTCGGCACTCGGCAGCCCGTCCATAATTGTATATACCAGTGACCTAACCGTGGTTTTTTTTTCTTTCTTTATACATACATACTAGTTACGAGTATACTATCTCTTTATCAACCAGTCTATATATTAGCAGCAGACACAGTACAGTGCGGTAGTTCACGGCTGTGGCTACCTCTGTGTCGGCACTCGGCAGCCCGTCCATAATTGTATACTAGTATCCAATCCATCCATCTGCATTGTTTACCTGAGGTGCCTTTTAGTTGTGCCTATTAAAATATGGAGAACAAAAATGTTGAGGTTCCAAAATTAGGGAAAGATCAAGATCCACTTCCACCTCGTGCTGAAGCTGCTGCCACTAGTCATGGCCGAGACGATGAAATGCCAGCAACGTCGTCTGCCAAGGCCGATGCCCAATGGCATAGTACAGAGCATGTCAAAACCAAAACACCAAATATCAGTAAAAAAAGGACTCCCAAAACCTAAAATAAAATTGTCGGAGGAGAAGCGTAAACTTGCCAATATGCCATTTACCACACGGAGTGGCAAGGAACGGCTGAGGCCCTGGCCTATGTTCATGGCTAGTGGTTCAGCTTCACATGAGGATGGAAGCACTCAGCCTCTCGCTAGAAAAATGAAAAGACTCAAGCTGGCAAAAGCACCGCAAAGAACTGTGCGTTCTTTGAAATCCCAAATCCACAAGGAGAGTCCAATTGTGTCGGTTGCGATGCCTGACCTTCCCAACACTGGACGTGAAGAGCATGCGCCTTCCACCATTTGCACGCCCCCTGCAAGTGCTGGAAGGAGCACCCGCAGTCCAGTTCCTGATAGTCAGATTGAAGATGTCAGTGTTGAAGTACACCAGGATGAGGAGGATATGGGTGTTGCTGGCGCTGGGGAGGAAATTGACCAGGAGGATTCTGATGGTGAGGTGGTTTGTTTAAGTCAGGCACCCGGGGAGACACCTGTTGTCCGTGGGAGGAATATGGCCGTTGACATGCCAGGTGAAAATACCAAAAAAATCAGCTCTTCGGTGTGGAGGTATTTCACCAGAAATGCGGACAACAGGTGTCAAGCCGTGTGTTCCCTTTGTCAAGCTGTAATAAGTAGGGGTAAGGACGTTAACCACCTCGGAACATCCTCCCTTATACGTCACCTGCAGCGCATTCATAATAAGTCAGTGACAAGTTCAAAAACTTTGGGTGACAGCGGAAGCAGTCCACTGACCAGTAAATCCCTTCCTCTTGTAACCAAGCTCACGCAAACCACCCCACCAACTCCCTCAGTGTCAATTTCCTCCTTCCCCAGGAATGCCAATAGTCCTGCAGGCCATGTCACTGGCAAGTCTGACGAGTCCTCTCCTGCCTGGGATTCCTCCGATGCATCCTTGCGTGTAACGCCTACTGCTGCTGGCGCTGCTGTTGTTGCCGCTGGGAGTCGATGGTCATCCCAGAGGGGAAGTCGTAAGCCCACTTGTACTACTTCCAGTAAGCAATTGACTGTTCAACAGTCCTTTGCGAGGAAGATGAAATATCACAGCAGTCATCCTACTGCAAAGCGGATAACTGAGTCCTTGACAACTATGTTGGTGTTAGACGTGCGTCCGGTATCCGCCGTTAGTTCACAGGGAACTAGACAATTTATTGAGGCAGTGTGCCCCCGTTACCAAATACCATCTAGGTTCCACTTCTCTAGGCAGGCGATACCGAGAATGTACACGGACGTCAGAAAAAGACTCACCAGTCTCCTAAAAAATGCAGTTGTACCCAATGTCCACTTAACCACGGACATGTGGACAAGTGGAGCAGGGCAGGGTCAGGACTATATGACTGTGACAGCCCACTGGGTAGATGTATGGACTCCCGCTGCAAGAACAGCAGCGGCGGCACCAGTAGCAGCATCTCGCAAACGCCAACTCTTTCCTAGGCAGGCTACGCTTTGTATCACCGCTTTCCAGAATACGCACACAGCTGAAAACCTCTTACGGCAACTGAGGAAGATCATCGCGGAATGGCTTACCCCAATTGGACTCTCCTGTGGATTTGTGGCATCGGACAACGCCAGCAATATTGTGTGTGCATTAAATATGGGCAAATTCCAGCACGTCCCATGTTTTGCACATACCTTGAATTTGGTGGTGCAGAATTTTTAAAAAAACGACAGGGGCGTGCAAGAGATGCTGTCGGTGGCCAGAAAAATTGCGGGACACTTTCGGCGTACAGGCACCACGTACAGAAGACTGGAGCACCACCAAAAACTACTGAACCTGCCCTGCCATCATCTGAAGCAAGAAGTGGTAACGAGGTGGAATTCAACCCTCTATATGCTTCAGAGGTTGGAGGAGCAGCAAAAGGCCATTCAAGCCTATACAATTGAGCACGATATAGTAGGTGGAATGCACCTGTCTCAAGTGCAGTGGAGAATGATTTCAACGTTGTGCAAGGTTCTGATGCCCTTTGAACTTGCCACACGTGAAGTCAGTTCAGACACTGCCAGCCTGAGTCAGGTCATTCCCCTCATCAGGCTTTTGCAGAAGAAGCTGGAGGCATTGAAGAAGGAGCTAAAAGGGAGCAATTCCGCTAGGCATGTGGGACTTGTGGATGCAGCCCTTAATTCGCTTAACAAGGATTCACGGGTGGTCAATCTGTTGAAATCAGAGCACTACATTTTGGCCACCGTGCTCGATCCTAGATTTAAAGCCTACCTTGGATCTCTCTTTCCGGCAGACACAGGTCTGCTGGGGTTGAAAGACCTGCTGGTGACAAAATTGTCAAGTCAAGCGGAACGCGACCTGTCAACATCTCCTCCTTCACATTCTCCCGCAACTGGGGGTGCGAGGAAAAGGCTCAGAATTCCGAGCCCACCCGCTGGCGGTGATGCAGGGCAGTCTGGAGCGACTGCTGATGCTGACATCTGGTCCGGACTGAAGGACCTGACAACGATTACGGACATGTCGTCTACTGTCACTGCATATGATTCTCTCAACATTGATAGAATGGTGGAGGATTATATGAGTGACCGCATCCAAGTAGGCACGTCACACAGTCCGTACTTATACTGGCAGGAAAAAGAGGCAATTTGGAGGCCCTTGCACAAACTGGCTTTATTCTACCTAAGTTGCCCTCCCACAAGTGTGTACTCCGAAAGAGTGTTTAGTGCCGCCGCTCACCTTGTCAGCAATCGGCGTACGAGGTTACATCCAGAAAATGTGGAGAAGATGATGTTCATTAAAATGAATTATAATCAATTCCTCCGCGGAGACATTGACCAGCAGCAATTGCCTCCACAAAGTACACAGGGAGCTGAGATGGTGGATTCCAGTGGGGACGAATTGATAATCTGTGAGGAGGGGGATGTACACGGTGATATATCGGAGGGTGAAGATGAGGTGGACATCTTGCCTCTGTAGAGCCAGTTTGTGCAAGGAGAGATTAATTGCTTCTTTTTTGGGGGGGGTCCAAACCAACCCGTCATATCAGTCACAGTCGTGTGGCAGACCCTGTCACTGAAATGATGGGTTGGTTAAAGTGTGCATGTCCTGTTTTGTTTATACAACATAAGGGTGGGTGGGAGGGCCCAAGGACAATTCCATCTTGCACCTCTTTTTTCTTTTCTTTTTCTTTGCATCATGTGCTGATTGGGGAGGGTTTTTTGGAAGGGACATCCTGCGTGACACTGCAGTGCCACTCCTAGATGGGCCCGGTGTTTGTGTCGGCCACTAGGGTCGCTAATCTTACTCACACAGTCAGCTACCTCATTGCGCCTCTTTTTTTCTTTGCGTCATGTGCTGTTTGGGGAGGGTTTTTTGGAAGGGACATCCTGCGTGACACTGCAGTGCCACTCCTAGATGGGCCCGGTGTTTGTGTCGGCCACTAGGGTCGCTAATCTTACTCACACAGCTACCTCATTGCGCCTCTTTTTTTCTTTGCGTCATGTGCTGTTTGGGGAGGGTTTTTTGGAAGGGACATCCTGCGTGACACTGCAGTGCCACTCCTAGATGGGCCCGGTGTTTGTGTCGGCCACTAGGGTCGCTTATCTTACTCACACAGCGACCTCGGTGCAAATTTTAGGACTAAAAATAATATTGTGAGGTGTGAGGTATTCAGAATAGACTGAAAATGAGTGTAAATTATGGTTTTTGAGGTTAATAATACTTTGGGATCAAAATGACCCCCAAATTCTATGATTTAAGCTGTTTTTTAGTGTTTTTTGAAAAAAACACCCGAATCCAAAACACACCCGAATCCGACAAAAAAAATTCGGTGAGGTTTTGCCAAAATGCGTTCGAACCCAAAACACGGCCGCGGAACCGAACCCAAAACCAAAACACAAAACCCGAAAAATTTCAGGCGCTCATCTCTAATTTTCACACGTGCATTGAGATTGATAGGGAGAGGACGTGGCTGGCGTCCTCTCCATTTAGATTATAAGAGACTGAGAGAGATTTACTGGAGCTGACTAGAAGGAGTACTGTTACTGTAGAAGTGTAGAGACTGAGTGGAGAGAGTTTACTAGTGAGGACAGTGCAGTTTACTTTATAATCCGTTCTCTGCCTGAAAAAAGCGATACACAGCACACAGTGACTCAGTCACATACCATATCTGTGTGCACTGCTCAGGCTCAGGCCAGTGTGCTGCATCATCTATTATCTATATATAATATTATATATATCTGTCTGACTGCTCAGCTCACACAGCTTATAATTGTGGGGGAGACTGGGGAGCACTACTGCAGTGCCAGTTATAGGTTATAGCAGGAGCCAGGAGTACATAATATATTATATAGTGAGTGACCACCAGACACACAGTGCAGTTTATTTAATATATCCGTTCTCTGCCTGAAAAAAGCGATACACACAGTGACTCAGTCAGTCACATACCATATCTGTGTGCACTGCTCAGGCTCAGGCCAGTGTGCTGCATCATCTATTATCTATATATAATATTATATATATCTGTCTGACTGCTCAGCTCACACAGCTTATAATTGTGGGGGAGACTGGGGAGCACTACTGCAGTGCCAGTTATAGGTTATAGCAGGAGCCAGGAGTACATAATATATTATATAGTGAGTGACCACCAGACACACAGTGCAGTTTATTTAATATATCCGTTCTCTGCCTGAAAAAAGTGATACACACAGTGACTCAGTCAGTCACATACCATATCTGTGTGCACTGCTCAGGCTCAGGCCAGTGTGCTGCATCATCTATTATCTATATATAATATTATATATATCTGTCTGACTGCTCAGCTCACACAGCTTATAATTGTGGGGGAGACTGGGGAGCACTACTGCAGTGCCAGTTATAGGTTATAGCAGGAGCCAGGAGTACATAATATATTATATAGTGAGTGACCACCAGACACACAGTGCAGTTTATTTAATATATCCGTTCTCTGCCTGAAAAAAGCGATACACACAGTGACTCAGTCAGTCACATACCATATCTGTGTGCACTGCTCAGGCTCAGGCCAGTGTGCTGCATCATCTATATATATTATATATCTGTCTGACTGCTCAGCTCACACAGCTTATAATTGTGGGGGAGACTGGGGAGCACTACTGCAGTGCCAGTTATAGGTTATAGCAGGAGCCAGGAGTACATATTATATTAAAATTAAACAGTGCACACTTTTGCTGCAGGAGTGCCACTGCCAGTGTGACTGACCAGTGACCTGACCACACTGACCACCAGTATAGTTAGTAGTATACTTATATTGTGATTGCCTGAAAAAGTTAAACACTCGTCGTGTGACTTCACTTGTGTTTTTTTTTTTTTTATTCTATAAAAATAAAACTCATTCTGCTGACAGACAGTGTCCAGCAGGTCCGTCATTATATAATATATAATATATACCTGTCCGGCTGCAGTAGTGATATATATATATTTTTTATATCATTTATCATCCAGTCGCAGCAGACACAGTACGGTAGTTCACGGCTGTGGCTACCTCTGTGTCTCTGCACTCGGCAGGCAGTCCGTCCATAATTGTAATACCACCTAACCGTGGATTTTTTTCATTCTTCTTTATACATACATAGTTACATAGACATCTTCTCTTTATCAACCAGTCTATATTAGCTGCAGACACAGTACAGTACGGTAGTTCACGGCTGTGGCTACCTCTGTGTCTGCACTCGGCAGGCAGTCCGTCCATAATTGTATACCACCTAACCGTGGTTTTTTTTCATTCTTCTTTATACATACATAGTTACATAGACATCTTCTCTTTATCAACCAGTCTATATTAGCTGCAGACACAGTACAGTACGGTAGTTCACGGCTGTGGCTACCTCTGTGTCTGCACTCGGCAGGCAGTCCGTCCATAATTGTATACCACCTAACCGTGGATTTTTTTCAGTCTTCTTTATACATACATAGTTACATAGACATCTTCTCTTTATCAACCAGTCTATATTAGCTGCAGACACAGTACAGTACGGTAGTTCACGGCTGTGGCTACCTCTGTGTCTGCAGTCGGCAGGCAGTCCATAATTGTATACTAGTATCCATCTCCATTGTTTACCTGAGGTGCCTTTTAGTTGTGCCTATTAAAATATGGAGAACAAAAATGTTGAGGTTCCAAAATTAGGGAAAGATCAAGATCCACTTCCACCTCGTGCTGAAGCTGCTGCCACTAGTCATGGCCGAGACGATGAAATGCCAGCAACGTCGTCTGCCAAGGCCGATGCCCAATGTCATAGTACAGAGCATGTCAAATCCAAAACACCAAATATCAGAAAAAAAAGGACTCCAAAACCTAAAATAAAATTGTCGGAGGAGAAGCGTAAACTTGCCAATATGCCATTTACCACACGGAGTGGCAAGGAACGGCTGAGGCCCTGGCCTATGTTCATGGCTAGTGGTTCAGCTTCACATGAGGATGGAAGCACTCAGCCTCTCGCTAGAAAAATGAAAAGACTCAAGCTGGCAAAAGCAGCACAGCAAAGAACTGTGCATTCTTCGAAATCCCAAATCCACAAGGAGAGTCCAATTGTGTCGGTTGCGATGCCTGACCTTCCCAACACTGGACGTGAAGAGCATGCGCCTTCCACCATTTGCACGCCCCCTGCAAGTGCTGGAAGGAGCACCCGCAGTCCAGTTCCTGATAGTCAGATTGAAGATGTCAGTGTTGAAGTACACCAGGATGAGGAGGATATGGGTGTTGCTGGCGCTGGGGAGGAAATTGACCAGGAGGATTCTGATGGTGAGGTGGTTTGTTTAAGTCAGGCACCCGGGGAGACACCTGTTGTCCGTGGGAGGAATATGGCCGTTGACATGCCAGGTGAAAATACCAAAAAAATCAGCTCTTCGGTGTGGAGGTATTTCACCAGAAATGCGGACAACAGGTGTCAAGCCGTGTGTTCCCTTTGTCAAGCTGTAATAAGTAGGGGTAAGGACGTTAACCACCTCGGAACATCCTCCCTTATACGTCACCTGCAGCGCATTCATAATAAGTCAGTGACAAGTTCAAAAACTTTGGGTGACAGCGGAAGCAGTCCACTGACCAGTAAATCCCTTCCTCTTGTAACCAAGCTCACGCAAACCACCCCACCAACTCCCTCAGTGTCAATTTCCTCCTTCCCCAGGAATGCCAATAGTCCTGCAGGCCATGTCACTGGCAATTCTGACGAGTCCTCTCCTGCCTGGGATTCCTCCGATGCATCCTTGCGTGTAACGCCTACTGCTGCTGGCGCTGCTGTTGTTGCCGCTGGGAGTCGATGGTCATCCCAGAGGGGAAGTCGTAAGCCCACTTGTACTACTTCCAGTAAGCAATTGACTGTTCAACAGTCCTTTGCGAGGAAGATGAAATATCACAGCAGTCATCCTACTGCAAAGCGGATAACTGAGTCCTTGACAACTATGTTGGTGTTAGACGTGCGTCCGGTATCCGCCGTTAGTTCACAGGGAACTAGACAATTTATTGAGGCAGTGTGCCCCCGTTACCAAATACCATCTAGGTTCCACTTCTCTAGGCAGGCGATACCGAGAATGTACACGGACGTCAGAAAAAGACTCACCAGTGTCCTAAAAAATGCAGTTGTACCCAATGTCCACTTAACCACGGACATGTGGACAAGTGGAGCAGGGCAGGGTCAGGACTATATGACTGTGACAGCCCACTGGGTAGATGTATGGACTCCCGCCGCAAGAACAGCAGCGGCGGCACCAGTAGCAGCATCTCGCAAACGCCAACTCTTTCCTAGGCAGGCTACGCTTTGTATCACCGCTTTCCAGAATACGCACACAGCTGAAAACCTCTTACGGCAACTGAGGAAGATCATCGCGGAATGGCTTACCCCAATTGGACTCTCCTGTGGATTTGTGGCATCGGACAACGCCAGCAATATTGTGTGTGCATTAAATATGGGCAAATTCCAGCACGTCCCATGTTTTGCACATACCTTGAATTTGGTGGTGCAGAATTTTTTAAAAAACGACAGGGGCGTGCAAGAGATGCTGTCGGTGGCCAGAAGAATTGCGGGACACTTTCGGCATACAGGCACCACGTACAGAAGACTGGAGCACCACCAAAAACTACTGAACCTGCCCTGCCATCATCTGAAGCAAGAAGTGGTAACGAGGTGGAATTCAACCCTCTATATGCTTCAGAGGTTGGAGGAGCAGCAAAAGGCCATTCAAGCCTATACAATTGAGCACGATATAGGAGGTGGAATGCACCTGTCTCAAGTGCAGTGGAGAATGATTTCAACGTTGTGCAAGGTTCTGATGCCCTTTGAACTTGCCACACGTGAAGTCAGTTCAGACACTGCCAGCCTGAGTCAGGTCATTCCCCTCATCAGGCTTTTGCAGAAGAAGCTGGAGGCATTGAAGAAGGAGCTAAAAGGGAGCGATTCCGCTAGGCATGTGGGACTTGTGGATGCAGCCCTTAATTCGCTTAACAAGGATTCACGGGTGGTCAATCTGTTGAAATCAGAGCACTACATTTTGGCCACCGTGCTCGATCCTAGATTTAAAGCCTACCTTGGATCTCTCTTTCCGGCAGACACAAGTCTGCTGGGGTTGAAAGACCTGCTGGTGACAAAATTGTCAAGTCAAGCGGAACGCGACCTGTCAACATCTCCTCCTTCACATTCTCCCGCAACTGGGGGTGCGAGGAAAAGGCTCAGAATTCCGAGCCCACCCGCTGGCGGTGATGCAGGGCAGTCTGGAGCGACTGCTGATGCTGACATCTGGTCCGGACTGAAGGACCTGACAACGATTACGGACATGTCGTCTACTGTCACTGCATATGATTCTCTCAACATTGATAGAATGGTGGAGGATTATATGAGTGACCGCATCCAAGTAGGCACGTCACACAGTCCGTACTTATACTGGCAGGAAAAAGAGGCAATTTGGAGGCCCTTGCACAAACTGGCTTTATTCTACCTAAGTTGCCCTCCCACAAGTGTGTACTCCGAAAGAGTGTTTAGTGCCGCCGCTCACCTTGTCAGCAATCGGCGTACGAGGTTACATCCAGAAAATGTGGAGAAGATGATGTTCATTAAAATGAATTATAATCAATTCCTCCGCGGAGACATTGACCAGCAGCAATTGCCTCCACAAAGTACACAGGGAGCTGAGATGGTGGATTCCAGTGGGGACGAATTGATAATCTGTGAGGAGGGGGATGTACACGGTGATATATCGGAGGGTGAAGATGAGGTGGACATCTTGCCTCTGTAGAGCCAGTTTGTGCAAGGAGAGATTAATTGCTTCTTTTTTGGGGGGGTCCAAACCAACCCGTCATATCAGTCACAGTCGTGTGGCAGACCCTGTCACTGAAATGATGGGTTGGTTAAAGTGTGCATGTCCTGTTTTGTTTATACAACATAAGGGTGGGTGGGAGGGCCCAAGGACAATTCCATCTTGCACCTCTATTTTCTTTTCTTTTTCTTTGCATCATGTGCTGATTGGGGAGGGTTTTTTGGAAGGGACATCCTGCGTGACACTGCAGTGCCACTCCTAGATGGGCCCGGTGTTTGTGTCGGCCACTAGGGTCGCTAATCTTACTCACACAGTCAGCTACCTCATTGCGCCTCTTTTTTTCTTTGCGTCATGTGCTGTTTGGGGAGGGTTTTTTGGAAGGGACATCCTGCGTGACACTGCAGTGCCACTCCTAGATGGGCCCGGTGTTTGTGTCGGCCACTAGGGTCGCTAATCTTACTCACACAGCTACCTCATTGCGCCTCTTTTTTTCTTTGCGTCATGTGCTGTTTGGGGAGGGTTTTTTGGAAGGGACATCCTGCGTGACACTGCAGTGCCACTCCTAGATGGGCCCGGTGTTTGTGTCGGCCACTAGGGTCGCTAATCTTACTCACACAGCTACCTCATTGCGCCTCTTTTTTTCTTTGCGTCATGTGCTGTTTGGGGAGGGTTTTTTGGAAGGGCCATCCTGCGTGACACTGCAGTGCCACTCCTAGATGGGCCCGGTGTTTGTGTCGGCCACTAGGGTCGCTAATCTTACTCACACAGCTACCTCATTGCGCCTCTTTTTTTCTTTGCGTCATGTGCTGTTTGGGGAGGGTTTTTTGGAAGGGACATCCTGCGTGACACTGCAGTGCCACTCCTAGATGGGCCCGGTGTTTGTGTCGGCCACTAGGGTCGCTTATCTTACTCACACAGCGACCTCGGTGCAAATTTTAGGACTAAAAATAATATTGTGAGGTGTGAGGTATTCGGAATAGACTGAAAATGAGTGTAAATTATGGTTTTGGAGGTTAATAATACTTTGGGATCAAAATGACCCCCAAATTCTATGATTTAAGCTGTTTTTTAGTGTTTTTTGAAAAAAACACCCGAATCCAAAACACACCCGAATCCGACAAAAAAAATTCGGTGAGGTTTTGCCAAAACGCGTTCGAACCCAAAACACGGCCGCGGAACCGAACCCAAAACCAAAACACAAAACCCGAAAAATTTCAGGCGCTCATCTCTAAGATTGACAGGAAGAAGGCGTTTATGGGTGGCAACTGACCGTTTTCTGGAAGTGGATGGAAAAATGCAGACGTGTCCAAGCGTTTGCAGGGCAGGTGTCTGATGTCAATTCCGGGACCGGACAGGCTGAAGTGATCGCAGCAGCTGAGCAAGTTCAGAGCTACTCAGAAACTGCACAAACTGTTTTTGAACTGCTCGGCTGCACAAGCGTTCGCGCAGTTGCACAGCTAAAATACACTCCCTAGTGGGTGGCGACTATGCGTTCGCACGGCTGCAAAAAGTAGCTAGCGATCGATCAACTCAGAATGAACCCCAAGGAGCCTTGCTGATAATGATCAGCATAGGTTTATGAAGCATTAAATAATTTTTTTTTTTTAATATGTGTCTAAAATGGCATTACTCTCAAAGTGAACCAAACACCAGCACTCTTAGTCTGGACTTGTTACTACTAATGCGAGGGATAAACATTGTGGTATCCTCACACAGAAGCCACAAATAGCACGTGGCAATGCCAGGTTGGGCTGGTCACCCTATAAAAGGCAATATATTGTGGAGAGGGGGCCTAGACTGAACACCCTAGCATCTTATAATGGGATGTGCTACCTTGCTGGGACTAAGGGGGACATTTACTATGCAGTAATGAGAGCGGAGAGGTGAGCCAGTGGAGAAGTTGCTCATGGCAACCAATCGGCACTGAAGTAACATCTACAATTTTCATACTACAAAATGATACAGAGCTGCTGATTGGTTGATGGGGCAACTTCTCCACTGGCTCACTTCTCCGCTATTATCACTGCTTAGTAAATGTCCCCCTTAGTACTGCAATATAGGAACAAGAGTGCAGGTGCACCATTCACCATTAAACTTATAACAATCATCATATCCGAGGTTCTTGGCATATATTGGCCAATATATGAGACTGCCTACCTTCATCACAGTGACCTCGTCGGACAGGTCCCTAACATTATAGGGGTTCACCTCTGGGGTGCAGAGCACCCCAAACCACCCCAGCCATATCACCCCAGGACATCACAAAAATGAGGGATAGAAGTGAGAAATTAGTGTTAGGCAAGTGAAAAGAGGCTCCTGAGTGTTAGAAAGAGGACAGCAGTAAGGTGTCAGAGTGTTAGAAAGAGAGGTTACTGTAGGTGATCAGTGTTACAAGTGTAAAAGATGTGTGAAAAATGCTACCTAAATAAAAACAAACACAGGGTGATATAGGTGTTAAAAATAAATGTAAGGTGGTGATGCCCCAAAGTGGCCCAGCCAGAGCAATCCAAGGAGACCCACACCCCAAAAGTTCACCCCCCAACCTGACTTTCTATATAATTGAAAGGATCTTACCTATAGCCTTTGTGTAGTCAGCATGTGCTAGTTCCTTTTTTAAAAGCCTGAGAGGCAGCGGGTGGGGTGTTAATCCAGAACGAGGGTGTCCCAAGCTCAAGGTGTGTATACATACACATAATATAGAATATATTGTGTAGAAGGGGCCTAGACTGCACACCCTAGCTTCTTTTAATTGGATGTGCTACCAGGGCTGGCTCCAGGCACATTCCAATGGAGCGGCCGGGCAGGGCACCACACTTAATAGGCGCAGCCATCTCTCGCCACCATAATGGAGCCTGGAGCCAGGTCCCTACAGCAGCAGCATCCGTCCCGTGGCCCGACTCCTAGCCTCCTAACAGTGGCTGTGTGACAATGAGGGGGAGTGCTGTGGGTGGGACAAAGCTGAACTATGTGCACTCAGGGAGCTAGTAGGCCTGGAGCCAGCCCTGTGTGCTACCTTGCTGGGACTTAGTACTGCAATATAGGAACAAGAGTGCAGGTGGGGCGTGGGGCTCCTTGGATTGCTCTGGCTGGGCCACTTTTGGGCATCACTACCTTACATTTATTTTTAACACATATATCACCTTGTGTTTGTCTTTATTTATGTAGCATTTTTCACACATCTTTTACACTTATAACACTGATCAGCTAACCTCACTTTCTAACACTCTGACACCTTACTGCTGTCCTCTTTCTAACACTCAGCAGCCTCTTTCAGTTGCCTAACACTTATTTCTCACTTCTGTCCCTCACTTGTGTGATGCACTGGGGTGGTATGGCTGGGGTGATTTTGGGGAGCTTTGTGCCCCAGAGGTGAACCCCTATAATGTTAGGGACCTATCTGATGAGGTCGCAGTGAAGAAGGTGGGCAGGCTCATATATTGGCCAATATATGCCAAGAACCTTGGATATGATGGTTGTTATAATTTTAATGGTGTATGGTGCACCTGCACTCTTGTTCCTACTTTATACTGCACCCTATAATAGGGAAAGCTCCAAACTGTTCAAGACAGGTAAACAAAACAAGTGTCCCTTACACCAGCAAAGCCAGACTCATGCAGTAAAATGTGTGGCTTATCCCAATAGCCATGGGATGGGTTAGTTCTTGTAAAATGTCAATAAATAATAAGAATTTACTTACCGATAATTCTATTTCTCGTAGTCCGTAGTGGATGCTGGGGACTCCGTCAGGACCATGGGGAATAGCGGGCTCCGCAGGAGACAGGGCACATCTAAAAAAGCTTTTAGGTCACATGGTGTGTACTGGCTCCTCCCCCTATGACCCTCCTCCAAGCCTCAGTTAGGTACTGTGCCCGGACGAGCGTACACAATAAGGAAGGATCTTGAATCCCGGGTAAGACTCATACCAGCCACACCAATCACACCGTACCACTTGTGATCTGAACCCAGTTAACAGTATGATAACAAAACGAAGTAGCCTCTGAAAAGATGGCTCACAACAAGAATAACCCGATTTTTGTAACAATAACTATGTACAAGCATTGCAGACAATCCGCACTTGGGATGGGCGCCCAGCATCCACTACGGACTACGAGAAATAGAATTATCGGTAAGTAAATTCTTATTTTCTCTAACGTCCTAGTGGATGCTGGGGACTCCGTCAGGACCATGGGGATTATACCAAAGCTCCCAAACGGGCGGGAGAGTGCGGATGACTCTGCAGCACCGAATGAGAGAACTCCAGGTCCTCCTTAGCCAGAGTATCAAATTTGTAAAATTTTACAAACGTGTTCTCCCCTGACCACGTAGCTGCTCGGCAAAGTTGTAATGCCGAGACCCCTCGGGCAGCCGCCCAAGATGCGCCCACTTTCCTAGTGGAGTGGGCCTTTACAGATTTAGGCTGTGGCACGCCTGCCACAGAATGTGCAAGTTGGATTGTGCTACAGATCCAACGTGCAATCGTCTGTTTAGACGCAGGAGCACCCATATTGTTGGGTGCATACAATATAAACAGCAAGTCAGACTTTCTGACTCCAGCCGTCCTAAACTATATATATATATATATATATATTTTTAGGGTCCTGACAACGTCTATTAACCTGGAGTCCTCCAAGTCCCTAGAAGCCGCAGGCACCATAATAGGTTGTTTCAGGTGAAAAACCTGACACCCCCTTAGGAAGAAAACTGGAGACGAGTCCCAGTTCTGCCCTGTCCGAATGGAAATTTAAATATGGGCTTTTGCAAGACAAAGCCGCCCATTCTGACAATCGCCTGGCCGAGGCCAGGACCAACAGCATGGTCACTGTCCATGTGAGATATTGGTCAACAGCATGTTCACTTTCCATGTGATATATTTCAAATCCACAGATTTGAGCGGTTCAAACCAATATGATTTTAAGGAATCCCAACACTATGTTGAGATCCCACGGTGCCACTAGAGGCACAAAAAGGGGTGTATATGCAATACTCCCTTGACAATCTGGACTTCAGGAACTGAAGTCAATTCTTTTCGGAAGAAATTCTACAGGGCCGAAACTTAAAACCTTAAAGAACCCCAATTTTAGGCTCAAAACACTCCTGTTTTCAGGAAGTGTAGAATTCGACCTAGTTGAATTTTCTTCGTGGGGCCTTCCTGGCCTCACCCACGCAACATATTTTTACCACCTGTGGTGATGACGTTGTGCGGTCACCTCCTTCCTGGCTTTGACCAGGGTAGGTATGACCTCTTATGGAATGCCTTTTTCCTTCAGGATCCGGCATTCAACCGCCATGCCGTCAAACGCAGCCGCGGTAAGTCTCGGAATAGACATGGTACCTGCTGAAGCAAGTCCCTTCTTAGCTCCCCAGGCCCTTAGTCCTCTGTGAGCATCTCTTGAAGTTCCGGGTACCAAGTCCCTCTTGGCCAATCCGGAGTCACGAGTATAGTTCATACTCCTCTATATCTTATAATTCTCAATACCTTGGTTATGAGAAGCAGAGGAGGGAACACATACACCGACTGTTACACCCACGGTGTTACTAGGGCATCCACAGCTATCGCCTGAAGGTCTCATGACCTGGCGCAATACCTGTCCCGTTTTTTGTTCGGGCGGGACGCCATCATTTCCACCTTTGGTCTTTGCCAATGGCTCACAATCATGCGGAAAAACTTCCCTATGAAGTTCCCACTCTCCCAGGTGGAGGTCATGCCTGCTGAGGAAGTCTGCTTCCCAGTCGTCCACTCCCGGAGAGAACACTGCTGACAGTGCTATCACATGATTTTCCGCCTAGCGAAAAATCCTTGCAGTTTTTTTCACTGCCCTCCAGCTTCTTGTGTCGCCGTTTCTGTTTACGTGGGCGACTGCCGTGATGTTATCCCACTGGATCAATACCGGCTGACCTTGAAGCAGAGGTCTTGCTAAGTTTAGAGCCTTATAATTTTGCTCTTAGCTCTATCTATGTGGAGAGAATTCTCCAGACTTGATCACACTTTCCTGGAAATTTTTTCCCTGTGTGACTGCTCCCCAGCCTCTCAGGCTGGCCTCCGTGGTCACCAGCATCCAATCCTGAATGCTGAATCTGTGGCCCTCTAGAAGATGAGCACTCTGTAATCACCACAGGAGAGACACCCTTGTCCTTGGATATAGGGTTATCCGCTGATGCATCTGAAGATGCGATCCGGACCATTTGTCCAGCAGATCCCACTGAAGAGTTCTTGCGTGAAATCTGCCGAATGGAATTGCTTCGTAATAAGCCACCATTTTTTACCAGGACTCTTGTGCAATGATGCACTGACACTTTTCCTGGTTTTAGGAGGATCCCGATTAGCTCGGATAACTCCCTGGCTTTCTCCTCTGGGAGAAACACCTTTTTCTGGACTGTGTCCAGAATCATCCCTAGGAACAGTAGACGTGTCCTCGGAAAAGCTACGATTTTGGAATATTTAAAATCCACTCGTGCTGTCGTAGAACTATTAAAGATAGTGCTACTCCGACCTCCAACTGTTCTCTGGACCTTGCCCTTATCAGGAAAGCGTCCAAGTTTCTTTTAAGAAGAATCATCATTTCGGCCATTACCTTGGTAAAGACCCGGGGCGCCGTGGACAATCCAAACGGCAGCGTCTGAACTGATAGTGACAGTTCTGTACCACGAACCTGAAGTACCCTTGGTGAGAAGGACAAATTTGGACATGTAGGTAAATGTCCCTGATATCCAGTGACACCATCTCGTCCCCTTCTTCCTGGTTCGCTATCACTGCTCTGAGTGACTCCATCTTGATTTGAACGCTTGTATGTAAGTGTTCAAATATTTCAGATCTCACCGAGCCGTTTGGCTTCAGTACCACAATATAGTGTGGAATAATACCCCCTCCCTTGTTGTAGGAGGGGTACTTTGATTATCACCTGCTGGGAATACAGCCTGTGAATTGTTTCCAATACTGCCTCCCTGTCGGAGGTAGACGTTGGTAAAACAGACTTCCGGAACTTGTGAGGAGGAGACGTCTCGAATTTCCAATGTACACCTGGGATACTACATGTAGGATCCAGGAGTCCCCTTGCGAGTGAGCCCACTGCGTGCTGAAACTCTTGAGATGACCCCCTACCGCACCTGAGTCCGCTTGTACTGCCCCAGCGTCATGCTGCGGACTTGGCAGAAGCTGTGAAGGGCTTCTGTTCCTGGGAATGGGCTGCTTGCTGCAGTCTTCTTCCCGTTCCTCTACCCCTGGGCAGATATGACTGGCCTTTGCCCGCCTGCCCGTATGGGGACGAAAGGACTGAGACTGAAAAGACTGTGTCCTTTTCTGCTGAGATGTGACTCGGGGAACAAAAGGTGGATTTTTCAGCTGTTGCCATGGCCACCAGGTCCGATGGACCGCCCCTTTATACGGCAATACTTCCATGTGCCGTCTGGAATCTGCCTCACCTGACCACTGTCGTGTCTTCGTCTGGCAGATATGGACATCACATTTACTCTTGATGCCAGAATGCAAATATCCCTCTGCGCATCACGCATATATAGAAATGCATCCTTAAAATGCTCTATAGACAATAAAATCTTGTCCCTGTCAAGGGTATCAAAATTTTCAGTCAGGAAATCCGACCAAGCCCCCTCAGCGCTGCACATCCAGTCTGAGGCGATTGCTGGTCGCAGTATAACACCAGTATATGTGTATATACTTCTTAGGCTATTTTTCAGCTTCCTATCAGCTGGCTCCTTGAGGGCGGCCGTATCTGGAGACGGTAACGCCACTTGTTTTATAAGCGTGTGAGCGCCTTATCCACCCTAAGGTGTGTTTCCCAACTCGCCCTTACTTCTGGCGGGAAAGGGTATACCGCCCATAACTTTCTATCGGAGGAACCCCACGTATCATCACACACTTCATTTAATTTATCTGATTCAGGCAAAACTACAAGTAGTTTATTCACACCCTACAAAATACCCTTATTTGTGGTACTTGTAGTATCAGAAATATGTAACACCTCCTTCATTGCCCTTAACATGTAACGTGTGGCCCTAAAGGAAAATACGTTTGTTTCTTCACCGTCGACACTGGAGTCAGTGTCCGTGAGGTAAATGGGCGTTTTTACAAGCCCCTGACGGTGTCTGAGACGCCTGGACAGGTACTAATTTGTTTGCCGGTCGTCTCATGTCGTCAACCGGCTCGCAGCGTGTTGACATGATCACGTACTTCCACAAGTAAGCCATCCATTCCGGTGTCGACTCCCTAGAGAGTGACATCACCATTACAGGCAATTTGCTCCGCCTCCTCACCAACATTTTTCTCATACATGTCGACACACACGTACCGACATACAGCACCCACACAGGGAATGCTCTGATAGAGGACAGGACCCACTAGCCCTTTGGGGAGACAGAGGGAGAGTTTGCCAGCACACACCAAAATGCTATAATTATACAGGGACAACCTTTATAAAAGTGTTCCTCCCTTATAGCATTTAATATATATTTATATCGCCAAATCAGTGCCCCCCCTCTCTGTTTTAACCCTGTTTCTGTAGTGCAGTGCAGGGGAGAGCATGGGAGCCTTCCCCTCAGCCTTTCTGTGAGGGAAAATGGCGCTGTGTGCTGAGGAGAATAAGCTCCGCCCCCTTTTCGGCGGGTTTTTTCTCCCGGTTTTTAAGAACTGGCCTGGGTTAAAATACATACATATAGCCTTAATGGCTATATGTGATGTATTTATTTTGCCAATAAGGTACTTATATTGCTGCCCAGGGCGCCCCCAGCAGCGCCCTGCACCCTCCGTGACTAGGTCAGTGAGCCGTGTGACAACAATGGCGCACAGCTGCAGTGCTGTGCGCTACCTTCATGAAGACTGTGAAGTCTTCTGCCGCCTGTTTCCGGACCTCCGTTCTGCCGTCTTCTTCAGCGTCTGTAAGGGGGATCGGCGGCGCGGCTCCGGGACGAACCCCAGGCTGACCTGTGTTCCGACTCCCTCTGGAGCTCAGTGTCCAGTAGCCTAAGATCCCAATCCATCCTGCACGCAGGTGAGTTGGAGATCTCTCCCCTAAGTCCCTCGTTGCGGTGATCCTGTTGCCAGCAGGAATCACTGAATGAAACCTAAAAAAAAACTTTTCTAAACAGCTCTTTAAGAGAGCCACCTAGATTGCACCCTTCTCGGACGGGCACAAAAACCTAACTGAGGCTTGGAGGAGGGTCATAGGGGGAGGAGCCAGTACACACCATGTGACCTAAAAGCTTTTTTAGATGTGCCCTGTCTCCTGCGGAGCCCGCTATTCCCCATGGTCCTGACGGAGTCCCCAGCATCCACTAGGACGTTAGAGAAAGTATATTAATGTGCACCACTACGGATCCAAATCCTACCAGACACAAACTGTCTAGGCATGCTGGTGCTTGTAGGAATACAAGTTCTACCATAACCATGGCTAGCAGATTACAATTATGGCTAAAAAAATTATTATTAAAGGCAGATTCTGTTCCCCTTTATTTTTATTATAACACAGCCCAACATGTGTTTTGGTGCCAAGGATTTTTAGCTGATTTTATGTATATTTGGTGTGCTGATTTCAAATACAACAATAATTGTCACCTATCAAAATTTTTGAGATATAAACATTGTCTGCTTTGTGTTACCCTATTTCATATTAGGCCTATCATTCACATAGTAACACAAAACGTTTAGGTGCCAAGGATTTTTGAGCTGAGTTTATGTATATTTGTTGTGCTGATTTCAAATATAACATTCATTTTCACCTATCAGCTCTAATGTTTGATATATAAACAACGTCTGATTTGTGTTACCCTATGATTCACATAATAAAATGTTACAAATGTTAAAACACATAGGGGTATATATTATTTACTAAGCTCCCGATTTTGACCGAGATGCCGTTTTTTCTTCAAAGTGTCATGTCGGGAATTTACTAAGAAAAAATCTCGGCAGTGTTGAGGGCATTCGTAATATTTTGGAAGTCCTAGGAAAAAATCACGAATCAATACACCATCTGTCAAATACGCCTGCAATTTGGTAGAAATCGGTAATTTACTAAAAAGTGCAAATCACAAACACTGCCGACAATAGCCAAACACTGCCGTGCTGAAATACAATTCGTGAAAAAGTGCTAAAAAAAAACAGACCTGCTTTTTTTCCCCGTGTTTGGATAGGCATGCACGGATCCATGAGAACCGTGCATGTTTATCAGTGGGAAGGGGATGGGAAAGTGTTTTTTTTTTTAAATTGCGTGGGGTCCCCCCTCCTAAGCAAAACCAGCCTCGAGCTCTTTGAGCCGGCCCTGGTTGAAAAAATATGGGATAAAAAATGATAGGGGTTCCCCCATATTTAAACAACCAGCACCGGGCTCTGCGCCTGGCCCTGGTTCCAAAAATACGGGGGACAAAAAGCGTAGGGGTCCCCCGTATTTCTGAAACCAGCACCGGGCTCCACTAGCCAGATACATAATGCCACAGCCGGGGGACACTTTTATATAGGTCCCGGCGGTCCTGGCATTACATAACCAACTAGTCACCCCTGGCCGGGGTACCCTGGAGGAGTGGGGACCCCTTCAATCAAGGGGTCCCCCCCCTCCAGCCACCCAAGGACCAGGGGTGAAGCCCGAGGCTGTCCCCCCCATCCAAGGGCTGCGGATGGGAGGCTGATAGCCGTTTTGTAAAAAAATTAATATTGTTTTTAGTAGCAGTACTACAAGTCCCAGCAAGCCTCCCCCGCAAGCTGGTACTTGGAGAACCACAAGTACCAGCATGCGGAGGAAAACCGGGCCCGCTGGTACCTGTAGTACTACTACTAAAAAAATACCCCAATAAAAACATAAGACACACACCTTGAAAGTATAACTTTAATGCATACATCCACACCTCCATATACACATACTTACCTATGTTCACACGAGGGTCGGTCCTCTTCTCCATGTAGAATCCATGGTGTACCTGTTGAAAAATTATACTCACAAAATCCAGTGTAGAAGGCTCTTCTTGTAATCCATTTGTAATCCAGGTACTTGTCAAAATAAAAAAACGGACACCCGACCTCGCACTGAAAGGGGCCCCATGTTTTCACATGGGACCCCTTTCCCCGAATGCCAGAAACCCCCTCTGACTTATGTCTAAGAGGGTTCCATCAGCCAATCAGGGAGCGCCACGTTGTGGCACCCTCCTGATTGGCTGTGTGCTCCTGTACTATATGACAGGCAGCACACGGCAGTGTTACAATGTAGCGCCTATGCGCTCCATTGTAACCAATGGTGGGAACTTTGTGGTCAGCGGTGAGGTTACTTTCGGTCACCCGCTGACCACAAAGTTCCCACCATTGGTTACAATGGAGCGCATAGGCGCTACATTGTAACACTGCCGTGTGCTGCCTGTCATACAGTACAGGAGCACACAGCCAATCAGGTGGGGTGCCACAACGTGGCGCTCCCTGATTGGCTGATGGAACCCTCTTAGACATAAGTCAGAGGGGGTTTCTGGCATTCGGGGAAAGGGGTCCCATGTGAAAACATGGGGCCCCTTTCAGTGCGAGGTCGGGTGTCCGTTTTTTTATTTTGACAAGTACCTGGATTACAAATGGATTACAAGAAGAGCCTTCTACACTGGATTATGTGAGTATAATTTTTCAACAGGTACACCATAGATTCTACATGGAGAAGAGGACCGACCCTCGTGTGAACATAGGTAAGTATGTGTATATGGAGGTGTGGATGTATGCATTAAAGTTATACTTTCAAGGTGTGTGTCTTATGTTTTTATTGGGGTATTTTTTTAGTAGTAGTACTACAGGTACCAGCGGGCCCGGTTTTCCTCCGCATGCTGGTACTTGTGGTTCTCCAAGTACCAGCTTGCGGGGGAGGCTTGCTGGGACTTGTAGTACTGCTACTAAAAACAATTTTCATTTTTTTACAAAACGGCTATCAGACTCCCATCCGCAGCCCTTGGATGGGGGGGACAGCCTCGGGCTTCACCCCTGGTCCTTGGGTGGCTGGAGGGGGGGGACCCCTTGATTGAAGGGGTCCCCACTCCTCCAGGGTACCCCGGCCAGGGGTGACTAGTTGGTTATGTAATGCCAGGGCCGCCGGGACCTATATAAAAGTGTCCCCCGGCTGTGGCATTATGTATCTGGCTAGTGGAGCCCGGTGCTGGTTTCAGAAATACGGGGGACCCCTACGCTTTTTGTCCCCCGTATTTTTGGAACCAGGACCAGGCGCAGAGCCCGGTGCTGGTTGTTTAAATATGGGGGAACCTCTATCATTTTTTTCCCCATATTTTTTCAACCAGGGCCGGCTCAAAGAGCCCGAGGCTGGTTTTGCTTAGGAGGGGGGACCCCACGCAATTTTTTTATTTATTTTAACACTGATTTTTTTTTTTTTTAAAGGTGCACAATGAAGCCCAGCACGGATCTCTCAGATCCGGCCGAGATTCATTGTATTAAAGTCGGCAGTGTTTTACAAGTCACTCACGTAAAACACTGCCAAAAAAACCGAATGACATCAACATCGGTAAAACCGAAAATGCAGAATACGGCAGCTTAGTAAATTAGTCGTACTAAATTCAAAAAGTTGCAAATTTACACTTTCGATGTCATTCATGATTGATCTTTGACCTCAAACGGGAAAATACGATTCTTAGTAAATATACCCCATAGTCTAAAAATATTTTCTAGAATATTTTAGTAGTGACATCAATAAAATATGCTAACATTACAGTAACACTATAGTGACTTAAATAACACTTTTTCTTCAAAATAATAAAAAGAAACCATGAATGAAAATAAAATTAATTTCGGAAGCTTCTTTTGTGGGACATTCTTGAGTGGATTTTGGGGGTAATTCAGATCTGATTGTAGATGTGTTAAATTTAGCATATCTACGATCAGTTTCTATGACATGCTTGGGGACGGCCAGCATGTCAGGCCCTACCCCCGGCGAGTAGCTCCCAACCTGCGCATGACGTCACGCAGACGCCGCAGCCTGCCCCCGCAATGGTCCAGACATGCATGCGTTGTCTGGACCGTGCCCCGCCAATGGCGTTCTAACACCGTTGGCGTGCCCCCTCCTGCCCTGCAACTGCCTCTGCCTGTCAAGCAAGCAGAGGCGCCCGCAGCCCCGAGATGCTGTTAGCATCTCACTGGGCCCCCGGGGTGCGCACGTGCAGTGCGCCCACTGCACGGGTGCACTCCACAAAGGGTTTCAGACTTTGATCGCTGCCGCTGCAGCGATCCAGTCTAAATTACCCCCTTTGTTTGGACAGTCTGCCATCATATGTAGATCCCATCTTCCCTGGTAGCGATCTTCCATTGTTTTAATGTCCTGGTGAAATCTTTCACCTTGCTCTTCGCTCATATCACTCAAATTTTCTGGGAAATGGTCCAAGTGGCTGTGTAGGTAATGAACTTTTATACTCATATTACATCCAAGGTCTCTGAAATTAATGAGCATGTTGTTTACTAACTCAGCGTAGTTTTGAGCTTTGTGGTTGCTCTGAAAATTTCTGACAACCAGGACGAATGACTTCCTGCTCAGACTGAAGGTCGCCCAGATGGCGATGTGCAGCAGCCTGGGCATGCGCAAAAAGGATAGCTGAGAAAAACTGTTTTCGTATTTGGAATTAGCACGCCCAATATAACCAAAATCAATACTTACATTCCAGGCACCAAACAAAACATTTTTTTTGGTGGACAGTGTAATATATTTGCCCCCCTCCTTTAGTAATAATATATATGCCAAGTAGTTATAATTAATAACTGTAGTCCCACCATAATTCCATACAATATTTGTGCCCCCTTCATTTTTAATACAATATGCACCATTAAAATATCAATATTTAATGTTACCCCCATATTTTCAGTAGTGTAGTGGTTATTACTTATCATTCTACTTCTTCTTGATCCAATATGGTCCAAAGGGTTAAAAATGAAACAACCCAGAACAATCAAAGTGGGTGTTGTATGCGTTACCGCCAGTCAGCATACCGACGCCGGTATCCCAGTGGGGGGCGAGTGCAACAAGCTCACTGCGCTTGACATGCTGCAGGCTCGGTGGCTATAGTCCCTGTTGGTCACCATGCCGACCGTCAGGATTGTGAGGGGGCGAGATGTATTGGGAGGTTTTGTGACTGGCGGTCTCCTGACCGCTGGTCACATAATTACATCCCATCAAAGCAGATGGTCAGCCACTAAAGTTGTTTCTAATTATACCCAGTTCTAATAAGAAAGACAGCACATATAGTACTTACAATAATAAAGGGGGTATCCCCATCTAGAAAGCAGATTTCCTTAAACCATGTGCAGTTTGGCTTAAACCACATTCAATTCAAATGTTTGTCCACAAATAACCAATCAAAAGCAGCTTCAGTATGATAGACATGAGAAAATCACTATTACTGCATATATATTGCTCCATTTGAGTTATGTCTTTAAATAGTTTAATTCATAAGAATGTATCATGTAGGAGTGCAAGGATACAGCTCACATACTGCAATTCTGTGCAATGCAGAAACTGTATGAAAATATAATTGTTTACAGCAGTGTTTCTTAACCTTAATGCTCAACCCAGTGTATCATTTCAACTTTTAAGGCACATGAATAAATTAAACATGCAATAGGGTACTAATGTTTAAGCTAGTGCTAAGCTAGCAGAGCAGTGATAAAACATATTGAGCCAAACACATTTTGAGAACTAAGCGAAATTGTATACAATAGAACCCCAAAAAAAGCAGCAAAGAAGGATTTGCCAAAGCAGAGACAGCTTTGATCAAAGTCTGTGATGTCAGACTTGTGTATATATAAGTCACCCATGACTTTATTCTGACACACTTAACATTTATAACTTAGCTAGCTTATCACTATGAAATAACCACACAGACACCAACTGCTAGATTTAAAGGTCAAAACTGGTATTTATTGTTTGATGACCTGTCATTTAAACTAAAATATTGGAGGATGGCGAGAAAAGGCGCTACCAACTCACCAGCACCAGTCAACTATAATAAACCAATAAAACTAGGAGGGGACTCACAACCGCCTCCTTAACATAACCCGCACTGTGCAGGACTCACCCCCCTTACTCTAGCAGAGCCGTGGACGAACCCGCACGGGAACATCCGTAGTCCACCCGCAAGGGGAGGACACACTCGCTGTTCAATCAAAAGGGGGTGCCCCACAGTGACCACTTATGTAACGTTGACCGCTGGCTGGTAGCGACTTTCCGCCCATCTGGCTATCAAAGCCTGCTAGAAATGGAAAAAAGGTCCGAAAAGCGAACCGCAAGCAAAATTAAAGGGCGGGTGGGAGGGCATCCAAAGAAAACTGGCAAGAGGAAGATGGCTGTCTATACCCCGGACTATATACCCCTGCCTATACTCCTCCTACTCATCCCTAATAGGCACCCTAGGTCACCTGACCACCACTGCCCATCACTAAGGCTAGCCCTGCCTATCCTCAACAAATGTCACAAAAATTCCGGGTGCTTATGTGGCTTCGAGCCTATGCAGATCTCTGCTTGCTTAAGTCACCCATGACTTTATTCTGACACACTTAACATTTATAACTTAGCTAGCTTATCACTAAGAAATAATCACACAGACACCAACTGCTAGATTTAAAGGTCAAAACTGGTATTTATTGTTTGATGACCTGTCATTTAAACTAAAATATTGGAGGATGGCGAGAAAAGGCGCTACCAACTCACCAGCACCAGTCAACTATAATAAACCAATAAAACTAGGAGGGCACTCACAACCGCCTCCTTAACATAACCCGCACTGTGCAGGAGTCACCCCCCTTACTCTAGCAGAGCCGTGGACGAACTCGCGCGGGAACATCCGTAGACCACCCGCAAGGGGAGGACACACTCGCTGTTCAATCAAAAGGGGGTGCCCCACAGTGACCACTTATGTAACTTTGACCGCTGGCTGGTAGCGACTTTCCGCCACAACAAGGATTTTTAACCAAAAAACCGCAGACCGCCATCCTACCAAAACCAAAGGAAAAGACTCAACCCGACACAACTCGGAAGATACTCTCCAAAAACACACCAATACCCGCAGGGGAAAGGTGAACACCGTCCTCCCTATAAAACTGCACATTGCGCAGAACCAAAAGCGGGTGCCTAACCACCAAACCCCCTATCGCCTGCACATACACTGACACCGCAGAATTAACTTTCTTCCTCGCTTTCTCAATTGCAGAAAAACGAACAGCACCCCGCCAGTGAAAACGGGGCACCATGTCAGACCATACAACTGTCACTCGGGGCCAGGACGCTCGCAACGCCACCAAGTCCGCCTTAATACTCAGGATGAGGTCGATGCCTTTGACACGACCCATATTATTCCCCCCGAGGTGAATGACAATCCAGCCAGGCCGCCCCCACCTTCGTTCGTGGCGAAACAGCAGGCGAAGTAAACCAATCCAATGCAAACCTCTAACGCCCAACCATCTGACTACCTTATCCCCAAAGAAATCGCCTGTTCGCCTTGCCATAGGATGCCTCTCCGCCCAAAAAATGAAAGAATGGCCAATAAGCCAAATCTGATCCGAGACGTCCAAAACAGCTGCAAAAGAAAATTCCTACCGTCAGCAAACTATTTGAAGTACAGAAAACGGAACGAAACATGCAGCTAAAGAACCCAAGTGAAGGAGAAAACTCATAAAACCTCCCGTGGACCGTGAGTGATGTCAATTGTAATTCGGCCCCCTCGGAGGAAAATTAAAAAATTCACTTCACACCCTCCATTCCTGAACGCTAGCCGTTCAAGAACCGACGGGTAAAACACGTTTCTGGGTTCGCGCAACAGGCGCAGTAAAACAACGAACATATTAAACTCTCCAGAAACCAGGACGTAAGCCCAGCCAACTGAGACCGGGCTTCCATAACCCAAGACGGTATCTTGCCCGCATAGGCAAGACCCACTCACCGCGGCGGTGTTCACGACCGTCACCCCCCCTGGCCATATCGTCAACGAGGCAAATCGGCCCTTAGTCAACGAGCTTCCACAGGAAGGGCGGAACCGACAAACCCCCAACAGCAGCATCAGGAACCAGCTCTCTAAACTTACCGAACTCAAAACGCGACAGCGCATCAGCAATTCTGTTGTCCACCCCCGGGACATGCGCAGCCGTGAAATGAATATTATGCTGCAAGCATTTAAGCACTAAATAACGCAACAAGCGCAGCGCCTGCGGAGAGGATGAGCGTTGGTTATTAACAGCGTGTACGACACCCAGATTGTCGCAGCGGAACACCATACTCCGATCCGACAAGCTAAGCGCCCACAATTCGACGGCCACTATCAATGGGAACAATTCCAAAAGAAGCAAGTTCTTTGTAAAACCTCATGAAACCCATGATGAAGGCCAAGGCGCAGCGCACCACTCCGTCATTCAGACTGTTATACTGCTGTCCGGAGGTCTTTTCAGCAAAATCCTACACTCCATTAAGATGCGATTGGAATTCTTCACCGCTTATACGATCCCCCAGAGATGACTGCACAATAAAAGGTTGAGAGCACCAGCAGCCGGGAGGACATTCCAGGTGAAAGTACCCACGCACAGGAGTGGTGAGACCGCATTGTATTTACGTCTGGCCAGACACATTTTCAGTGAGAGCACCGGCTCAATTACAGGTTGCAGTTATTCACAGCATAATTACCTGCACCTGAAGTGAGAAATATATCTTACCATCATTATCTTCTTCACCAAAAATGACTGATATATAATCTCAAAGGAAAAACTTCTGAGCGCATTACCCAGTCTGTATAATTATCAGATATATCAGATTATATTATAATTTTATTGCTTAAAGTGATTGAACAGAGAGGAAGCAATTTGTTACAATTTATGCTACATTTGATATATGCATGCATTAATTATTGTAAAAATGTACTGACCGGCCGGTGGTATAAATTGCACAGTTTGTTTAAATATATATATTTTTATTCTTATATGTGTTTTAATAAATAGAATCTTATTAATTCTAATCTATATGCGCTGCAACTTTTCTTTCTTGCTTGTTTGATTTTTAATCTAATAGGGGTGAGTAGCCCTATGTTGCTGGCAGCATATTGATTAGGAGTGACAGAGCGCCAGATTCAGCATTTTGTTGTTTCGTCCTGAAAAAAGCCCGAACCGCCGGCGGCATCAGTAAAAAGTTGCAACGCGGCGTTGGAACAACGCTCAGCTGGCCATAACACATCCCGGTTAAAGGAAACCAAAAAAGCGGACCAGACTCGCAAATCCTCCCTAATCTTGCGCGAAATATAAACCGTATGGTGAGGTTTCCGAACCCCCGCCATGGACCTCTCAAGTTTACGGCAGAAAACGCGACCCCTGGGTATGATCCTGCACGCAAAATTAAAAGATCCAAGTAACGACTGCACCCGTTGTAATCTGACCCTACGACTGAGGAGGCATTGCTCTATGAGACCCAGCAATTTGTGCACCTTATCGGCGGGAAGCCGGCAGCATCCGGCCCCCGAACCGATTTCAATGCCCAAATAACTGAGACACACCGTGGGCCCCTCGGTCTTATCCGCGGCCACGGGCACACCTAGCCGACCGAACAAACTCTGGGCTAAACCCAGCACGTCCCCGCAAACCGAACCATCCCCTGGACCCACAAAGAGAAAATCGTCTAGGTAGTGGGCAACCCCCGGGTGGCCGGAGGCTGACACCACGCACCAATGTAAAAACGAACTGAATTTCTCGAAGTAGGCACAAGAAATGGAACACCCCATCGGCAAGCACCTGTCGACGTAAACCCCCCCCCCTAACCGTAAACCTAAGAAACGAAGGGAAACGGGGGTGAATGGGCATCAGGCGGAAAGCGGACTCAATGTCCAGCTTGGCCATGAGGGCACCGAGACCAGCCCTTTTGACTAACCGAAGGGCCTCATCAAAGGATTGGTATCGCACCCGGCAAGCCTCCTCCGGGATGGCGTCGTTGACCGAGCCGCCACGGGGGTGTGACAAATGTTGAATGAGGCGGAATTGACCCGGGGCCTTCTTGGGAACCACCCCCAAAGGAGAGATGCACAGCCGGGGCACCGGAGGGGATGGGAAAGGGCCGCACATGCGCCCCAAGTTGATTTCAGCCTGCACCTTACGGGAGACAACTGAAGGGAAATCGCGCGCGGACTTCAAATTGCGCCTAGAGACAACGAGGACCGAATCCGGGATGGGGAGCCTGAAACCGTGACGGAAACCGTCTAACAAAAACAACCCTGAAGTGATGTCAGGGTAAGCACCCAACCATTTAGTCAATTCAGGGATGTTAATGGGAGAAAACGCCTCACTTTCCACTTCCAGGCACCTCGGCAGCCTCAGAGGGCCGGGACCCGGGAGTGGAAGTGCAATCCTTGGCCGAGTGCCCCCCACCGCACACTTTGCAGGAGTGGCGAAAACGGCAGTTAGAACCCCGGGAACACTTGCCCTCGTTAAAAGCGAAGCATTTCCCTTTATTCCCCAGAGGCGGGCTCGGCCGGACACCCAAACCCGGTTTGCCGCCTTGGGCCTCGGAAAGGGGCCTATTATGTTGGGTGACCTCCAACCAGACTTCAACATCCTTAAACCCCAAGGGTAGTGTCGGGTTACCGTCTTGGTTACGACGGAATTTCTCATTGTAGTCCCGCCACGCGTAACCCTTGGAGGTCAAGTACATTTCGTGCACCAGGAACAAATATTTGACCGTGTTATGATACTCCGTCGGCCTCGTCTCGGCGTAGCATGCTGTAAACACTAAAAACCCTCGGAGCCACTGATGAAAATTGCGAAATGCATTTTCACCAATGCCCCCGACCTTCCTGGCCTTTTCGAAAGCCTTCCGCATGTGATCCGTAAGGGTGAACATGTCGACATATTTCCCCTTCCTAATCTTTTCCCTCATCCGTTTACGCAAACCCCTGGTGACCGCAGTGTTTGCGCAGTGCACCATTTCCGTAAAACGTGGAGGGTCCGGCGCGACTGCCGAACCCTTGCCCTTAGCCTTCCTATCTCTTTTGTGCCAGCGATGCGCAATGAGCCTGGCTAATTTACGCGGGCGCCTAGGGGACCCGGAAGACCTAGTATCAGAAGAAGAGCTGGAAGAAGAACTATCAGAAGAAGAATTAACGATCTCACCAGTTCCAGAAGGACCGCCAACCTCTTCGGACACGGCGGCGGGGCCGGATGGCACCTCTTCAGGGACCCGAGATCCCCCAGCTTCGCCCGTTCCCACTTGCTCGGTCTGCATCACCAATCCCATCTGTGCTGCACTGGACGTTGCTGCTGCCATGGCTCCAGACGATCCGCCCGGGGGAGAGACCCCCCTCAACACACCGGCACCTGACAGGGAAACAACGGGGGGGGGGGGGGATATAAAAACAGCAGCCGCCGGAGGGGGAACCGGAGGCAATGGAGGAGGGGAAGCGGGAAGGGGGGGCTGGGAACAGGGGGCACGCGTGCCCAAGGCCGCAGCGCTCGCCGAGCCAACGGCCGCACCAAAAGATGGAGGCCATGTGGCCGGGGCGGTAAAGCCAGTGTGCCAAGCAAACTGGGCCTGAGAAAACGGCGCCGACCAGTAAGGCGTCTGTGGGAGAGCCCCGGGTGTAAAACCGCCAGTGTAAGAACTCGCAAACGGGGCAAACCCCGGACCACTCGGGGCGGGCCAAGATGTCAATGAGCCCTGCGAGTGCGGAAACGCCGGTGGCAAATAAGTGGACGAAAAAGGGACCCGACCCCCTCGGAAATCAGGCGACGCCCCGGAAGTCATGACCGGGAATTGCAGTGCCCCCGACCAGGCCACCGACACCGAAGCAGCCGGCAGGAAACTCGAGGGCGCAGCCTGAAACGCACCACCCAGCGCCGCAAAGGAAGCGCCCATGGAACTGTGCCCTGACCCCATCTGCTGTACCATGAGCTGGCCAGCAGATGGCTTCACTTCACTGGGCCACAGGCCACGGGCCGGAGGCAGCAGGATCCGGGACACCGGGAGCGCCCCCGGGTGAATCCCAGATGCCTGGCCGTCTACCCCTGACGCCCCCACGCCCACCATGGCAGTAGAAACCATGGGAACGGCGGGGGGAAAAAGGGCATCAACCCCACCCCCAGATGCCTGTGTGAACGCAGGCCCCGCCCCCCGAGCTGCGCCTGTAACTGTGGGTATGGACACCAAGTCCTCCACCAGCCAGGTACCCGCAGAGGAACCTACAGACAACAGACAAGAGAAAGACAAAATAACCTTGTGTGGAAGCACTCATTCATTGGATATAGAAAAGAATGTGAAAGGAATATATGGTTGAGGAGGGGACCCCTTTGAGTCCTACCTCAAAAAGATTAAAAATTAACTTTTATTGATTATCTTATTAAAATTCGCTTGGGTGAACAAAAAGTAAATAATAATATTACAATTGAATTTATCTAGATTGCCGTTGTACCAAATATGGTTCTAGATGTAACAGGTGAAAATGTAGATATAATTATGGTATAATTGTTTAAAAGAAACAGTATATATGGGTCACAGACCAATCGGAATATATGGTAAGCTTTGAGAAAACAAGAAGAAAGGATGAGATTGGATTTCCTGATAGGAAAAGGGCCCACAGCACCTAGTATTCCCTGGAGGTCTCCCATCCACGTACTGACCAGGCCATACCTGCTTAGCTTCCAAGATCGGACGTGATCGGGCGCATTCAGGATAGTATGGCCGTGGGCCAATTGTATCAGGAATTAAAGTGTTTGTTGGGTTAATTTGAAAATTAAATGATCCACTAAGGAGTTCCAATCAATAGGACTGGTGTGATGATCGCTTAATGACTGTGGATAAATAAATAAATTGAAACCTGAAGGATGAATATAACTTAGGCATTAGGACCCAGAGGGAAAATATATATAGCTGAAATGTTATAGATTGCCACTTTGAGTGTCTCCACTATGGATGGACACTGGACTTGAATTGATTAATTCAGAGCAACGGTGTTGAGAGTATTGCTTGTCCCTATTTAGAAACGGTGGATGCAGTGTTGGAGGTTGCCACTTTAAGAGTGTCCACTGTAAATAGGCAATAAACTTTGATTGTGTTGCACAAAATTAATGACAAGCGTTCTCTTTTCTCTATTTGGAGATAATTACAAATGATCATGCAATTCCTAATTGGTGGTAACCGTGGGTACTGGATTTGTCAAGTCCCACAGTGTAGGTTTTGCATCCTGTAAACTTGCTGAAATGAATACAAAGTAGCAAACATTATATGCGAACAGCAAAAATTGTTGCCTTTGTCCCCATGTGGGAATAATGATAGCAATGTTGGTATTGGCAACTTACAATTTAAACCTTTATGAAAAAATGTAAAAAATGATGTAAAAAATGAATGAAAAAAATGATGAAAAAGAATTGAAAAAGATGGAAAAAAATGGAAAAATGAAAAAGTATATAGAATATAAATGAAAGTCTTATTTTTCCATGTGCTTACAATATTATTCCTTGATTAGTAGTTAATAGGTTCATTCCTAAATACACATATGGAGCAGGCATTCGAGTAATTAGACCCAAATTGAAGGTCTGTAGCGCTACTGAAGTACAAATGTAGCATATACAGTTACCGCTTTCGGAGATATAAGTGTCCCGGCAGCCGATCGGTGTAACCTGCTAGACGAAGCTGACCGTGCTCCGAGGTCTGAGACCGTGCGGCCGCCCGTTCCGGAGAGGGCGAAGCCGCAGAGACGTCACTGTTTGGACGTCCTTGTTCTGACGTACGTTTCACCTGTGGAACAGGCTGGGGAGAGCCACAGCAGCACACACCCTCGTGCGGCGTCGCGGGACCCGCTCGGCGGGTCACCTGACCCGCTCACTGCGGCCGCGACAGGGGAAGGCTGACAGCCCAGGAGGGACGGAGACCCGGCACGTGCGGCTCTACCGCTGCGCCGAGCTCCGAGAGCGGCAGCCGCAGGAGAAACACAGCCGCCTGGGGAGAGTAGCACCAGCTCTCCTGCGGGCGGCGAAGCGGGGGGGAACTACCCGCACACGCGGCCGGCGGTAGCCGGCCGCTGTGAGAGGACGGGCGGCCTCAGCAAGGCGGCGGGGAGGGGGCGCTGCTCTACGAGGACGGAGCATGGCGCAAGGGGGGCTAATAAACAAAGCTGGCACAGTATCAATAAATGTATATGGTAAGAAGGGGGGCTAAGCTGAACAGATGCACAGTATATCTCTTACCACATCCAAAGAAAACTGGCAAGAGGAAGATGGCTGCCTACACCAGGACTATATACCCCTGCATATACTCCTCCTACCCATACCTAATAGGCACCCTAGGTCACCTGACCACAACTGTCCATCACTAAGGCTAGCCCTGCCTATCCTCAACAAATGTCACAAAAATTCCGGGTGCTTATGTGGCTTCGAGCCTATGCGGATCTCTGCTTGCTTAATACGAGTGTGCAGTTTGCTTCAGTGCCAGACCCTGAATGTTTAATGTTAATTGCACACTGTAAAGCTAATTAATGACTACACTGTGTAGATATGGTACCTCTTCAAAATGTTCATTTGTTTTCTTTTTTCTCGAAAGCAAATCTTAATCACACATGACAGTATAGCGTCTCTGCAGATTTTCACATATTGGTTTATTGCATGCTCACTGTGTATATACTTTTATTAGGCCAAGCGACTCATGTGGCACCTGATAGCGTATGAGGCTCCAAACACAGAATGCAGCTGCTGGCATTACTTTGTGTAACGTTGAGCACCAATGAGATAGCTAGATGATATGACATCAGCAGTTTGGACTGGTGATATATGAGCCAAGTATGTGAACAAATAATCACCTAGAGAATGGTGAGAATGTACTAAGCCAGGGCCAGTAATTCAGTCTGAGGATGATGATATGGAAATATCTTTAGATCCCATTACAAATGTCTACTCAAATAATTCAAGTGCAAAAATGAAAGCCATTTTATTTAAAAGATATTCAACTAAATGTATGCATATGGCAGCAAATTTAATCCAGAACACTAATCCGCTCACATTAAGCTTTCAGACATTTATACAAGGAGTAACGTACATATAGCATGATTATAATCTCAATGCCAGATACTGAGGGAATGAGGGCACTAAAATCAGGATGTCCTTGACCCACAATCAAAACATCTTTGTATATAGGCTAAAGGGCCGTACACACGGGGGGGAGATGTGGGGGGAGATGTGTGCTGAGCGATCTAGCACATATATCCTAGCACCGGCAATAGCGAAGCGCAGGGCCTCGCATCGCTATCGCTGTGGGGCATACACACGGAGAGATACGTGCTTAACTTATAACAATCTAGTCAAATTGCTTAGAATTTAAGCACGGATCTCTCAGTGTGTATCCCCTTTAAGGTTATAAGCATAATTTCTGATAAGTAACAGATATACCTTTGACTATAGTGAAGCCATCTTGATAAACTATACAAATGGTTCATATTGTATGAGTTTCCCTGTATATCCCTTTATTTACTCCCATATAAAAAAAAAAACCTTTTCCTTTCTTATCAATAATGATAGCGAGCCAGTAATACAGTCTGAGAGTATTAATAGAAATCTGGAGTCAGATCCAGATATCAGTCCAAGAAAGGTTGGAGCAGACAGGGCCAGAGCGAGATATCATTCCAAGAAAGGAGGGTGCAGACAGGACAGATCCAGATATCAGTTCAAGAAAGGTGGGAGCAGGCAGGTCCAGAGCCAGATATCAGTCCAAGAAAGGTGAGAGGAGGAAGGGTAAGAGCCAGATATCAGTCCAACAATGGTGAGAGCAGGCAGGGCCAGAGCCAGATATCAGTCCGAGAAATGTGAAAGCAGGCAGGGCCAGAGCCAGATATCAGTCCAAGAAAGGTGAGAGCAGGCAGGGTAAGAGCCAGATATCAGTCCAACAATGGTGAGAGCAGGCAGGGCCAGAGCCAGATATCAGTCCGAGAAATGTGAGAGCAGGCAGGGCCAGAGCCAGATATCAGTCCAAGAAAGGTGAGAGGAGGCAGGGTAAGAGCCAGATATCAGTCCAACAATGGTGAGAGCAGGCAGGGCCAGAGCCAGATATCAGTCTGAAAAATGTGAGAGCAGGCAGGGCCAGAGCCAGATATCAGTCCAAGAAAGGTGAGAGGAGGAAGGGTAAGAGCCAGATATCAGTCCAACAATGATGAGAGCAGGCAGGGCCAGAGCCAGATATCAGTCTGAGAAATGTGAAAGCAGGCAGGGCCAGAGCCAGATATCAGTCCAAGAAAGGTGAGAGCAGGCAGGGTAAGAGCCAGATATCAGTCCAACAATGGTGAGAGCAGGCAGGGCCAGAGCCAGATATCAGTCCGAGAAATGTGAGAGTAGGCAGGGCCAGAGCCAGATATCAGTCCAAGAAAGGTGAGAAGAGGAAGGGTAAGAGCCAAATATCAGTCCAACAATGGTGAGAGCAGGCAGGGCCAGAGCCAGATATAGGTCTGAGAAATGTGAGAGCAGGCAGGGCCAGAGCCAGATATCAGTCCGAGAAATGTGAGAGCAGGCAGGGCCAGAACCAGATATCAGTCCAAGAAAGGCGAGCGCAGGTGGGGCCAGAGAGTAGGTGGGGACAGAACCAGATATTAATCCAAGAATGATGAGAGCAGGCAGACCAAAGCCAGAAATCAGTCAAAGAAAGGTGAGTGGATACAGGGTCAGAGCCAGATATCAACAAGAAATTCTAGATATTTAACCTCTGCGCTCATGTACAAATGTATATGGATTATATAGATAAAAGTCCAAAGTCTTTCAATAATGTGTGGAAGTGAACGTATGGCCAATTCGTTCACTTGATGGTTCCTCATCGAGGAAGACACTGGTGTTCGAACCGTACTCACGTTGAAACATGCGATTTTCCTCATATAAAAGGTATCTTTTATAGTCATATTTCGTGATCCTCGATGTGGTCTTCACGTCGAAAAATAATTCCCATGGATCCTCGGAGACAGAAAAAAGGGAAGGGGAAGACAAAGAGCGACCAATCGTGTAATATGTTCTATCCACCAAATGATTCCTTTATACAGAGAGATTCTTTCTCCCTTTATATGGATGGTGTGCGTACCATACTCACATCCATCAGGGGGGTAGACACATCTAAAGGTATCTTTTTTAACAATATTATCCTTTGTAGGGTAGTTATAACCCTATATTCACCAACAAACTTCACCTGATATCAATGGGACAACAATACACGTATGGGACGTACCCAGGTCGCGATCGCGGTTTGTATTGAGACAGAGATCAAGCTGTCTCCGTCTCTAAAAACAAGAATTTGCCAGATCAGGGTGGGTTTCTGGGTACTCAGAAACCCCCCTGCGTGCGCTACTGTGTCCAGATCATTTGCGGGGCGGGTCACGACCCCAAACATGGCGGGTAGTAGTCTGCCTTTGCAGCTAGGACTAATGATCCATATAGAGATAAAGGCTACTTATAGTCACAATGTCACTGAACAGGCTGCAATTTGAAATCAGTTTGGCTACACTGCTTACTGTGAATTTTGATTTTATGGAATTGCAGAGTTATAGCAAAACATACTGTGTGGGTTGGGTACTCCCTTTGTAATTGTCTCAGGCTATCACTTCCACCTCTTCTATAGCCAACAGAGCCATTCCCAGGATACTAAAATCATGGGCAGCTGACATAAAAGGAAAAAGTTACCTACAGAGCAAAAAAAAATATATATATAAAAATTGAGCTATATGTGTGTATGTAAACTGCCCCAGTCAGTCTTCTAATATTAAACCACAATTCATATTTTGAATCACATCCAAATAACTGATTTTAAGATGTATTTTAATTTATTTTTATTTTTCCTCTTCTGCTGCTGTTATCAATATATGAAGAGCATCATCTAAAACCTGTCCAGTTATCATAGTTGGCTTTAGCTTACAGGTTGGCTGGTCTCTGTGGACATAGCTATAAGTACAGTATCCTGTTTTTCTCAATCATCAGATTCTAACAAAATGGAAAAATACTACCTCTCCCTTATTTATTGACAGGAGCCAAGACGTAAGCAAGGGTTCACATAATTATATATTTCAAACAGTTTTTAGCTTTTCACAGATTTTTTTTAGCTTTTTACACAGTCATAGGTAAAAATAAAGTTAAACATAAACATAACATATATAATAATATAGATTAACAGCCGTATAAATATAAAGTGTCTTTTATTTGAAAATTGCAAACTGTAAAGGAAATAAAATTCCTGATTCAATCAGGTTTGCTGTTTGCTTAGTATCACATGCTTTTCATAAATAAAATGCAACTTCCTACAGTAATTGCTCCTATCCGTCATTTTTGTTATGTGTCACAAGGGAACACCAGAAGTTATTTGTGACACTTAATTATTTAGTAGTAATCCATGACAGACTGTAAATCACGAGTATTGTTGAAAAACTAAACTATGACTCACTTATTGAGCTTTTAGTGGTGATCAGCACATTTGCATTGATTTGTAATGTGCCACAGTCCTCTGCAGCCCTGGACAGTGGGGAACACACAACACACATAATACAGGGACACACAGGGAGACAAAATAAATGTGTATGTCAAAACAATGTTTATGGAGGGCCATGCTCATGAGCAGTGGCATCACAAGGCGGGTGCGGGGGGTGCGGCCCACTCCCGGGTGTCACCCGCCGAGGGGTGACACCAAAATGCCTGCTCCTGCTCAGTGACAGGAGCCGAGTGCTGCACTGTTACATTGGGGGAGATGTACTAAGCCTGAAAAGTGATAAATATCACTGTGATAAAGCACCAGCCAATCGGCTCCTAACTGCCATGTCACAGGCTGTGTTTGAAAAATGACAGTTAGGAGCCGATTGGCTGGTGCTTTATCACAGTGATATTTATCACTTTTCAAGCTTAGTACATCTGGCCCATTATGTGCAGCACTCGGGTCCTGTCACTGTGTAGGATCCTGAACTGCAGGCAGAGCACTCTCCAGGAGGCAGCACGCACCTCCCAAACCCCACAAGTGACTTAAAAATGGGTGTCGGTCGGGACATTGGAGCCCCACCCTTACTGCAAAGCCCCGCCCTTTTTTGGACCCCCAAGCAGCTAAAACGGGCGCTGGACCGCGAAGCCCCCCCTCGAGTGAAACTCTGCCCCTTCCAGCAAAGCGCCACCCCCTTTTCTCACCTCCGCACCGGGTCTCAAGGAGGTGATGCCTCTGCTCATGAGTAATGTTATAATGTACTAAGAAAAGGAAAGACCTGAGATAAGTGGAGAGAGCAGAGATTGGGGCAGTAGTGAAAGTGTGCTAGTATGTGTGAGTAATGTGGTTTTAGTAAAGAGGTGGGTTTCTGAGATCAGATATTGTATGTAATACAGTACTACAGGCAGGGGCGGATATGCGGAGAGGCCGCCCCTAGGCACAATAGTAACAGTTGCCCCTTGCCTGCCTAATTTTATTATTTATATGATTCATTATAAGCCCTGATTTGATTATATCAAATTTAATAAAATAATAAAGAAAAGCCACTAACATTTTATGACATTTTTTATTTGTAATTATGTATCCATATTTACTAAATAGGATAGCTTACAAGGCAATATGTGCATGTCCTAGCCATTTACACTCCATTCACGATGTAACATGATACAGTATAGTGGAAGTATTTTGCAGTTATTGGTATATTTCAGGCTGAGAGTAAAACATAAGCATCCAAGTGCCGCCCCCAAGCAGAGGCGTAACTAGGGTATTTGGAGCCTAGGGCAAGATCGATAATGCCTCCCCCCCCAAAAAAAAAAAACTACAAAGGAAAGTATGTGCGCACGCCACAGGCTCGCACTGAAAGAAAATGGCCATAGCCACACGCCAGAAAGTGTGTGTGGACACTTAAAATGGGATGTGCCAACATGACACGCCAGCTGTTTCATGTCATGCTAGGAACATTCTTTTCAATTCCATATGCACCTTACCATCATCACCTCCTGCACAAATAGGTGTCACTGTATATAAAGATGTCAGGGTGTGTATGTATAGATGTAGGTGCAGTGGTTGAAGTAGAATTTTTGAAGGGGGGTATGAAAAAGTGAAGGGTGCTCTGGAAAAGGGGGCGTGGTCACTCAAAAGGGGGGGTGTCCTTCAGTGTAGGAGGACCCCTTATACTATCTAGTACTGGTGCCCCTTTCACATTTTAGCTCACGGTATGAGTCGAAATTCACATTATACCATACGGTTTGAGACGAAATTCACATTATAGCACATGGTTTTACCTGAAATTCACATTATAGCTCACGGTATGAGCCAAAATTCACATTATAGCACACGGTATGAGCCAAAATTCACATTATAGCACATGGTAAGAGCCGAAATTCACATTACAGCACACAGAATAAGCCAAAATTCACATTATAGCACATGGTATGAGCCGAAATTCACATTATAGCACACGGTATGAGCCGAAATGCACATTATAGCACACGGAATGAGCCAAAATTCACATTATAGCACACGTATGAGCCAAAATTCACATTACAGCACACGGTATGAGCCGAAATTCACATTATAGAGTGAGCGGATCCTACCCCCTTGATTAACAAGGCCTGTGGGGAACTGTGGTGAGGGAAGCCTACCCCCTTAATTAACTAATCCTGCGAGGCACTGTGGTGAGGGAACCTACTCTCATAATTGATTAATTGCAGAGTTTAGCAGCAGAAGGATTACAGCGATATCTCACCCCAAGCTGCGGCGCTTCTGCTACCTCCAAAACTCCACGTCTTCGGCGCCACCCGGGATGCAGAGCACCGCACTGGGGATGCACCCTTTTCAGTGCGGTGTGCTGCACTCCGAAGTGGGATCTTCTCTTCTGCTGCAGGATCCCGATCTGCGCCGGCCTCCCCACTGTTCCGCGCCATTTTCTTTAAGCCAGCTGGGGTCTTCTGTGGGTCCTTGCTCTGGTAAGTGGGTGTCCTCTGCGATACAGGTGCTCCCGTCACTGGTCAGTCTCCTCCCTTGCTGCAGGATCCTGGTCCGCTGAAGGTTGGATGTCCTTTCCCGGTCCTGTGGCTGCCTGGACTTCACTTCTGCGGCATCTTCGCCACTCAGCGCGGACAGCTCTGGTCACTCCGGTGACAGGCATGGGCAGCTACTCCCTGGCGTTGGTCCTCTCCTGGTCCTGCAGTTCGCTCCCTAGCATCTCTTCAGCTGGTGCGCAGGTTTCCGCTCCTCCTCCAGTCTTTGGTGTGACCCAGCACTTTTTTCCTGCAGCGAAGTCCACTCCTACGTGCTGCTGTTGTCTGCTAATTGAAAAATAAAATAAAAAATAATATATATATATATATATATATATTTATATATATATATATATATATATATATATATATATTTTTTTTTATATATATATATATATATATATATATATGCACTTCCGGGTCTGCGGAGAAGTGCCATACCACTGCATATCGTCTCACTTCGCCCACTATATATATATTCTTTAAGCCAGCTGGGGTCTTCTGTGGGTCCTTGCTCTGGTAAGTGGGTGTAGCACTGCTACAACAGCAGCACACAGACAGCGATGATCGGATCGCAGGGGTGACGTGCGGGGCGGTGTTGCACCCGTGCGCACGCATATTGGCAGAGCGATAGTAGCGGGGGTGAGTGGGCATGATGCCCTTTCTGCTGGGCCTGCCAAGGCGCCCAGGGCACATGCCGTGCTTGACCCCCCTTAGTTACATCTCTGCCCCCAAGCAAGTGTCACCCTTAAGCACATGTCTCACATGCTTAATGGGAAATTCGCCATTGAGTATAGGGGAAAATCATTTGATTCTGGAGTATATGATGAGCCAACGTAGAGATTTCATTGTTACAGCAGATTTGGAATAGCAAGAAAAGAAGATAGTATCTTCTTTAGAACAGGTTAAAATAGGGTTTGATGGGTAAACAGAATGCCGGATAGGAGGAGTTTGTAGGTTTACAGGAGATAATGAGAGAATGGATAAGCACTTTTTCTGACTTTTGGGCTATTCTAGTGACATTTCAATAACAGAAGACTTTACAAGTGTCTGGATGTGAGGAGTAAAGAAAATGGAGAAGACAAGGCAGCAGGCTTGGGTGCTGTAAGAATTGTCATGTTGTAAATAGCAAGGGAGAGTAGAGGAGAGTTCATGACTCTGGAAGAAGTCCAAATGGGGGTTGTTCAGTGCGCTGGTTTTGTGCACATTAATATAGAACAGTTATTTTAATGGGTTGGGTATGAAATCATGGCAATCACACTCCCAATGGTCAGGATGCCAACAGCGGCATCTCGATGGTCAAAAATCCTTTCTGGTCTCGGCATGTATTTTAACCCTACCCCTAACCCATCCGCTCCCACAGCCTAACCCTAATAACGTTCCCTCCTGCAGCATAACACTAACCTCCCCCACCCCAGCAGCCTAAATCTCCCCCTATTGCCTAACCCTAACCCCAGTATTTACCATCAGGATCTGTCAGGATTTTGACCATCAGGATTCTGCTGTGGGTATTCTCAGTGTCAGGATCCCATCTGCCGGGTCCTGATCGTATCCCATTTTAATATTGTAACCGGATTATGGTACAGATATATAATTCTCACATAGAGTACATGTATTCTTGTGATTGAATTTTTACTTGAGCTGTTGGCAGTGGTGCGCCCCACAGAGGAGCAAATACAGATGTGGACAATTTGAACCACAATACGGCATATTAGTAGACCATATATATTGTCTTTAGATCCTAGAGGTTCTACTACTGTACAATTGAATTGTGTTGATAAATAATTTGTTATACCAGTACCAGTATCTCGTTGTATCTATGAGATGTAGAGTATATATTTATACACAAGATTAGAACATATACTTAAGTGTTATTTGCACATGGTCTTAATAATAAATCAATTTTTATGTTTTATACAAAAACACAAGAGTGCCCCCAGAAAAGAGTCTGGAAGAAGGCAAACAGTTAAGCTTTTTTTGGACATGTTGAGCTTATGCTTAGGTAAATTCATTTGGAAATACCAGAGACAGTTTGACACACAAGATAGTAGAGAAGTCGCAGTTGAATGTTGGAAATCCTTGTTGCAAATAGTTGATAAGGATAATAAAGTGAGATTGGTGGTTGTACACAATGCACTCAAATAGTTTAGAGACAAGGTGACTGCTGGGAAGAGATGCTGCATCAATAATTTGCTTATTTAGGATTGGTTAGATCAGTATGTGTTTAAGAGCAGCTGAAGAAAAGATGGTTGTGATCAGAGAGCAGTAAGACCAAGTAGGGGAAACTAGAGCTGGAGTAGAAACTGGAGGGAGCATCTATCAGTGTAGGTGGAAGATAAGACTACCCGGAGTGACCAAAGGTGGAAGTAAAAGAAATAAGTTTTAGAGAAAATGGAGTTATGAATGGGAATTTATTATTTGAGATCTATCCTCCAAAAACAGTGATTTTTGGAGACTTCATGCATTTGTAATGTCATGTGGATATTTATTGTGAACTATCCCACAATAGATATTGGATATATCTGCTGTGCTCCCTTTTCTATCTACCTTTTCTCTTTTCGATCTTTCACAAAAGCAGTCCACTCCCCATAGGTGACAATGGGGATTGCAATACTGACAAATTATGCAACATCCATCTTTAGATGGTGTTAACCCTTTAGCATTCTATGGGCTGGTTTTTTTGGAGATGGATCCTTTGGCTCTCCTTGCCATCTGCCAATACCGACACATGTACAGCCTGACTGCCACATATGCACAATGGCTTTGTAGGTTTTTACCTGTTAGTAAAGTGATAGTTTATGCTTTATTTTTTATTATTCTCTTATTGGAGTCTGTGTCCAGGCAAGAGATATTTGGTACAATAAATTCCATATTATTATTATTATTATTATTATCACTGTGATATGTGGTAATAAGAAATTATATTTAAAGTGGATAAATTCACATTATTGTTAAATATGCCCCTTAATATCACACAAGAAAGATCGGAAGAAAGGAAGTATGCACCAGGTAACAAAGTTGTCAAAAAATTAAGGGGTAGGGACTGACAGCTGTAAATGACAGCAAGACAAAAGATGAAAGTGAGAGAAGAACTCTGTATAAGAGGAATCCATAGTTACACTGTAACAAAATGAGAATTGGATATTTTGTGGTGTTTTAAAGCAGTTGCAGGAGCTCAGGTTATGCTGATATGTCTAATGTGATAGCATACCTTTCTGTAGGGTTGTTCTGTGCCAATGTCCTTGGATTTGGGGTGGATGTTCAAGGAAATAGAACAGGGCATAGTAGCTAATTGTACAATTGTCTATGTATGCTATATTTTACATAATTTTATATTTACATAAGAATGTGAAAGAAAGTGTTGAACATCCCGTGAATATTGTCTGTGTATATGCATTAACAATATGAGCAGGAACTTCAGTGTGGCTGATAGATAAATATGGACTGAGCGCTAAACATAAAATAAAAACAAAAAAGGTTTAAAATAATTAAAAGTTAAAAAAAAGAGTTTAGAAAAAAAGATAAAATAAAACAGGAATGAATGCAGCAAAGGTAAGTATTAGAATATTAGAATAAGGATAGGGAAGGGTGGGCATAAGGGTAGAGAAGTGGAGGGCGTGGTGCTTTGGAGGCACTGTCCCTAATTTATCCTAGCTGGGCTGGGACAGCATCTCTCCTCTGCTGGGCTGTGTCTTGCAAGGGAGTGGTAATGCTGTGCTGCAGTGGGTATTGATGATGTCAGACATCAGACATCGGAAGTGCTGTGGCGTCTAGGTCCTGTTGCCTTGCTTTTTCGGCCCTTATAGAAAATCATTGGTGTTCAACCGCTCATTGAAGTTAACAAAACCCTGTTTAAGAATGCAGAAAGGATTGCACCACAACAATGGGTATTTTGTGATATATTTTAGGAAATTGGTGGAAGTTCCAGAAAGAAGAAGCATAGCTCTAAAGAATGTTACTGTAGAACATAAAGTAATGCTGTAGATTATATCTATACTTGGATTTCTGGTGCAGATTAATTGAATTAAGTAAAATCACAGATGAATTGAATTAAGTAGGATTTCAGCACCTCAAACTAAATCTTAAGTAAAATTTTGTCAACTGTGCAACTGGTGTCCACTTATAATATGTGGAAAGAATGTGATGTTCTGCAAAGTGGCATAACAAAAATTGCAGAACAGCACAGCACCACCTAAATCCCATTGTCACCAAGTTCCTATGGTGCAAGAAAATGGGAGACAGCGATCTGTTTGCAGGTATGCTATCTGCAATACATCTATTCTGGGATTCGGATATTCAGTATTATTGCAGGGGTCAGCTAACCAGTTTGTAGGCCATAATGAAGAAGAGACCGTTTACAGCTGGCAGGTGTTTGAATAAGCTAGCCCCTTTATTACGTAAGATAACATTAAATATGTGAAGTATGTAACAGTTCAAAGTTACCATGGTGTTTTCATGTGATATTATAAACTTCTTGTGTCTAAAGGAAAACCCAAAGGCAATCTACACTGATGTACAACAGCTGTCTCTGTACAGTAATATTTGTATCCTCCATATTTGCTGTATTGTTGATTAGAAAAATATATATATAAGTGTTTAACTTCCCTGCACATTCACTGTCCAACTGTTGAAGTTCACCAGCCAATAGACCTGTCCATAGAATCATGTACCATTCAGCAGAGGTTCCCACTTGATTATATGTATACTAACCAGATGATTATATAAAAAAATAGAGAGCGTCAGTTCAATTATATACAAACCGAGGATAGTAAATATACAGTATGTATGTGTGTCCAAACCAGCCTAGCAAATGCCTTCTTAATATTTACTTATTAACAATTACTTATATAGCACCAGCATATTCCATTGTGCTTTATTATTGGGAACAGATAGTAAGTAAACAAGACTGGGTAAAAACAGGTAGACAAAGAGGTATAAGGCTCCTGCTTGCAAGCTTACAATCTATAGTAAATCTTGCTCCCATGATTGGGACTCAGAGAATTTACAACACTAATTCAGAGGGTATAGATAAGGAAAAATTATGCTGACGTCACTAACATTATCATCACTTCTGTAATACCAGGCCAGCTGGTGCATTTGGAAGACCCATTCTACTGGCATGGCTGTTGTGAGGAGGTAACGCTGCTTGGCTTTGGCTCAGCATTAATACAACATTTGTATGCATCCACAAAAAAACTCTGGCTTTGGCCAGAAAATCAAACAATCCAGAACTAAACAAATCCCAAAATAAAATGACATTGTGTTAGAAATTGTGCAATGTCTAAATTATTGTATCTTTTTAGGTAAAATATGGAAAACAACAATGAGAACACTCATGACAAACCAGATGAGACACTTAATAGTAACCCAGTTTCAACCAATCAAAATGGCTTACAGATGCCAAATGAAGAGCCATCAAAAGTCATTGGTTTGCAGCCCAGCGAAAAGGATTCCAGTGGATCAACTGACCATGACATTGCAGAAGAACTGAGCAGACAACTGGAAGATATCATTCAGATGTATGCCTCTTCTGACATTGTCCCAAGTGACATCCAGAGTGCTGATTTGTCAACCAAGGCAGAACAACCCAATGATGATGTAGAAATTGAGGATGCAATTATGGAGGAGCCTAAAGAGCCACTGCCTCTACCAAATGTCTCATCGGCCAAAGAATCTGCGTCAAACAAAGAGCAAAAGCTAGAGAAGAAGATGCTAAAAGGCCTAGGTATGGGGTATACATTTTCAGAAGAACATTTTTTCTGTTTTGTACTAGATAGGGGGTACTCCCGACACAACAAGCAGTTTGGCTATATTTACACACTAAGCTGATACAAAAATGTTTGCTGTTGTGTATTGCACAATGTGACATTAGAATCTTACAGTTTCTCTTCTCATATGTAATGTGCCTATTGAAGTACAGCATATTTTATTTTATCTGCTGCCGCCATGGTGGTAGTCAGTGCAACTTAGACGCATCTGCACACTGCTGATAATAGCCCATCTCTGAATCAGGGCCAATATACATAACATGAGAGCTACTGTACGTAATCATAAGCAATAACCTGCGAGATCTTAAACTCACCACTTGATATGATTTTCCTATGTGTTACAAATGGATAGGATTACATTTATAGTCCATTAAAATATAAGCAATTTTGTTCTCAGCTGAAAACTAGATTATTAAAGCACCTCTCATAAAACACATTTGCATTCCTTGCAAGTCAAGGAAAGACAACTGTTATATGTCATCACAGTCATTTCATTCCAGTTGTTTCACTGTCAGAGGTATTTTAGCTAAATTAGAGAAAGAAACCAACTTTCATTTTAAAAACAGAATTTTTTGCGATATTTGGAGTTAATATCTATTGCCATGTCCTTTTATAGAAATCTTTTTTATGTTTGCTAATCATAGCCCATTATGAACACTCAAACATTTCTAGCACACATTCAGCAGATGTGAATCTTTCTATGCCTGCTCATTAGATTTGCAAATGAATCCATGAATTACCCAAATTCATGGTTTCCATGGGTATGGTAATAAGGCTTTTTCTTCTTTTCTTCTGTCAGGCTAAATAGTTAGAGCACTGTATTCTTCTATATGTCACAGTAAGTGGAATAATTGATTTAATTCATGCAAACCTAGAGTGTATCATGAGTGTACATGTTTTTCAAAGTAAGCATGTCCAACTGCTACACATGTTATAGATGACTATTGAGACATTATAGAGAAATAAGAAAAAAATCATGGAAATTAAGAATTTGTTTTAGTTTAATAAATCTATGTGTGTAGCCTTTACTATGATTACCTGTCAGTATTACTACTCATGTATAAATTTCCAGTTTCAAAAACAAAGGCTTTACAATATGTGAGGTATGCAGGTACTCAATTTAAGATTTAATATATTGTGTAACTGTATTATAATTTAATGATGTCATTATTTTTTGGCTCACCGTACCATCCCTCTAAACCGGGACACTCATGAATTACACAGGTTCTGTGGCTGGCTGGCGTCAAGCCTGCATTTCACCTGGTTTTAGTCAGCCATAGCACCGGTGTATTCCATGAGTGTCCTGGTTTAAAGGGATAGTACAGTAATCCTAATTATTATTATTATTATTATTATTTTCATCCAAACATTTTTGTGATGTATGTTCTTATACACAACAGTTCTGCATTTTGTTCCTCACAAATGATATAGTAAGATTGTTTAGGCAAAAACGAACTGTCCATGCTTGGAAACAAGTATCCAAGTCATACTTCTCAATACCGGTCTCATGAGCAAGAAGCGGGCATGGGTGTGGCACAATGGTGGCCTAACAATGCCTCTAGTGAAAGTGCCCACGGCCATGTGGGTTACTTAAAGAAAAAATCCAATTCTATTTATGCTACAAGCTGTGGAGACACCTCCCTCCATAGTGAGCAGCAGTGCAACACTTCAATCCCAATCCCCCCTGAATTGTAAGGTGATTGCAGAGTTGTGAGACAGTCCTCCAGCATAGAATTGAGACTGTCCCATCAAAACCAGTGGTCTGCAACAGTACATGTAATGCAGAGTCATGCATTTCAGTTGCATCTCCACTTGTGACTGAAGAGACGTAACTGGGATGCTATTTTCAGTGAGGTGTATTGATGTAACTGTGGGATATGCTGAGTTGGGCAAGAGTGTAACTATGTATGTTTCCATCTTTTGTACCTTACAAGTGTGCCCTGATGATGATTATGGGTGTCAAAAGAAGCATATAGATAATGGTGTTCCAGTCGCAAAGATGTGTATAACTCTGCATATGGATGAAAATAAGCAGTTTTAGTAATGTGTGCATGCAAAGTTGCAGCATCCACATCCGAGTTGCATTCAACTCATCAGTCCAGAGTGTTTTTGCTGAAAGCGGAGTGCACTACTGTGCAGTCTTCAGTCTTCCTGTCCTCCAGGGAGGCTTCAAGCCATATCCCATGATGGCTCCAAGATCTCTACTGAGCATATGTTGGGACCATCTTGGGACTTTGTAGTTTTTTCTCTGTGGGAGACAGAAGTCTTCTACTTAGCTCAAGAGTGACCTGTGATTACCTGCAGTCCACAACTTGTTCAAGTATTTACTGTACAGCTACTTGTTTGCCCCATCTACTCACCAGCTGAGAAGCTGTATGAAACTCCATTCTGCTCAAGCTCTGCTCCATCACCAGTGTACATGTGTACGACTGGACCTATTATTTATCAATAAACCAACACCAATAGGTAAGTAACTGGGCTATTCGCTGTTTGTACTCTCACACTTGTGCTTGTCTCCAGTTTTGGAATTGGTCCCTAGTCAAATTCACCTCAAAAAGCCCTGCATCATAAAGCACCTTACATAAATATTAATTGTAATTAGGAAACTCATAACTCATTACTAGACTGAGGATTTTGCCTAAATACTTATATATTTCTGTACGCTGTTGAAATACAAATGAGGCATTTCTAAGCACAATAACACAAATCACCTGAAACAGATTTTTAACTTGACAGTCTACATTTTCTACTTTACTCTTAAGGAAAAAAATAGGCATTTAGGCATAATGCTCAATCTACTAATTACTATATTAATATTCAAACAGATCTTAAACAGCCTTAGTTTTTAATGCAAATGCAGAACATCTAGGGGCTGATGAGGAGTGAATATAAGGCACAAATAAATAGATGTTACTATAGTTTAATTGATGCCTAATATAATGAATAAATATGTTGCACATAACAGAAATGATTCTACAACAAGAGTGGCATTAATGTCGCTGATGTGTGCAAGGTGTATATATGTACATAGAGAGAAAAGAAGGCTACAGTGTTGGGGCACTCTTGGTTCAAATAAAAATTATAATTAAGTTTTAATTGGTATGCATTAAAAATTAGTTTCCAGTTAAGGTCATCTCATTTATATATATATATATATATATATATATATATATGTAGATAACTAATGTTCAGGCTTCAATTATCCCTTGCGGTGGCCACCAACAGTGTATACAAATCATATACCAGCTACCACCAAACACCTATAATAGTAAGCATAAAACCAGCCCACATAATATGTCCACTGACAAGTACCAGTATGTGCAAGCTGAAAAATTCACAGCCAAACACCATGTATGTGAAAGAAAAACAAGTGTAGAAAGATATAAAATAGTATTACTTACTGATATCCGTGTCAGTCAGGCTTACACAAGCATTGGATTATACCTCGCTCGTGCCAATATTGTCACCAGCATAGTGGGAATGGCCACGTATACCCGCGACCGGAAGTGTGGCGCTGCAGGTTACTCAGTAGCGCCGGAAGTGGGACAATCTATGTGAAAGAAATCCGTCACTTGAAGTGTGGCATATACTCAGTCCCGGTGGTGAAAACAGGAAGTGTGGCAAAGTGTGCAGTATGTGATATGGTATAGACTCCTGAATAGGTGCAGGTCCAATTAAAAGCTATACCACCCGAATTAAGAGTGTGAAACAGCATGACACCACTGACATAGAAATATTACATACAAAAAATGAATAGAAACCAAAACAAAGTATAGAAAGCAAAATAAATAAACAAAAAATAAAGAATAAAAATAAAAGTAAACAAAATACAATGGTTCTATAATCCTATAGATCCATGCAACTCATCACTAATATTAAAGACTGCACATAAATATTTTTACCTACTATCATAATGTCAAAGCACAATTTACTCCAATCCAAAGAAGGGCCGGTAAGACTGTCACTGATTATGAGTCAATATTGACTCAATACCCCGATTCCTAAGTATCAATATGTACAAAACACAAGAGACAGTTATCACCAACCACACTATACTAATATTAAAAGGGGAATATCGTGCAACATTAGACATAAAGGCAGTGTTCTCTACATATTACACAATAGGACAGAACCACCATATCATAGAAAAATATTATAAGAATTATATTCATTAAGGCCTCTTGGTATAATGGTGTCAAGTATCCAGTAGCACTCCTTCCTCTTAAGAAAATTGACTCTATCCCCACCCCTCACCGGCGGGGATACCCAGTCAATGAGTTTACACTTAAGGGCAGCAATCTGATGACCCTTCTGTGCAAAGTGTCTCACAACTGGTTTGTGCGAATTACCTGACTGCAAAGCTTGTCGTATAGAAAGATGGTGATTTGCCATCCTTTACCTAAAACTACGAGTGGTGAGACCAACGTAGAAAAACCACATGGGCAGACTAATATATAGATGACAAAATCTAAATGACGATGGAGGTTCCATTTAATCTCTATTTTGCTTCCATTGTGTGGATGATTAAAGCTGGCACCAGGTAACTTCGCACTGCAGGTGACACATCCAGTGTATAGATGGCAACCCAGATGTTTCTTCATGAGCTCAGTAATGGAAGTTGGTCTGTCTGGGTTTAACAGAGGACAGAGTAGTAACTGTTTTAAATTCGGGTCATGCTGATAGGACATCATCGGTGGGCCTGTGCGTGTAAAAGGGAACGTATTTTCCATCTTAATTATTGGCCAATAACGTTGTAAAGATTTCTCAATTTGTTTGGACCTGATATTAAAGTGTGTGACACATAGTGGGCGCTCAATGGCCTTTCTGTATGTACTAGAACATGACAAATTGCTCTTTGTTGTTTTTAGCGATTTCTGTAGTAATTCAGCCAGATATCCCCTCTCAATAAACCTAACGGTCATTTCTTGTAGTTTTTTCTGACATGCATTATCTGTGGAATTGTTCCTCAGGATAGGTAAGTACTGAGATACGGCAGTGACGTGCAGTGGGGTGAAGCAGGTGAGGCAGAGCCTTTCCTGTCATACTAACGTTTGTGCCAGAGTTTTAAATACAAAGAATATGTTTGAAATATCTTCTTTGCAATAGTCTAATCATTTTTATAGCCGGAACTCTGGAGTAAAATGTCTATGGCAGGTGAGGCAGCACCTCACCTGTGTATCCTTTCCACACATCTCTAATCAAAACTCACCAGATTTCCAGGAGTTTATACTGCTGCACCTGTGTATAATGCCCAGATGTACGTTTTGGCTCATATATTGCATGTAAATCTGGCTCTGGTGCTAGCCAGTGCCTCCTGAGCTAATTATCTCACCGCACGTCCCTGAGATATGGGCAGACTGTCCTTCTGTGCAGGGGGATGATAGCTAGATGAGATCAGACATGTGTTTCAATCAGTCGGTTTTCTGAACAATGTCACTTCCAGAATGCCATTTTGTCTATACACAGTAATGTCCAAAAATTTTATTGTTGTGGGGTCCACTGTAGATGTGAACCTTATTGGTTCAGGCAAAGAGTTGAGGTGCTGCACCATGGCAGTAAACTCATCTTCGGTGCCACGCCACAAGATAAAGACATCATCGATGAATCTCACAAAAATCACCAAATGCTCACCATAGTCGGGAAAGATGTATCTATTTTCATAGTCCGCAATGTACAAATTCGCGTACACCAGTGCTAAGTTTGATCCCATGGCCGTACCAGAGACTTGCATATAAAATTTATCTTTATAATGAAAATGATTATTAAGCAAGACCAACTGGGCAAGCTCTAGTAAGAAATGACTGGGAGGATCCTGTGTCTCGCATTTCTGTAGTGCCTTGTCAAGTACCCGCAATCCAGCAGTATGTGGTATAACAATATATAAAGATGACACATCCATGGTTGGTAATAGCACTCCTTCATATCTATAGAACACACTTAGCTTCTGCAAAAAATCATTAGTATCCCTGATATAACTGACATGACTCTGGACTAACGGCTGTAAAAACAAGTCCAGATAAATCACTAAAGGCTGCAGAAGTGATCTTCTAGCTGAAATACAGTAATATGCCTTCCTGGAGGTCTTTGTAATGATTTGTGAATCTTCGGCAATGTGTATATTATTGGACATATCGGTTGCCCCACTGTAAGATATCTACAAACTTCATCATCAATACAACAGGCCATGACTGCTTCCTTAAGGACCACATCTACTTTGTTTTTTATCTTTTTAATTGGATTACAATCAAATGGTAGATATGTAGAAGTGTGATTCAGTTGTGTAATCAACTCATCATCATAATCTTTCCAGTTTAAGAGTATGACTGCCCCACCTTTGTCCGCAGGTCAAAATACTAATTGGTCATTGTTCTTCAATGATTGTAGTGTTCCTTCTCTTTACATGTCAAGTTATCATATGCATTCTCATGTCAAATTGTATTGATTTCAGAATTTACTACCCGAAGGTATGTTTTAAATGCTGGGGTTATGTGTCTGTGGGTCAAACGTTGATTTACTTTTAAACTTAGACTGTACTTGCTTGTTATTGGAACTCTTAAAGAACTCTTTCAGTCTGAGCCCTCATCCAAATATAAAGTGATTAACAGTCCAATTGAATGAGTTGAATCTATTCGTGGGCACGAACGATAACCCCTTAGAGAGGAGGCTATGTTCGGCAGATGTCAAGACATGGGAAGACAAGTTAAACACTAGATCTACGTCTTTTTGCTGTTCCTTCCTCCTTTTTTGTTTTGAGGGACTGCCCTTCCTCGGCTGAGGCCTACATGTCTTAGGACCATACTTGCTGGCTCAGTCACATTTCCTGGTTCTAAAAAAACACTCTGATGGGGTATGCTCTCACTTTGGTCAGTGTCAGATGTATTCCCTGATGATTGTATCTCAAATGGATGTACATATGGATGTCTCCTTGGTCACGCTCTGTAGTATCTGCTGTTCACTTGTGATGATTGAGTGTCACCCAATAGCCATCGATAAACTGTGTGGGTCTTGTAGTCATGTTCAACCATCATTAATTTCTTACGTTTTAAAGTAATCAATTCCTTCTTGTATGCTTCGACTTGGTTATTCAAACGGTTAACCCAGTTATTTGTTTTATTCTCCTTAAGTGTAGACAGATGCTCTGTATTAAAAGAATCCAATTCCAGTTTGTTTTTTTCAATTCCACAGTAACCTCTTCTATCACTAAGATCATCAGATCAAGTGAACATTTGTTTAGTATGCTACACCAACGACTGCAAAATGTAGGGTTTGATCGACCAATTGTTGGAATATTGTTTATCCTAAAGCCACGGGGTATTGTTTAGCCTAAAGCCATTTGTCTGTTACAGTGATATTCTAAGAACTGTCCTTGCATAGTAAGGTCAATCTCACACCTTTTAAGCCTCAGAAGCATATGGAAAAGATCTACCGCAGTCTCAGATGGTAGAGTCGCAAAATCTAGTTTTATCAAATCTTATTTTATGGGCCTCATCATCAGTATAAGAGAAAGCGTGCTGTTCAGCTTGTGAAAGTAACACCTCATACATAATAGGTGTTCCTGAGGTTGCCATATCAGGGTAATGTGTCAATATGCTCACAACACAATGGTTTCTGTATCCCGTAATGATCTGCCTTAGCCAGTGGGGGTCCGGAAGAGTAGTCCTGTAGCAAGGATACCCAATACAGTAAAATGTCTGCTGGTTTTATGCTTAATATTATAGGTGTTTGGTGGTAGCTGGTATATGATTTGTATACACTGTTGGTGATTCTCTGAAATTTTTGTACAGAGGTATATGAATAGTGGGTGCCATTTCCCCGTGCATGTCATCTGTACACAGTGATAAAAAAATTATTTTTTTATGGGTCTCTAGTACAGTTTGTTACTATAACCCTGTGACGGAAGGTGACATTTGAGAGGTTACCTAATACTGTGTTTTTGACAGAGGTATAACTGATACATTAGTGTATGGTTACTTGGCGGTCTATATCTATATGGTTATTTATCATGATAATAACTGTGTTATGCACGAGGATGTGACACTTTATGGAATATTCATGTATCTAGTTTTTGTTATAGCTATATATTCTTCTATAACATACACTCTTTCACACCCTGAGAGACTTTTTTTTGAGTGATTTAAGTAAACTTTTGATGGTATTATCCAAAGACAATGTGTGAATGCACACATTGAATGGGTCTGTCAGGCTTTCATGTTGCTGTATGTTTCTGTTTATCATGTAATTATTGTTTTTTTATATGCTCATTTCTGTACTTTTTGAATTTTTTGTGTTGTAGCAGCCTTGACAAAGGTTCTTTAATGGAACTGAAACGTTGGCAAAACTTTTTTGGATTTCAAGCATGCAAATCTGAATAAAATGGATATTGTGGATTATATTGCAAAGGAGAGTGCCTTTTTCCCTATACTGTAGGAACACACCATTATATAAGGGAAATCTTTGAACTTTCCCTAAAGGAACACCCCTATTTATATATTTAATTGATGCGAGTGCCGGAACTTACCTTTTACTATATATTTATATATATTTATATATATATATATATATATGAATACCACAACAAATATCCCAGTGTGCTAATATATATATGACTGTGAATTCAGTCCAGAAACAACATTTACAAATTGATGTATTTTGATAGACCAGAAGTATATTCCATATGTCAAGATATTGTGTTTGGTGGGTCAGACCTGGTGTGTCCTAGGATAGAGAACCCCTCACCAAAATCACCCAAGAAATAGTAACCATTAGTAATCAAGCAATGATTTTTTATTTCTTCAATACTTTAGCATAAAATGCATTATAAAACAACATAAAAAAATCTTTACAGCACCAATACATTCATGTGATGTCTATGTACAGAAGATGGTATCGAATCCCTCCCTCATCTTAACAAAGGTGTGAGCTCAGGGTGGAGATGGTCAATACAGCGACATAGTGAATTCTAGTTGGTGAACCCTACGTGTTTCATCACAATTACTTCATCAGCGGTAAAATTCTTCAAGGGTGAAAAAAAAGGGTTATGAGGAGGAGAAACTTGAAATATCATACTAAGGGTTACATACCAATATGCTTTTGGTGGATTGTATAGAGATACACGATCTTCAGGATCAGTTTAAAAAGATTGATAGCTTATATAAAAATAGACGATCTTCAGATTCAGTTTGCAAAGCTGTCATATATCTGTAATAGATGGGACCTAATTATATATGAAAATGTTCATTGGTTAACAAAGGAGAAATACGTACCCATAAGTACCTCTGTATGGGATCCATTCATTGGAAATTTCAAATAAAAAGATTGTTAATATCATCCAAAAATGCCTACAAAATTATTAAACAGTGGGTTAATGTCTGACTACCAATGGATGAATGGCGCATAGGGTTCAACAATTACAAAATATATAAGTGTACATACCTATAAAAGCTACAATATTTTCTTACTGGTTACCAGTGATACACTACAGATGTGTATTTTGGAAAATACAGTAAAGAGAAAAGATAACCCTTGAGGGGAGCACTCTAAAACCGGAAACAATATCTATAATAGCATAAAGAACAATTTTTTCAAAATTAACATTTATTAGGTATGTCTTAAAACAAATTGGGTCCATATGCGACATAGCGTTACTCTTGGTGATCAATGTGAAAATCTAATAGAAAATCAGTACTATTTTTCCAACTGATATGCCGGGATAAATTAAAATCCGTCAGCAAGAAAAGGGTCCTCCTTTCACACGGGACTCCTGTGGTCTATGAACTACAAAACCTGGTATTCCCAGGTGGTCACCCTCCAGGTACTTATCAGGCCCACACTGTTTCACTTCCATGATCGGACATGATTGGGCCTATGCAGTGCGGTATGAATTTAGAAAGAATTTTAAGACCAGAGTTACTGTAGTACAAGGCAGGCTGAGAAACCCTTTTCTCCTACTAACTTGATGCTTAGAAATAAACCAAGTGGATTTATTTAAATAAAAGTGACCCTCGTCTGTTCAATAGTACCTCATATATTATGGGTTAGTTAAATTTTTGAATCATTGGTCACGGTGATGCATTTATTTAAAGACACCCTTAAGTGCCCATATTTATCTGGAATATAAAACACCAGGCGGATGTATGTATATAGATAGATAGATAGATAGATAGATAGATAGATAGATAGATAGATAGCTGTGATTTAGGATAGCACTATGAAACTCCAATTTTTCTAAACAATTTTGACATCTCCAATATATATACATACACCTGGTGCTTTATATTCCAGAGATAGATAGATAGATAGATAGATAGATAGATAGATAGATAGATAGATAGATGATAATTGCATGACAGTTTGTATAAATTTATTTATTTTTTAATTTAGGCAAAGAGGCTGCACAGCTTCTGCAAAGCTTAAGCAAGCTGAACACACCAGAAGAAAAGCTAGAAGCATTGACAAAGAAGTATGCAGAACTGGTTAGTATTATATGCATGGAGTAAATAACTTAATGATCTACAGTGTGCTATACAGTGCATCCAGAAAGTATTCACTGCGCTTCACTTTTTCCACATTTTGTTATGTTACAGCCTTATTCCAAAATGGAATAAATTCATTTTTTCCCTTAAAATTCTACACAAAATACCCCATAACGACAAAGTGAAAAGTTGTTTTTTTTTTTAGATTTTTGCAAATTTATTAAAAATAAAAAAAGAAATAAATCACATGAACAGAAGTATTCACAGCCTTTGCCATGAAGCTCAAAATTGAGCTCAGGTGCATCCTGTTTCCACTGATCATCCTTGAGATGTTGATACAGCTTAATTGGAGTCCACCTGTGGTAAATACAGTTAATTGGACATGATTTTGAAAGGCACATACCTGTCTATATAAGGTAACACACTTGACAGTGCATGTCTTAGCACAAACCAAGCATGATGTCAAAGGAATTGTCTGTAGACCTCCAAGACAGGATTGTCTCGACTCTCGAGGCACTAATCTGGTGAAGGGTATAGAATAATATCTGCTGCTTTGAAGGTCCCAATGAGCACAGTGGCCTCCATCATCCGTAAATGGAAGAAGTTCGGAAACCACCAGGACTCTTCCTAAAACTGGCCGGCCATCTAAACTGAGTGATCGCGGGAGAAGGGCCTGAGTCAGGGAGGTGACCAAGAACCTGATTGTCACTCTATCAGAGCTACAGCATTCCTTTGTGGAGAGGAGAACCTTCAAGAAGGACAACCATCTCTGCAGCAATCCACCAATCAGGCATGTATGGTAGAGTACTGACAAGGGGAGAGAGAGAAAGCTCTTGTGTGGGCGCACTCTTATGAAAAGTAGAAGAATTCTTCAATTATGAATCGAGGATGGTTAAAACATATGTTTATTACTCAAGATTTAAAACAATTACCAATCTGCGATCCAAAGAAAAAATTTTAAATAAAGGGAGTGTGAGAAAATATAAAAATGTTCTGGTCTGTTAATCACGAGAGAAAGATTAGAAAGGCTGCAGACACCTGATAGTCTGACACCCGTTTCTCCTGACCAGTACAGATATTCTGTATTGTGTCTTAGAAGGACCACTTAGATTGGGTTAATACTAGTATTGACCCAATCTAAGTGGTCCTTCTAAGACACAATACTGACCTCCTCTTTTGGTCCCATTAATACAGAATATCTGTACTGGTCAGGAGAAACGGGTGTCAGACTATCAGGTGTCTGAAGCCTTTCTAATCTTTCTCTCGTGATGGGTAATTGTTTTAAATCTTGAGTAATAAACATATGTTTTAACTAGTGATGTGCACCGGAAATTTTTCGGGTTTGGTGTTTTGGTTTTGGATTCGGTTCCGCGGCCGTGTTTTGGATTCGGACGCGTTTTGGCAAAACCTCCCTGAAAATTTTTTGTCGGATTCGGGTGTGTTTTGGATTCGGGTGTTTTTTTAAAAAAAAAAATAAAAAACAGCTTAAATCATAGAATTTGGGGGTCATTTTGATCCCATAGTATTATTAACCTCAATAACCATAATTTCCACTCATTTTCAGTCTATTCTGTACACCTCACAATATTATTTTTAGTCCTAAAATTTGCACCGAGGTCGCTGGATGACTAAGCTAAGCGACCCAAGTGGCCGACACAAACACCTGGCCCATCTAGGAGTAGCACTGCAGTGTCAGACAGGATGGCACTTCAAAAAAATAGTCCCCAAACAGCACATGATGCAAAGAAAAAAAAAGAGGTGCAATGAGGTAGCTGTGTGACTAAGCTAAGCGACCCAAGTGGCCGACACAAACACCTGGCCCATCTAGGAGTGGCACTGCAGTGTCAGACAGGATGGCAGATTTAAAAAATAGTCCCCAAACAGCACATGATGCAAAGAAGAAAAAAAAAGTGCACCAAGGTCGCTGGATGGCTAAGCTAAGCAACCCAAATGGCCGACACAAACACCTGGCCCATCTAGGAGTGGCACTGCAGTGTCAGGCAGGATGGCAGATTTAAAAAATAGTCCCCAAACAGCACATGATGCAAAGAAAAAAAGAGGCGCAATGAGGTAGCTGTGTGACTAAGCTAAGCAACCCAAGTGGCCGACACAAACACCTGGCCCATCTAGGAGTGGCACTGCAGTGTCAGACAGGATGGCAGATTTAAAAAATAGTCCCCAAACAGCACATGATGCAAAGAAAAAAAGAGGTGCACCAAGGTCGCTGGATGGCTAAGCTAAGCGACACAAGTGGCCGACACAAACACCTGGCCCATCTAGGAGTGGCACTGCATTGTCAGGCAGGATGGCACTTCAAAAAAATAGTCCCCAAACAGCACATGATGCAAAGAAAAATTTAAGAAAAAAGAGGTGCAAGATGGAATTGTCCTTGGGCCCTCCCACCCACCCTTATGTTGTATAAACAGGACATGCACACTTTAACAAACCCATCATTTCAGCGACAGGGTCTGCCACACAACTGTGACTGAAATGACTGGTTGGTTTGGGCCCCCACCAAAAAAGAAGCAATCAATCTCTCCTTGCACAAACTGGCTCTACAGAGGCAAGATGTTCACCTCCTCCTCATCGTCCAATTCCTCACCCCTTTCACTGTGTACATCCCCCTCCTCACAGATTATTAATTCGTCCCCACTGGAATCCACCATCTCAGGTCCCTGTGTACTTTCTGGAGGCAATTGCTGGTGAATGTCTCCACGGAGGAATTGATTATAATTCATTTTGATGAACATCATCTTCTCCACATTTTCTGGAAGTAACCTTGTACGCCGATTGCTGACAAGGTGAGCGGCTGCACTAAACACTCTTTCGGAGTACACACTGGAGGGGAGGCAACTTAGGTAGAATAAAGCCAGTTTGTGCAAGGGCCTCCAAATTGCCTCTTTTTCCTGCCAGTATACGTACGGACTGTCTGACGTGCCTACTTGGATGCGGTCACTCATATAATCCTCCACCATTCTTTCAATGGTGACAGAATCATATGCAGTGACAGTAGATGACATGTCAGTAATCGTTGGCAGGTCCTTCAGTCCGGACCAGATGTCAGCACTCGCTCCAGACTGCCCTGCATCACCGCCAGCGGGTGGGCTCGGAATTATTAGCCTTTTCCTCGCAGTCCCAGTTGCGGGAGAATGTGAAGGAGGAGATGTTGACGGGTCACGTTCCGCTTGACTTGACAATTTTCTCACCAGCAGGTCTTTGAACCTCTGCAGACTTGTGTCTGCCGGAAAGAGAGATACAACGTAGGTTTTAAATCTAGGATCGAGCACGGTGGCCAAAATGTAGTGCTCTGATTTCAACAGATTGACCACCCGTGAATCCTGGTTAAGCGAATTAAGGGCTCCATCCACAAGTCCAACATGCCTAGCGGAATCGCTCTGTTTTAGCTCCTCCTTCAATGTCTCCAGCTTCTTCTGCAAAAGCGTGATGAGGGGAATGACCGGACTCAGGCTGGCAGTGTCTGAACTGACTTCACGTGTGGCAAGTTCAAAGGGTTGCAGAACCTTGCACAACGTTGAAATCATTTTCCACTGCGCTTGAGTCAGGTGCATTCCCCATCCTTTGCCTATATCGTAGGGCAGATGTATAGGCTTGAATGGCCTTTTGCTGCTCCTCCATCCTCTGAAGCATATAGAGGGTTGAATTCCACCTCGTTACCACCTCTTGCTTCAGATGATGGCAGGACAGGTTCAGGACTGTTTGCTGGTGCTCCAGTCTTCGGCATGCGGTGGCTGAATGCCGAAAGTGGCCCGCAATTCTTCGGGCCACCAACAGCATCTCTTGCACGCCCCTGTAATTTTTTAAATAATTCTGCACCACCAAATTCAATGTATGTGCAAAACATGGGACGTGCTGGAATTTGCCCAGATGTAATGCACGCACAATATTGGTGGCGTTGTCCGATGTCACAAATCCCCAGGAGAGTCCAATTGGGGTAAGCCATTCTGCGATGATGTTCCTCAGTTTCCGTAAGAGGTTGTCAGCTGTGTGCCTCTTATGGAAAGCGGTGATACAAAGCGTAGCCTGCCTAGGAACGAGTTGGCATTTGCGAGATTCTGCTACTGGTGCCGCCGCTGCTGTTCTTGCTGCGGGAGGCAATACATCTACCCAGTGGGCTGTCACAGTCATATAGTCCTGAGTCTGCCCTGCTCCACTTGTCCACATGTCCGTGGTCAAGTGGACATTGGGTACAACTGCATTTTTTAGGACACTGGTGACTCTTTTTCTGACGTCTGTGTACATTTTCGGTATCGCCTGCCTAGAGAAATGGAACCTAGATGGTATTTGGTATCGGGGACACAGTACCTCAATCAAGTCTCTAGTTCCCTGTGAATTAACGGTGGATACCAGAACCACGTTTCTCACCATCCAGGCTGCCAAGGCCTGAGTTATCCGCTTTGCAGCAGGATGACTGCTGTGATATTTCATCTTCCTCGCAAAGGACTGTTGGACAGTCAATTGCTTACTGAAAGTAGTACAAGTGGTCTTCCGACTTCCCCTCTGGGATGACGATCGACTCCCAGCAGCAACAACAGCAGCGCCAACAGCAGTAGGCGTTACACTCAAGGATGCATCGGAGGAATCCCAGGCAGGAGAGGACTCGTCAGACTTGACAGTGACATGGCCTGCAGGACTATTGGCTTTCCTGTGTAAGGTGGAAATTGACACTGAGGGAGTTGGTGGTGTGGTTTGCAGGAGCTTGGTTACAAGAGGAAGGGATTTAGTGGTCAGTGGACTGCTTCTGCTGTCATCCAAAGTTTTTGAACTTGTCACTGACTTCTGATGAATGCGGTCCAGGTGACGTATAAGGGAGGATGTTCCTAGGTGGTTAACGTCCTTACCCCTACTTATTACAGCTTGACAAAGGCAACACACAGCTTGACACCAGTTGTCCGCATTTCTGTTGAAATAATTCCACACCGAAGAGGTGATTTTTTTTTGTATTTTGACCAGGCATGTCAATGGCCATATTCATCCCACGTACAACAGGTGTCTCCCGGATGCCTGACTTAAACAAACCACCTCACCATCAGAATCCTCCTTGTCAATTTCCTCCCCAGCGCCAGCAACACCCATATCCTCATCCTGGTGTACTTCAACAGTGACATCTTCAATTTGACTATCAGGAACTGGACTGCGGGTGCTCCTTCCAGCACTTGCAGGGGGCGTGTAAATGGTGGAAGGCGCAACCTCTTCCCGTCCAGTGTTGGGAAGGTCAGGCATCGCAACCGACACAATTGGACTCTCCTTGGGGATTTGTGATTTAGAAGAACGCAAAGTTCTTTGCTGTGCTTTTGCCATCTTAACTCTTTTAAGTTTTCTAGCAGGAGGATGAGTACTTCCATCCTCATGTGAAGCTGAACCACTAGCCTTGAACATAGGCCAGGGCCTCAGCCATTCCTTGCACATTGGCAAGTTTACGCTTCTCCTCAGACGATTTTGATTTAGATTTTTGGGTCATTTTACTGAGCTTTATTTTTTTGGATTTTACATGCTCTCTACTATGACATTGGGCATCGGCCTTGGCAGACGACGTTGATGGCATTTCATCGTCTCGGCCATGACTAGTGGCAGCAGCTTCAGCACGAGGTGGAAGTGGATCTTGATCTTTCCCTATTTTACCCTCCACATTTTTGTTCTCCATTTTTTAATGTGTGGAATTATATGCCAGTAATATATTATTAGCAATGGCCTACTACTATATATGCTGCGCAAAACTGAAATGCACCACAGGTATGGATGGATAGTATACTTGACGACACAGAGGTAGGTAGAGCAGTGGCCTACTGTACCGTACTGCTATATACTTTATAGTATATACTGGTGGTCAGCAAACTGTGCAAAACTGAAATGCACCAAAGGTATGGATGGATAGTATACTTGACGACACAGAGGTAGGTAGAGCAGTGGACTACTATACCGTACTGCTATATATATATATATATATATATATATATATATATAGTTATACTGGTGGTCAGCAAACTGTGCAAAACTGAAATGCACCACAGGTATGGATGGATAGTATACTTGACGACACAGAGGTAGATAGAGCAGTGTCCTTCTGTACCGTACTGCTATATAGTATATACTGGTGGTCAGCAAACTGTGCAAAACTGAAATGCACCACAGGTATGGATGGATAGTATACTTGACGACACAGAGGTAGGTAGAGCAGTGGACTACTGTACCGTACTGCTATATATACAGTTATACTGGTGGTCAGCAAACTGTGCAAAACTGAAATGCACCACAGGTATGGATGGATAGTATACTTGACGACACAGAGGTAGGTAGAGCAGTGGCCTTCTGTACCGTACTGCTATATAATATATACTGGTGGTCAGCAAACTGTGCAAAACTGAAATGCACCACAGGTATGGATGGATAGTATACTTGACGACACAGAGGTAGATAGAGCAGTGGACTACTGTACCGTACTGCTATATATATATATAGTTATACTGGTGGTCAGCAAACTGTGCAAAACTGAAATGCACCACAGGTATGGATGGATAGTATACTTGACGACACAGAGGTAGGTAGAGCAGTGGCCTTCTGTACCGTACTGCTATATAGTATATACTGGTGGTCAGCAAACTGTGCAAAACTGAAATGCACCACAGGTATGGATGGATAGTATACTTGACGACACAGAGGTAGGTAGAGCAGTGGACTACTGTACCGTACTGCTATATATATAGTTATACTGGTGGTCAGCAAAATTCTACACTGTCCTCCTACTACAGTATATACTACAATGCAGCACAGATATGGAGCGTTTTTCAGGCAGAGAACGTATAATACTGGTGGTCACTGGTCAGCAAAACTCTGCACTGTCCTCCTACTATATAATACTGCTGGTCCCCAGTCCCCACAATAAAGCAATTAGCACACTGAGCACAGATATTTGCAGCACACTGAGCACAGTCAGATATGGAGTGTTTTTCAGGCAGAGAACGTAGATATTTGCACTTGCAGCACACTGAGCACAGATATTTGCAGCACACTGAGCACAGATATTTGCAGCACAATTTGCAGCCCACTTAACATAGAAACTGAGAGGACGCCAGCCACGTCCTCTCACGATCATCTCCAATGCACGAGTGAAAAATGGCGGCGACGTGCGGCTCCTTATATAGGATACGAATCTCGTGAGAATCTGACCGCGGGATGATGACGTTCGGGCGCGCTCGGGTTAACCGTGCAAGGCGGGAGGATCCGAGTTGCTCGGACCCGAGAAAAAAAAGGTGAAGTTCGGGTGGGTTCGGATCCCGAGGATCCGAACCCGATCATCACTAGTTTTAACCATCCTTGATTCATAATTGAAGAATTCTTCTTCTTTTCATAAGAGTGCGCCCACACAAGAGCTTTCTCTCTCTCCCCTTGTCAGTACTTGTACTTTCTAGCTCTGGGCGCACCACCAACAAGGACTATAATTGAAAGGCCTTCATTTCCTTTCCAGCAATTATAATTGTCCATATTTGGTTCTCTACTATCTGTTGTAATTTATCACACACCAGTGCCCGGTTGTTTTTCCTTTTGATATGTATGGTAGAGTGCCAGACGGAAGCCACTCCTTAGTAAAAAAGCACATGGCAGTCCGCCTGGAGGTTTGTCAAAATGCACCTGAAGGACTCTCAGACCATGAGAAACAAAATACTCTGGTCTGATGAGACAAAGATTGAACTCTTTGGCGTGAATGCCAGGTGTCATGTTTGGAGGAAACCAGGCACCGCTCATCACCAGGCCAATACCATCCTTACAGTGATGCATGGTGGTGGCAGCACCATGCTGTGGGGATGTTTTTCAGCGGCAGGAACTGGGAGACTAGTCAGGATAGAGAGAAAGATGAATGCAGCAATGTACAGAGACATCCTGATCCAGAGCGCTCATGGCCTCAGACTGGGGTAATGTTTCATCTTTCAGCAGAACAACGACCCTATGCACACAGCCGAGATATCAAAGGGGTGGCTTCAGGACAACTCTGTGAATGTCCTTGAGTGGCCCAGCCAGAGCCCAGACTTGAATCTGATTGAACATCTCTGGAGAGATCTGAAAATGGCTGTGCACCAACGCTTCCCATCCAACCTGATGGAGCTTGAGAGATGCTGCAAAGAGGAATGGGTGAAACTGGCCAAAGATAGGTGTGCCAAGCTTGTGGCATCATATTCAAAATACTTGAGGCTGTAATTGCTGCCAAAGGTACATCAACAAAGTATTGAGCAAAGGCTGTGAATACTTATGTACATACGATTTCTTCGTTTTTTATTTTTAATAAATTTAAAAAAAACTTTTTTCATGTTGTCATTATGGGGTATTGTGTGTAGAATTTTGAGGAAAAAATTAATTTATTCCATTTTGGAATAAATGTGGAAAAATGTAGAAAAAGTGAAGTGCTGTGAATACTTTCTGGATGCACTGTACCTATGCCTTATAAAGCGGCTTACCATGTATTTTTAACAACTTAACTAATCTAAAACCACTTACTCCCAAACCAAGATTAAACCATAAATAAAGGTGCTGGCTCCTATTTGCAAATTAAGGATACAGCTTTACTAAATAATTTGAATAATCATAAAGAGTGAGAAGGGCCACCGGCAACAGCCAATATTCCTCAACTTAATAAAATTGGGGTTCACATACCTGACCCGACTCTACCTGTGCTGCCAGAGAACCACTCCAATTTGACACAGTACTGGAACCTTTCCTCAGATGGTTCCCAGGACCCACCTATGAGGTGGAGGAAAAGCTTGCCCTGGATCAAGGAGCAATGCCCCACAACCACTCTTGTGCTCAGTGTGGCTACTAGCAACTAGTGTCTAACTACTTAGCTATGCCAGCTCTGAAAAGAAAAGGCTGATGCAAAAACACATGAATGCCAGAACAAATAAAGAAACACGATACAGAAAATAAAAAATTGGGACAGGTGGGAGGAGATATTCAGATGGCAATGAGGCTGTACTTCCTGTGACAGCCCCTTATCTGCTTGCACATATACCTCCCTTGACCACTCCGATTTGACATTAAACTAGGATCTGTCAAACAGCTACAAGATACTGACCACTATACTGACCACTATAAATCCCAAACTAACCAGCCATCGCTCACTCTATTATTATAACATTTACTATATTGGGACATGCTTATGCCACCTCTGAGTCATGTCATATTAAAGCCCTATGTCCTATGCTTACCCAACCTTATATAAAATTTGTCATTACTTTTTCTCCATTGGTGTCACTCCTTACATATTTAAGCATGCAGTAAATTCTGATACAAATGCGCTCTCAAATTTCTGTCACATCTCCCTTGCTAGTTTCTTTAGAGGAATGCTTACTCTCGCATCCCTACCTCACATAATCATTTGGACACTCTTCTCAGCTGTCTGTCTGACTGTCTTTTATTATCCGGCCTAATTTTATCATGGTGTTCCCAATTGTAAACTGCAATATAAAATATTAATACACAAGTTCTAAATCTCGGTCCTCAGGACCCCAAACAGTTCATGTTTTCCAGGTTTCCTCACAGAGTTGCATGTGGAATAATTAACTCCAACTTTGGATCTTTTAAAATGTTTCAGTGAGTAATGTGTACACATGTGTACCTGCTAGGTGACCTGGAAAACGTGAACTGTCTGGTGTCCTAAGCAGTGGTGTCTCCAGAAGTGGGGCCACAGCGCAGTCCAAAATTCAAACAGCTGCAATAAGTGTCATATTAAAAGCTGACAAACATTGCCTGTCAGGACTCATCGGTAGTTGGTGTGGCTCCCCTATTTTAATTATGGACTGTGCTGCAGCTCCACCTCTGGAACCGTCACTGGTCCTGAGGAGTTTGAAAACCACTATGTCAATAAATAATGTCCAGGTCCTAATGGGTATTGACCATGCCCTGAGGGCTGTGTAGTGCTTTTTTACTGTTAGGCTGTCCGCACTTCCCTATCCTTCCACCACAAACTTGAATGACTTTTTTCACCTTATGCATACCTCCCAACTGCCCATGTATTAAAACAAAAGTGCAGAATGTGTGACGGCGAGACAAACCTTATCTGAAATCTGGACAGTGGGGAGGTCAGCTTTTGCCAACATGATCCATAAATCTTTTAATACACAATTTATTACACATATGCAATTCTAATGATGGCAAATGATTGGCTAAAACAAGAAATGGCTGGTGATATTTTGTAAATGAATGCATAAGGAAAAAGCATGAAATGTTTTTTGTTTAATATATATTTTGCTAGTTCTTTTTGTGTCATATTTTTGCAAATAATTGTATTTAAGGATATTTTGGTAATTCTCTTTGTTAAGTTTATGCTACTCTTTCACAACTGTTAGGCCCAATGTATATTTTCCAAAACATATTAATTTACTACTGTAATTAATTAAATTTGGGACATACACTTACCCTTTAATTATACATACCCACTTGTTTTGCTTAATCTAGATCACAGGTTCTCAAACTCGGTCCTCACAGAATCGCAAGTGAAATAATTAACTCCACCTGCGGACCTTTTAAAATGTGTCAGTGAGTAATTAATACACCTGTGCACCTGCTGGGTTACCTGCAAAACATGCACTGTGTGGGGTCCTGAGGACAGAGTTTGAGAACCTGTGTTCTAGATAAACACTATATATAATATAATTGTATCCTAAAGGGTAAGATACTTGCTGTAGCTATAGTACTTTTTTTATTATAGTTCTGTAATGGCAGTTTCTCCTGGGCTTAAAATTCCAAGCAGCTGACTAATACTTTCATCAATACATTCAGCGACACACAGTTAAGTGACTTAGGGGGACATTTACTAAGCAGTGATAAGAGCGGAGAAGTGAGCCAGTGGAGAAGTGTCCATGGCAACCAATCAGCACAGGAAGTAACATCTATAATTTGCATACTATAAAATTATACAGAGCTGCTGATTGGTTGATGGGGCAACTTCTCCACTGGCTCCCTTCTCCGCTTTTATCACTGCTTAGTAAATGTCCCCCTAAGGGGTCTATTTACTAAGCCTTGGATAGAGATAAAATCGCTGGAGATAAAGTACCAGTCAATCGGCTCCTAACTGCCATGTCACAGGCTGTGTTTGAAAAATGACAGGAGCTGATTGGCTGGTACTTTATCTCCAGTGACTTTACCTCCATCCACGCCTTAGTAAATAGACCCCAGAGGTACTAAGGGGTCTATTTACTAAGCCTTGGATGGAAATAAAGGTAACGGAGATAAAGTACCAGCCAATCAGCGCCTAACTGCCATTTTTTCAAACCCAGCCTGTGACATGGTAGTTAGAATCTGATTGGCTGGTACTTTATCTCCGTCCCCTTTATCTCTGTTCAAGGCTTAGGAAATAGATCCATAAGCCTTGGAGAGAGATAAAGGGGCAGATGTATTAAGTCTAGGAGAGTTATAAAGTGTTGAGAGATAAACTACCAAGCAATCCGCTCATGTCATTTTTCAATCACAGCCTGTAACATGCAGGGATGCTTTAAGAGAGGAGGTGGCCCATGTCCAGAGTGCTTAGACTCTACTGCGCATGCACAGATCTCCGGGAAAATGGCAACGCACCCATTTTACCAGTCATTTCTGCTGCTGACATTGGCGCGGGACTCCAGAGGGGTGAGTATTCAAAAAATGGGTGCAGCATGTGCAGTGTGGACCCCCCTGGACTCAGGAGCCTGTGTGCACCGCACACACTGCACCCATTATAGATATGCCAGTGGTAACATGACAGCAGAGGCGTATCTAGGGTAGGGCGAGTGGGGCACGTGCCCTGGGCGCCTTGGCAGGCCCAGGAGAGGGGGGCGCCGCCGGTGTCCAGGGCATCATGCCCCACTCGCCCCCGTCAACCCTAAATGTGAGGGGAGGAGAGCGCAGCGTCTCTCCCTCCCCTCACCGCCGCTGCCAGCACTAGCAGCGCTGCCAGCAGCGCTGCTGTGTCCGGTCTCCGGCCTTAGCCAATCAGAGCTTGAGGACCGGCTCCTGATTGGCTGCCGGTCCGCGAGCTCTGATTGGCTAGTGAACCGGCGCCAGACAGCCGCCGGAGACCTGGAGCGGCGAGGGGAAGGAGAGGCGCTGCTCTCTCCTCCGCTCACATAGCAACAAGCGGCCGCCGGCCGGTAAGTGACGGGGGGGTCCGGTGGCACGGGAAGGGGGGGGTCCAGTGGCACAGTGGGGCATGTATCTGGCACCAAGTGGGGCCTGGCACTGTGGGACATGTAACTGGCACTGTGGGGCAATGTATCTGGCACTGTGGGGCAATGTAACTGGCACTGTGGGGCAATGTATCTGGCACTGTGGGGCAATGTAACTGGCACTGTGGGGCAATGTATCTGGCACTGTGGGGCATGTAACTGGTACTGTGGGGCAATGTATCTGGCACTGTGGGGCATGTAACTGGCACCAAATGGGGCATGTAACTGGCACTGAGTGGGGCCTGGCACTGTGGGGCATGTATCTGACACTGTGGGGCATGTGCACAACAAAGAATAGAAACTGAGACTTAACTAGCGCGTCCTTAGCTTCTGCTGGTACTTGTTGTTCCACGTAATCTCGTTACTCACAATGGGGTACCATGTAAAAGGGAAAAGGTATGTATATAGTGAAATACTGTTTTAATAGTAAACATATATGACATACAATTAGATAAAATATAATAATAAAAGAATCCAAGATATTGCACAATCCCTTCAAGCAAAATGGGAAGACGGGCTAATTACCAGATGATTCAGAACTGTTGTTTAGACAGTTCTGAAAGCGCATGTAAGATGTAACAGGGGATTTCCGGATAGTCCCACCATGCAGTTCTTACTCGATACCGGTCCTTAACGTCCGTCCCCAGGCTTGTCAGGAAACAATCAACGCGTTTCTACCCCTGGCTGGGGTCTTTATCAAGGTTTTCAAGGAGATAGTGCTCGGACGAACGGGTATCCATAACGATGAACCCGCCCACTCATTCCCTGCACAATTTTGAATAGGAGTACTATAAGGAAAAACAGGTTACCAAGGTAACTGACCCACCCACCGGATGGGGATTGGAGTTGCTATGGACGCTCTGGCAGAGGATCATGGAACTTTTAGTGCATTATGATGTATAGGATCCAGCTGGGTGCCTAGCATTTTCATTGGAGGATGGATGATTAAATATCAGGATGAAGAGGGTAATGAATCATTCAGCTTGAAAACCTTGATAAAGACCCCAGCCAGGGGTAGAAACGCGTTGGTTGTTTCCTGACAAGCCTGGGGACGGACGTTAAGGACCGGTATCGAGTAAGAACTGCATGGTGGGACTATCCGGAAATCCCCTGTTACATCTTACATGCGCTTTCAGAACTGTCTAAACAACAGTTCTGAATCATCTGGTAATTAGCCCGTCTTCCCATTTTGCTTGAAGGGATTGTGCAATATCTTGGATTCTTTTATTATTATATTTTATCTAATTGTATGTCATATATGTTTAGTATTAAAACAGTATTTCACTATATACATACCTTTTCCCTTTTACATGGTACCCCATTGTGAGTAACGAGATTACGTGGAACAACAAGTACCAGCAGAAGCTAAGGACGCGCTAGTTAAGTCTCAGTTTCTATTCTTTGTTGTGCACTTTATGGGTGAGGGGTGAAGGCACTGTGGGGCATGTAACTGGCACTGTGGGGCAATGTATCTGGCACTGTGGGGCATAAATCCGGCACTGTGGGGCATTGTTTCCGGCACTGTGGGGCAATGTAACTGGCACTGTGGGGCATGCATCTGGCACTGAGTGGGGCATGTATCTGGCACTGTGGGCATGTATCTGGCACTGTGGGGCAATGTATCTGGCACTGTGGGGCATGTATCTGGCACTGTGGGGCAATGTAACTGGCACTGTGGGGCAATGTAACTGGCACTGTGGGGCAATGTATCTGGCACTGTGGGGCATTGTATCCGGCACTGTGGGCAATGTAACTGGCACTGTGGGGCATGTATCTGGCACTGAGTGGGGCATGTATCTGGCACTGTGGGGCAATGTATCTGGCACTGTGGGGCATGTATCCGGCACTGTGGGGCAATGTAACTGGCACTGTGGGGCAATGTAACTGGCACTGAGTGGGGCATGTATCTGGCACTGTGGGGCATGTATCTGGCACTGTGGGCAATGTATCCGGCACTGTGCGGTAATGTATCCGGCACTGTGGGGCAATGTAACTGGCACTGTGGGGCAATGTGACTGGCACTGTGGGCCATTTTCAGTGGCCACACCCCTTCTGGAGCGTGGCCACACCCCTTCGCACATGCTTCTTTTTGTATGTTTTTTTTTTTTTGGGGGGGGCGCCATTTTCCATCTTGCCCTGGGCTCCGAAAACCATAGTTACGCCTCTGCATGACAGTTAGAAGCTGATCGGCTGGTACTTTATCTCTTTCCACCTTATCACTCTCCAAGGCTTAGTACATAGACCCCTTAGTACATATGCCCCTTATTCTGTTAGTAGCATGTCCAGGCAGTTGTATCCTATAAGTAAACATATAACAAAAGATATACTGTAACTAGTTGAGAAGCATCAGCGTTCTTTTATATTGTCATCTTGTAGGATGAATATTTATGTATTTTTTGCTTTTCTGTTTATTTAAATCATTATACATTTGTTTTTCATTCATGTAGCTTGAAGAGCATCGTGCAGAACAAAAGCAGATGAAACAACTGCAGAAGCGGCAGTTGCAGATTATAAAAGAAAAAGACCAATTACAAAGTGAACATAGCAAAGCTATACTGGCTCGCAGCAAGCTTGAGAGTCTGTGCCGGGAGCTGCAGAGACACAACAAAACACTTAAGGTTGTTTATATATGTTTATAGAACATTCTGAATCTCTTCATACTGTACTGGATGACCTCAATCTCTCAAATTCTCACATATTCCTAGATTGTCATATTAAACCACTGAGCGATAAATGAAAAAGAGTAGTCTTTTTCTATACATCAATGTCTATAGAGAAAACTGGAAACATAATTTTTAAGTTTTGCAAAGAAGAAACAGGAAACCTTCCCACTAGTGCTGTCACCGATTTCTAAAACCTACATATCGCAGAAGGTGCTTTCAAAGTTCATAAGTGTCCATCAAATCTTCTCATCCATCGTCAACACTCCTGTTCTCCTCTCCCATATCGGTTCAAAGGCACAGCTCACAGCTCCATGGTCATGTACAAGGACCCAAAAATGGAGGAGAATAGGGAAATATGTATAATATGTTTTCATTTAAAAAAGTAAATTACACAGATAGCACATGAAAAAAGTAGCACATATAAACTCCCTCCATAATGGTTTGACAGGAATAAAAAACACACCCCAACTTTGGTATATCAGCCCAGTGGTAGTGAATGAAATCAATTAACAGCTATTTGTGAGAACTAGTCAGTCAGTTCTTAAGCTCTTTATTATTATTATTATTATTATTATTATTATTATTATTATTATTATTTATTTATTTATTTATTACCAGTTATTTATATAGTGCACACATATTCCACAGCACTTTTTACAGAAAATATTTTTTGTAAGTGGACCTTACAATCTATATTCCCTACCACATGTACACGTACACATATTCACACTAGGGTTATCTTTGTTGGGAGCCAAATAACCTACCAGTATATTTTTGGAGTGTGGGAGGAAACCCGAGTGCCCGGAGGAAACCCACGCAAGCACAGGGAGAATATACAAACTCCACACAGTTAGGGCCATGGTGGTAATCAAACCCAAGACCTCAGTGCTGTGAGGCAGTAATGCTAACCATTACACTATCCACATTCTTTGTATCTCTGACACCAAGGAGTACCTGATTCCCTCCTCCAAACATGACACACCAATACCGCATAGTCTCCTCAATCACAGCCACTGCCGACACACCACCCTCTTCTACCGACACACCACCCTCTTCCAATGCATTTCAACTCACTAGGGATCTTTTTCAAGTCAAGTATCAAATATGATACCCTTTGCCAATGTATTGCAACTGCCTAGGGGTCTTTTTCAAGGTAAGTCACCCTTTCTATTTGCCTTAAAAAAGACTCCTAGTAGCTTGAAATGTGTCAGCAGAGGGTGGTGTGTTGGCAGTGGCTGTGATTGAGTAGAATACGCGGTGGTAGGGTGGCATGTTTCGAGGAGGGAATCAGGGACTCCTTCTTGGTGTCAGAGAGACAAAGCATTTAAGAACTGACTGATGCCAGTTCTCACTAATAGCCGGTAACTGTTTTCTTTCACTACCACTGGGGTAATACATCAAAATTGGGTCTGTTTTTTATTCCTGTAAAACTTTTATGGATGACGTTTATATGTGCATATTTTTTGATGTGTTACCTGTATAATTTACATGTGTTATTAAAACATATTACATTATATTTCCATATTCTACCCCATTGTTGGGTACTTCTAAATGATCATGGAGCTGTGAGCTGCACCTTTGACCCGATATGGGAGTGGAGAACAGAAGTGATTACGAATGATGATGATGCATATGGGATTATCTTTTGTTTATGAACTTTGAAAAAACTTTTTCAGATATACAGGTTTTAGGGGCCCATTTATTAACATTATTTATACTAAAATAACAAGAAAAGGGGTATTTTCACACCCTTTTCACATTATTTTAGTATCACCTGAATGTATTAAAGGGCATTTGGAGCAGGTTTCATGTAAAACTGCTCCAAACTCTTTAATTGTCATTTTTTTTTAGTAAGCCACATCGCATTCCCCATAAATTTGATGTGACCAAATTTACTAAAAAAAAATGTAAAAAAATACTGCAGTGTGCCCTGTGATAATTTCGCCAGCACGGCCTGGCGAGATCCTAGGGCAGCACTGCAATGTGAACCCTTTTGCCCAGCTTTCTCTGCCCCTGGCAGAGAGAGCTGAGTGGGGACCCAGCAGTGTGATCAGCTCTATGTGTCCGATGGACACACAAGCTGATCACTGGTTAAAAAAAAAGGGAAAAAAAGGGGGGGAAAGAAAAACACATACTGACCTGTCTAGGAACTGGTGTCCGCTGCTCGGGAGAGCACTGCCAGGCGCCGGTTTCCCCATATGCTGCGCTGTGACCCCGGTGAAGTAAAGTGATGCTGCAAAGTGGCAGCGCACTTTACGGCACCGGAGGTCACAGCACAGAAGAAGGACCCGGCGCCCGGCAGCCTCCTGAAGCAGCGGGCACCAGCTCCTGGACTGGTAAGTATAAAATCCAGGGGGGGGGGCTCTTTTGCGCGTGGGGGTAGTCGTGACGGGGGGAAACCCGGCGGCGGTGGTAGCGGTAGGCGGCGGTGCATACGCAGCAGAACATCGGGGAATTTTTTATGAAAAATACCCCAACGATGCTGCGGAGAGGCATCGCAGGGACAGAGCTTGAACGCAAGCTCTGTCCCTGCATGCGATGATTGATACATCCATGTGATGTACTCAATTATCGAGTTGGGTTGAGTTTATCACCTGTCATCGGCATCATTAGATGCGGATGGTGATAAATAGACCCCTTAGACGTTAGAGAGTGGTGACAGCACCAATAGGAAGGTTTCCCATTTCTTTTTGCATGACTGTACCATTGTGAGGTGTGGGGAACACCTTTAGGTTACATTACTACAGTCATTTTTCGCATTTGAGAGATCTCACATATATTTTCTTTGCATCATTTTTAAGTTTATCACAGAGAGCACAATATTGAGTTGGATGGATATGGTGGGTATGTACACGGACATACATGCATATATTCACCCATGAAAAATGACAGTTAGGAGCTGATTGGCTGCTGCTTTATCACCGTGCAATTTATCACTCTCCAAGTCTTCATAATTCTGGGCCAAAGGAGAGACCGGGCCAGCATCCATTCACCTCTGCACATGTGAAGTTTGCTAAAAATCACTATTTGTGGCCATATATAGAGCTGCGATCGTCTCAGAATCAGGCCTTTATCATTAAATTGCACTTAATTTTCTTTCTGCATCTTTTACTTAGTACTGTACATTGCTCTATTATTTTATTTTCCTTCTCATATAGATGCTAATAGATGCTATGGAATTTCATGTAGATTATTTCACACAGAAAAACAAATTTCTGCTATACGATATTTAAGTAATAGTTTTGCGTGCAACTCTTTACATTGGTCCTGATTCAGACAGGGGTGTTCCATTACACAAGATAAATGGTTTCTAACATCTGTAGGGGAACCTTTTAATATTCTTGTACTGCTTTATGAGCAACATCTTTGTTATTGATCATTCTATGCTGCTCATCGGACTATGGCCCTCATTCCGAGTTGTTCGCTCGCTAGCTGCTTTTAGCAGCATTGCACACGCTAGGCCACCGCCCTCTGGGAGTGTATCTTAGTTTAGCAGAATTGCTACTAAATAATTCCTTGCAGTTTCTGAGTAGATCCAGACCTACTCCTAGATTGCGATCAGCTCGGTCCGTTTAGTTCCTGGTTTGACGTCACAAACACGCCCTGCGTTCGGCCAGCAACTCCCCCATTTCTCCAGCCACTCCTGCGTTTTTACCTGGCACGCCTGCGTTTTTTAGCACACTCCCTGAAAACGCCCAGTTTCTGCCCAGAAACACCCACTTCCTGTCAATCACACTACAATCACTCGAGCATTGAAAAAACGTCGCTCGAGCTTGTGTAAATCTCCAAAGTTTTGTGTTAAATAACTAAGCGAATGCGCGCTGCGTACCATGCGCATTTTCTACCTAATCGCTCCTTTGCGAAAAATGGCAACGAGCGAACAACTCGGAATGACCACCAATGGTGGTAATTCAGACCTGATCATAGCAGCAAATTTGTTAGCAGTTGAGCAAAACCATGTGCACTGCAGGGGGACAGATATAACATGTGCAGAGAGAGGGTGGGGTGTATTCAAACTGAAATCTAAATTGCAGTGTAAATATAAAGCAGCCAGTATTTACCCTGCACAGAAACAAAATAACCCACCCAAATCTAACTCTCTCTGCAAATGTTATATCTGCCACACCTGCAGTGCAAATGGTTTTGCCCAACCGCTAACAAATTTGCTGCTACGATCAGGTCTGAATTACCCCCTATGTACATCCTAGACAGTGACAAATCATAACCACTTATTCTGGGTGCTTGGACCATTCGGGAAAATGCTGATCTCCTATGTGCTACATATGAAGAATGAATGACTATCAAGACCAAGTAAACAGGGATCCCCAGACTCTAGCAATCTGCTCAGATCAATTAATCCACAATCATAACTTCTTATGGCCCCAATTTATCAAGCCTTGGAGAGTAATAAATTACACGGTGATAAAGCACCATCCAATCAGCTCCCAACTGTCATTTTTCAGACACAGCCTGTAACATGGCAGGTATGTGCTGATTGGCTGGTACTTTATCACTGTGCAATTTATCACTCTCCAAGGCTTGATAAATCTGGACACTTGTGTGCTATAGGCATTTCTGGATGGCAGCGTTTCGGTTGCATGCAAGAGAATCGTCTCCTGGGAGTGTCATGGGTGTGTCATGAGCATCTCCTGGGAGTGCCATGGGCATATTATGGGCGTTATTGGCATGTCATGGGCATGTAGCTAGAGCACTGTGCTATTCTGAGGCATATACAGCATTTCTTATGGACCTCTTGCAGTCAGATGGGGCTGATGCAAGAGCCAATACTAATGATGGTGGTGCGGCTGTGGATAAAAAACTTAGTGGGCAGTGCGGCCCTATAGTAGGCTAAATAGCGCATTGCATCCAACTCAGAATCAGGCCCCAAAGGTACTTTTCTGTTAGATACAGTTTTATGTAAATACTTCACAGTGTCATTCCTATACTTTGCATGCAGGAAGAGACCCTTCAGCGTATGCGAGAGGATGAAGAAAAACGGAAAGAAATCACTAACCATTTCCAGATAACACTGGCAGACATCCAGAGTCAGATAGAGCAGCAGAGTGAGCGGAACACTACGCTGTGCCAGGAGAACGCAGACCTGGCAGAGAAACTCAAGGGCATTGTTGGCCAGTATGAAGTCAGAGAAGAGGTAAGGTAGGACAGCTGTCCAAAATGTCACCCTCCCTTGTATGCAAGCAAAGCCATATCTAGAGGACATAAGGCATTTTACAGTCCACACAGAGCTTTATCTGATATTGATATATGAAATAATAGGTGTACCACACAATTATGTCCAAATATTGCTAGTCTTTGTAATACAAAGAAAGGAAAATATTAACTAATGTAAATGTCACATCTAACACAATCCGCTCTTCACACATTACAACATTTTTCTTTTCTAATAATTGGAACTATTATTGGATATTGCCCTGTGGATATAATTTTCTTGACATTGCTGTAATGACTTTGAGAAGTGTACAATGCATTTGTTAATTATCTGGTATTAAGCAAAGCTGTAATGATTATAGTATATAATATAACTGAATTACCAGCACAGGTCATAAATCCAGATTTATATTTCAATAGATTATTAGCACCATGTATGCATTATGTTTATATAAACTATGCCGGAAAACACCCATTATGGAATTTACATTTAAATTGAACATTTCACATTTTCTCATTCAGGTAAAAATACTCAGCCTACTACATGTGATTGCTTTATTTGTTGTATCTTGAGAAAGATTCCAAAGCCTAATTAGGCTCCAACTGATGGAAATAGTAGTCAAAGACTTTGGGTAAACAATAGCAAAAGGTTCCCTGGCTGAGATGCACTCTCATCCATGTGCATTGCCACTCCCACTCATGATTACCGGACTTTTTCGCGCTGCACCCACTCTGCCCTCCTGCGAGCAATAAGACTTTCCTCTAGTCTCCAAACCTTCAAGGATTCAATGGAAACTCTCCTCTTCAGGAAAGCTTATCAGGTTCCAGAACCGCCCACATAACCCTCATAAACTATCCTACTCAATTGCATCCCCTCTTACAGACTACACATAACCTCACATATTTTGTCTTTATTCACCTTCTCATCCTCCTGACCCCAAGCCAACATTGCTGGGTGACCATATTATAAAGCCTACCAAGAACTTTTGCAATCTGGCAGAACCATTATGCAATAGGTCAGCGGTGGCCAACCTGTGGCTCTTGAGCCGCATGTGGCTCTTTCTTTATTCAAATGTGGCTCCCAACACTCTAAATCATGTGACCACAACAGATACAGAAACCGCTGCACTCCAGCCAGACACGCAGCAGCACTACAAGGACTGAAAACTGGAGGCGCCAGATACTAGAGGTGAGACACCCACAAGCAAACAGAGGACACATTAGGGACTGCTGCAATGGCATGAGATGATGGGGGTGCTGTAGCGATACATGATGGTGGGCTAGAGTGACACATGGCAGATCTGGCTGGAGAGACACAGGAGGGTCCTGGCAGGAGTGACGTGGGAGGGTGCTGAAAGTAGTGACACATGGGAGAGCTGGCTGGAGTGACATAGGAGGGTGGTAGCAGGAGTGACACATGGGGGAGCTGGCTGGAGTGACATAGGAGGGTGGTAGCAGGAGTGACACATGGGGGAGCTGGCTGGAGTGACATAGGAGAGTGGCAGCAGGAGTGACACATGGAGGAGCTGGCTGGAGTGACAGAAGGGTGTTGGCTGAAGTGACACATGGTGGAGCTGGCTGGAGTGACACAGCAGGGTCTTGGCAGTAGTGACACATGGGAGACCTGGCTGGAGTTACACAGCAGGGTCTTGGCAGTAGTGACACATGGCTGGAGTGACACATGGGGAGCTGAAGTTTATTATGTGAATCTGCCTTTTTCAATTATTTTTTGTGGAAGTGGCTTTTTCAATGGATCTGGCTTTAAAAAATGTATTTTATGTCGTTCTGGCTTTTTCAATGTATTTTATACCAGGGGTGTGGTCTAGCAGGCACAAGGCCACATTACATTATTGCATGCGCGCCATCGGCTCGATGTCGGCTCTTTGACGTATCTAACAAGGTTTTTTGGCTCTTTGTCACTGACTGGTTGGCCACCCCTGCAATAGGTAGTACCTATTCCTTGTGTATAAATGCCTATATACCTATAGATTGTAAACCTGCAAGCAGGACATTCCTACCTCTATGTCTGTCTGAGATTACCCAGTTTTGTTCTATTACTGCTGTTCCAATTGTAAAGCACAATGGAATATGTTGTGCTATATATTTTGCCCCCTCCTCCCACCTCTCTCCTTCCCCCTAGTCTCCTGCATCTCCTACTTTCTCCCCTCCTCTGTTTCCCATCCACCCCTCTGCTTTCCTTCTCCTCCTCTCCTGTTACCCCACTTTCAGTTGCCAACTACCCCACCACTGGATCCTGCTCCATCCTTTTTTCCCTGTCACTTTACCTCCATCTACATCACACTGTACCCCCTCCCTGCCCTTCTTCTGCAGTTTCCCCACCTAGCTTAGGGATAGTCTGCACCAACACTACACCTGCTTTATCCCTGCCATCCAAACAAATCTCACCTCAACACTATAGAAACCCTGATAATCTCACTTGCATCTCTCCTACAAAGTTACACATGACCTTTTCATCTCCAGCACCCTGCATCTCCTAGCCATTAGTGAAGCCTGGATTACCCACTCCTGCTGCTCTCTCTCCAAGGCAGTGGAGTTGAGGTCCTTTAACCCTCCAGCTACTCATACCAACTCATAGCCCCAGAGCCTTTCCGAACATTCTCTACATTTGAGGTCCATGCTATCTTCGAGTATCTGTAATTTACCATCCCCCTGGCATTCCCTCCAAATTCCTTGACAACTTTGCTTCCTGTCTTCCTAACATCCTCTCTTCTGACATTCCCTCCATTATCTTAGGCGATGTCAACACCCCAATCGATATCCCCACAAAATCATCTGCCTATAAACTGCTTAACCTCACATCTTTGCTTGTTCTCTCTCAGTGGACCTCCTCGCCATCCCATGTGAATGGGAGCTCACGTGATCTGGTCTTCACTCTCCGTTGTGATATTTCTAATTTTATCAACTCCCAATTTCTCCTCCCTGACCATCACATGCTTTTTTTTTTTTTTTTACTTATCTCTCTCTAATTCCCTATCTTTACCTCCTAAGGCTACCGTCAGTAAGCATAACATTGAGGCTATCGACACCACTCCCTATCCTTCCTGTTTGACTCACTTCTCTCTTAGTCTCTCTATCTCATACCCTAAACAAGCCACTTCCCTATACAATGCATCCCTTACTTCTGCTCTTGACTCTATCACTTCACCAACCACTATTCACCCTTGCAGATAAACACCTCAACTCTGGCAAACCAAATGCACCAGATATGTACAAAAATGCTCACATACTGCCAAGTGACAGTGGAGGAAATCACACTCTAAGGCAAACTTCCTCCATTTCAAACTTATGCTCTCATCCTTCAGGGCTGCCCTTTCCCTCGCTAAATAGTCATACTTCAAGACCCTCATATCCTCCTAGTCGTCAAACTCTCTGCGCCCCTTTGCCACTGTCAACTCTCTCCTCTGCCCACCGCCACCTCATCTCCCCTCCACACTCTCTGCTCTTGACTTTGCCACTTACTTCACATCCAATATTGACTCAATATGTCAGTACATCACTTCCCACCAGACCATCAGCAGCTAGCCTCCTCCTCCCCATTCTTTTTACTAAAGCTGCATCCTTCTTACTAAAGCTGACATCTTTCTCTCATGTATCTGGTGAGGAAGTCATGGCCCTCATCCATTTCTTCCCCCCTCTACGTCCCCACTTGCCCCTATCCCCTCCTGCCTCCACAGCTACCGCTCTCATTCTGCCTGTTTCCATTTTGCCCACCTCCTCAATCTCTCCATCTCATCAGGCACTGTTCTCTCTGCCTTCAAGCACGCATTCATCTCCGCTAATCTTAAAAAACCTACCCTTGATCCACAAACATTCCCCAACTACTGACCCATCTCTCTCCTCCCTTTTGCCTACAAACTCTTTGAGTGTATTGTCTACAACAGCCTTACTGCCTTTCTTTTCTTCCTTTCACTGCTTGCATAATTCTAGTCTGGCTTTCGTCCTCTCTTTCTGCTAAATCCACGTGCAACTACTCTCTGCTTATTCTCCTTCACCTCGCAAACCCTTCCCCGGTTCCCCTTCCCCTTCAGAATCCAATTCAAGCTTTTCACACTCACATACTCCTCACATGCTTTTACTGATTACCTCCTCCTACCTCCAAGATTTTGCACATACTGCCCCCTTTCTTTGGAATTTTCTCCCTCACCCCCTCAGACTTTACACCTCTCTAAAAAACTTCAAACAGGCTCTCAAGACCCACTTCTTCACCAAACCCAGCAAACTCTTATTTTAAGCCCTCAGTCCCATGCTCACTGTCTACCCATCTGTGACACCCCTGTCTGTGTGCCCCTCCCCTTTAAAATGTAAGCTTTCACAGTAGGACCCTCTCCCTTCATGTGCTTTTCCTTCTGTTACTTAAATTATCTTCTACTCCATACTCCCCTCAACAGCACCAAATCCCTCGGTTTTCTGCCACCAATTTACTTATTTCAGTGTCATCTGCTGATGCAGCTATGTTAATACAGCCTGTACTTAACCTATATTGACTTGAACTGTAAGTGCTGTTTTCTTGTTTTGATTACTTCTTTATGTACTCTGTAATTGGGCGCTGCAGGTTCCTTGTCGCCATATAAATAAAGGATAATAATTATAAGCTGAAGAAACTGTTGATGATAATAATAATAATAATAATAATAATAACAATAAAAAACCTCCTCATGCAAAATCGCCCCTTTATTTACTTGGGGAGGTAATACTGTTCCAGTGAAAGCAGCTGAGACAGTACCTGTGAATGGCTCACGCTGTTAATTCCACCAAATGGACTAAAATCTTCAAAGATCAGCTCCTGTGTGATGTGTGAGCAAATCTCCTCAGGCTGTCCAATGTAGGGCTTAAAGTGGTCCTGGTGAGGTGGTGGAACTCTTGGAGGGGGACCATGGAGGCACCAGGACCTAAGGAAGTAGTAGGTGGCTGCAGCTCATCAGCAACACTAGTGCAGCCTGTATCATCAATTGACGCAGATGGAATTACTGTGCAGGGCAATGGAGGAGGTGGAACTAGTTCCTCCTACCATTACAGGTGGTGGAACTCAGTTCCACCTCGTCCGTCCCCCCCCACCACCACCACTTTAACCCCTGGTCAAATGAATAGCAAGGCTGCAAGTAGCTGTGAGTATGTGTGTGCTTGCTGCTGGAATGCACCTCGTAATGTGGTCCTCCTGAGATGAAATGCACTCAATCTCTGCATCAGTTCCTATAGTCATTGGATAACTCATTATGTTGAACACAAGTAGGGGTGTGCGTGGACCCCCGTGTTTTGGTTTTGGTTCTAATTTATCATTGTGTTTTGGTTTTACCAAAACCTCCCTCAAGTGTTTTGGTTTGGATTCAAATTTTAGTCGGTAAAAAAATGTAATAAAAAAAATCGATAATCATTGATTAAAAAATAAACACAGCTGAAGTCATGTAATTTTTGCAATCCAAAAGTCCAAACGTTTGAGTTCCACCTTAGGGCTTAATGCACAGGATAAACCCCGCTAATTGAGATGGACAGTGCACATAATTAGCCATGGGCTTTATTGCATTCCCCCTGCTAGGGGTTTATTTATGAAGTGTCAGCTTGTAAAACGCAGCACTACGGATCGCCCAACATGGCAACATGGTAAAAACACTGCCCTTTAAATATCAGGCATACTGTAAACACGAAAAGAAGTGATGGTTTTTACAACCCGACACTGCATAAAGACCCCATACAGCAGTTTAAGTTAAAGAAGTGGGAGTGACTTACTCTGGTATTATTAAGAAGTACTGAAAGTAAATAAACTTAATTCATTTTAATTCTGTTTAATTAAAACAAAAAACAAAAATTTTTTATATAATTATATATTGTAGAAATTTTATAAAATCTGCAACTGAAGGCTCTTTTTGAACACCAAAATTAAGTGTGATAATATAATGATTAATAGTAGTAGTAACTGATAGTAATAATATTTATAAAATTCTGTACATGCTCCTCTTTTCTTGTAGTCTTTTGTGCCGTTGTTTTTCCTCTCTTATCTACAAATGCCAGCTGAAAGGATTTAATAGGCCAACCTCTGGCTGGCTGTGGGTGAGAGCCACTTGGCACCTGTGTGACCATCTCACTGTCATCGTATAACTCCTGTAGGACCATTGTTGTGATAGTGAATGACATGGGATCAAACAATACCACCCAGCCATATTCCAGTCAAAAGCATTCAGAGGGGTCAGGCCTGGGTAGGCACATACATCCTGGATCTCAAATGTAGTTAGTTTTCCAGGGTTCCCATGATGATAGTTCATCTCTTTTCTGTGTCGTCGTCATCATCATCATCATCATCATCATCATCAGTTGTATGATTGTTTTTGCTTGTTTTAGGATTCTTGACAGCTTTATTTTCTTGATTACTTTATTTTCTTACAGCACCTGGATAAAATGTTTAAACATAAAGACCTCCAGCAGAAGTTGGTGGATGCCAGGCTAGAGCAGGCCCAAGAACAAATGAAAGAAGTAGAGGAGAAACATAAACGGGAGAAAGAATTTGTAAGTGTTGTTACATTTCTTGCATTCCCAGACCATATTCCAAGGTTCAGCCAACTTGATGCCGTCAATGAAGTTTTCTAGTGGTTTCAAGAAAGGTTGCTATGCAGATTTTCAGTTCAGTGCCAACAGTTATTTTAAGCTGAAAGAGTCATTATGCAATATGACGACTTTGTGACAATGTTGACAGGTCAAATGTAGACATTAGGGTTAAGCTGCAGTTGTGAGGGTTAGGCACTAGAGGGAGGGTTAGGGTATGGGCAGAAAAACTCACCTGAACGACGGAAAGGTTGAAGGTCTGACCCAGAAATGATGGTCACGTGGCCGCCAGGACCCAGCGTTGGAACTGCTGCAGCCATCAGGGTCAAGTAAGTCACCAATGGGCCACCAGGGGCAATGTCGACCTTCTAACATTGTCAACATCATGAATGTCAACATGGTAAACATCTACATTATGACCATATCAGCATTCTCATGTCGACATGATGAATGGTAACATTCTGACTATTGATATATCATACCCAACCCATTTGATCATTTCAGGTTATTGCATCCAATTGCATCCAATTGGTCATTTCAGATTCTGTACTAAGGGCATAGCATTTAGCAAATGTAGTTATCACTAGTTATTACAATTGAGAAGCACTGCGACAACAGCACTGAATCTGACATGGACAAAACTTAGCTCACCTGCTGGTGAGCAGGTTGTGGGAGACGCTGTGGGCCATGGGGGTTTTCAGGCAACTAAGTGTGTTCTTGCCTGTATGCATGTCTGTCACTTCTTCATTGATACTCATTGTTATCCAGCAGAGGTTCAAAAACTTTGATTTCTACTGAACAGTAATACCTTAGAGTCATATTTAGATTCATCACATGTGTATTTCCTGCTTAGATTCACTGGGGGGTCATTCCGAGTTGTTTGCTCGGTATTTTTTTCTCGCAACGGAGCGATTAGTCGCTAATGCACATGCGCAATGCCCGCAGTGCGACTGCGCCAAGTAAATTTGCTATGCAGTTAGGTATTTTACTCACGGCATTACGAGGTTTTTTCTTCGTTCTGGTGATCGTAATGTGATTGACAGGAAGTGGGTGTTTCTGGGCGGAAACAGGCCGTTTTATGGGTGTGTGCGAAAAAACGCTACCGTTTCTGGGAAAAACGTGGGAGTGGCTGGAGAAACGGAGGAGTGTCTGGGCGAACGCTGGGTGTGTTTGTGACGTCAAACCAGGAACGACAAGCACTGAACTGATCGCAGATGCCGAGTAAGTGTGGAGCTACTCAGAAACTGCTAAGAAGTGTCTATTCGCAATTCTGCTAATCTTTCGTTCGCAATATTGATAAGCTAAGATTCACTCCCAGTAGGCGGCGGCTTAGCGTGTGCAAAGCTGCTAAAAGCAGCTTGCGAGCGAACAACTCGGAATGACCCCCACTGTTCCAAGTCATGCTGGTTTCCTTTAGAAGTGCTGGTAAAGGTCTGTCCCGGCGAGTTGACTCGGGTCTGGGATTCAAGGTCGACACCAATTGGTTGATACACATTAGGTTGGCACCAGAAATAGGTTGACACGGTCAAAAGGTCGACATGAACAAGGTCGACATGGGAAACGGTCGACATGAGGTTTTTTTTACTTTTTTGGTGTCGTTTTCTTCATAAAGTGACGGGGAACCCCAATTAGTGCACCATGTCCCCTCGCATGGCTCGCTTCACTCGCCATGCTTCGGGCAAGGTACCTTGCTCCTATGCCACTGCACTCAGGACACAGGTTACTATTCCCAATTATAGTCCACGTGGATCGTAAAGTATGAAAAAGTTAAAAAAATGAAAATAATGTGAAAAACTCATGTCGACCTTTTTCCATATCGACATTATTCATGTCGACCTTTTGTCCACGTCGACATATTTCTGGTGTCGACCTAAGGTGTGTCGACCAGTTGGTGTCGAGCTGATTGGTGTCGACCTGGAATCCGGATACCGTTGACTCTTTGTATCTTTTGGATCTACAAAAAAATGTCTGCACTGTGAATGTGCCAATCAGTGTTGGTGATATCAGACACTGATTGGAGGGCCAGCCAGAGCACAGCTGAAAAAAGCAAGAAGAACACCTCTTCCATGCTTTTCTTTACTTCTGCCGGTAAGAAGACAGAGAACTCAATCTAGAAATTACGTTATGTTTGTCAGAAAAGTTGAGAAAGATTTGCTTCTCTAATCTATATAAATACTGTTCCTGCACAGCCCACATTAAAATTTATGAGGTCTGCAAAATAAGAACATCAAAATGAAAAGGCAGAGAAATCTGTGATTTCTCTGCACTTTTCAACTAGTTAAATACAGAGAAAATAATTGGCTTTCTATAGCATTTTAAAAGCCTTTTTATACTTTATTAAATAGACCCTGAGGTGAGAGGTGGTACACTGGGATAGAAACAAACTGCATAGTGCACATCAAAACAAACAGACACAGAGACCCAGGTGATCCCAGCAGCTACTACTGTATGTACAGTGCGTCCGGAAAGTATTCACAGTGCTTTACTTTTTCCACATTTTGTTATGTTACAGCTTTATTCCAAAATGGAATAAATAATTTTTTCCCCTCAAAGGGCCTAATTCTGGCCCTCATTCCGAGTTGTTCGCTCGTTCTTTTTCATCGCATCGCAGCGATTTTCCGCAAACTGCGCATGCGCAATGTTCGCACTGCGACTGCGCCAAGTAAATTTGCTAAGAAGTTTGGTATTTTACTCACGGCATTACGAGGTTTTTTCTTCGTTCTGGTGATCGTTGTGTGATTGACAGGAAGTGGGTGTTTCTGGGCGGAAACTGGCCGTTTTATGGGAGTGTGTGAAAAAACGTTGCCGTTTCTGGGAAAAACGTGGGAGTGGCTGGAGAAACGGGGGAGTGTCTGGCCGAACGCTGGGTGTGTTTGTGACGTCAAACCAGGAACGAAACTGACTGAACTGATCGCAGTGGCAGAGTAAGTGTCGAGCTACTCAGAAACTGCTAAGAAATTTCTATTCGCAATTTTGAGAATCTTTCGTTCGCAATTTTGCTAAGCTAAGATTCACTACAAGTAGGCGGCGGCTTAGCGTGTGCAATGCTGCTAAAAGCAGCTTGCGAGCGAACAACTCGGAATGAGGGCCTCTGAGTTGATCGCAGCAAATTTGTTAGCAGTTGGGCAAAACCATGTGCACTGCAGGGGGGTGGGGGGGGCAGATGTAACATGTGCAGAGAAATTTAGATTTGGGTGGAGTGTATTCAAACTGAAATCTAAATTGCAGTGTAATAATAAAGCAGCCAGTATTTACCCTGCACAGAAACAAAATAACCCACCCAAATCTAACTCTCTCTGCAAATGTTATATCTGCCCCCCCTGCAGTGCACATGGTTTTGCCCAATTGCTAACAAACTTGCTGCTGCGATCAACTCAGAATTACCCCAATACCCCATAACGATTATGTGAAAAAAGTTTTTTTGAATCTGATTGAACATCTCTGGAGAGATCTGAAAATGGCTGTGCACTGACGCTTCCCATCCAACCTGATAGAGCTTGAGAGGTGCTGCAAAGAGGAATGGGCGAAACTGCTCAAAGATAGGTGTGCCAAGCTTGTGGCATCATATTCAAAAGACTTGAGGCTATAATTGCTGCCAAAGGTGCATCAAAAAAGTATTGAGCAAAAGCTGTGAATACTTATGTACATGTGATTTCTTAGTTATTTATTATTAATAAATTAGCAAAAATCTAAAAAAGCTTTCACGTAGTCATTATGGTGTATTGCGTGTAGAATTTTGAGAGAATTTATTCTATTTTGGAATAAGGCTGTAACATAACAAAATGTGGAAAAAGTGAAGCGATGTGAATACTTTCCGGATGCACTGTATGTGCATGTGTGTGTCCTCCCTTATAACAATAAATGACCCCATAATATTAATACACCCCTACCCCTGATAATCAGAGCCACTTTTAGGGCCGGGAAAGCCATGCAATGGCATGGAGTGCCTGGAAGCCTGCGGCCACAGCCACTGTCTGTTTAGGACAGTATTCAATGTAGTCTGACCATTTATATGGAATACTGTTGAAAATGTCCCACCCAAAATGACCACCGCCTCAGAGGAGACACTTCCAAAGGATGCTAGAGGAGGTGGTGGTTATTTTGGGAGGGACATTTACTAAATGGAGGAGATGGGCGCGAACAGCGCAGCAGTGCCAGGACTGCTGCGGAATCAAACCCCTGACAATGAGCAGGTAATGTGGCATAATTGTAAAGGGCATTACTATGTGAGGTATAATATTGTGTCAGGGGCATAATTGTGTGGGGCATAATATGGTGTCATGGGCATTACTGTGTGTGGCATAATATGGTGTACGGGGCACTATTGTGTCAGTTTAAGATAGTCTTTTCCTTCAAGATTATGCCCATGGCAATGAGGCCATCCCCCCTTTTTTGGATGCACGTGCCTTTTTTGCAATGTCTGTGGGAGGGGGGACTGCATTTTTTAATTTCCGCACTGGGAGCCAAATTGCCTAGAAACAGCCCAGCTGATAATATTACTATATAACTCACTCCACAGAGAAAGGAGTCCATGGCACATTCCCTCTATGTTCCCAATGTACAGTGCAGGTATTTTAGAGCCACCAAGTCCCCCCCCCCCCCTTCCCCCCATCCCCACCTCAACACATACGCACACACACACCACACTCATGCTGCTAAAAAGATCAGCATCTGTTCTGATGGGGAAAGGGGCAGCCTGCCATACCTAAACATGCCAGTGACGTGCCATGGCATGAGGCAGGTGAGGCAGAGCCTTTCCTGTCATACAAACATCTGTGCCAGAGTTTTAACTGTATAAAGTATATGAAAAATACAGAGAATTTGTTTGAAATATCTTCTTTGCATTATTCTAATAATTTTTATAGCCAAATCTCTGACGTAAAAAGTATATGGCAGGTGAGGCAGTGCCTCCCCTGCCTATCTTTTCTGCACATCTCTGATCAAAACTCACCAAACTTCCAGGAGTTTATAATGCTGCACCTGTGTATAATACCCACATGTACCCTTTGGCTCATATATTGCATGTAAATCTGGCTCTGGCACTAGCCGCTCCCTCCTGAGCCATTTAGCTCACTGCACGTCCCTGAAACATGCCTAGTGAGAAATACACCACTGGATCTCTACATTTCAAACAATTGTACAGTGGTTAAACACACACAAAAAACACACGGCCCATGGGCAGTGGTGGAAGGGAGAGGGTCTGAAATGAGGGCATGGAGTACCCAGGGCCAGATTAAGGATTGTATGAGCTCAGAGAAATGAAGTTGGTTGGGCTCTCAACAATGGAATGGCCCCTTAACTTGCCCCTCCCCCCCTCCAATATGGCCACAGTCTTTCCCCCGTTTGCCACACAGTGCACCCCACCCGGGTGGCCCCTCCCACATGCCACTCAAGTACTCATCTCCTGAGGCATCTTCCAGCTCTATGTTCTGCATGCAAAGACTGCATATTGGGGCAGATGTATTAAGCCTGGAGAAGTGATAAAGCAGTGATAAGTGCAAGGTGATAACAAACCAGCCAATCAGCTCCTAACTGCCAATTTACATATTGGAGTCGATTGGCTGGTGGGTTATCACCTTGCACTTATCACTGCTTTATCACTTCTCCAGGCTTAAAACATCTGCCCCATAGTCCTGAGTTCCCTCATCAGCAGCACAGACGTGATGTGTCACATGACGATGATGAGGAGACTCGTGAGCCGCTCTGCAATGTATGGAGCCGTGGCAGCCCCAGTCCACGGACACGACGGCGAGAACACTTGTTCTTGCATATTGCAGGGTCAGACTGACCCTGTGTGGGGGCCTACATAGGGGAAGGGGGGCAACTTGATCTGCCACCTGGCAGCACTCACATGACCACTTGCATCCAAGATAACCAAATCTTCACTGTTTTGTGGTAAAAGTATTGTGTTATTTCTATGTAGTAACTGAAGACAGCAACCCTAGCATCTTAAGATCATAAATATTTTTATCTAGCTCGACACATCCTTCAGGCATTGCCATCTGTATATACCGTCTATCCATATACTCTTCCTAAACAATCTGATTAAGGAGGCAGCTGTTACATTTTGTCTTTCTCTATTACTTGGCAGCTGTGACTCTTATTTATTATTGCTTAGTTTAACAGTACATACACAGATGCTTATTAATACATAATGTTCTTTTAGCTCGAGAATTGTATTTATTGACCGTAATAACAATAAATCACGGGAAAACATACCGTGTTTTAAAAAATATATTTTCTCAAACTATATGATTAGTAATGCTCTGGCATAACATTAAACAATGTATAATTTATTCATTGTATACAATTTTTTATTCACTGAAAGTAATTTATGAACTGAAAAAAATGTTAATGTGCTGGGACAGTTCTCTGTGCAAAAGCAGCTACTTGGCTGCTGCGCGTTATATGATAATGTCCATTTGTGTTCCCTGAATGAAATGTACAATTAAAGCTTCACTTCCACATTCTACATATCATATCATGTCATGGTTGGGTAACCTTAACTTAAAGCTTCTCTATTTATCCCCTGAATGGAGCCTCATTTCATGTTAAATAAGTCAAGAGAAGATACATTGGAGGTGTCATTTGATGTGACACACATATATTTTGTGTGAGATGGGGCAATGACTGAAGAGACACAGGGGGCATGAGCTGGAGTGACATGGGGCAATGACTGAAGAGACACAGGGGGCATAAGCTAGAGAGACACAGAGGTAATGGCAGGATAGACACAGGGGACAATGACTGGAGAGACATGGGGCAATGACTGAAGAGACACAGGGGGCATGAGCTGGAGTGACATGGGGCAATGACTGAAGAGACACAGGGGGCATGAGCTGGAGTGACATGGGGCAATGACTGAAGAGACACAGGGGGCATGAGCTGGAGTGAGATGGGGCAATGACTGAAGAGACACAGGGGGCATGAGCTGGAGTGACATGGGGCAATGACTGAAGAGACACAGGGGGCATGAGCTGGAGTGAGATGGGGCAATGACTGTAGAGACACAGGGGGTATGAGCTGGAGTGACATGGGGCAATGATTGAAGAGACACAGGGGGCATGAGCTGGAGTGAGATGGGGCAATGACTGAAGAGACACAGGAGGCATAAGCTGGAGTGAGATGGGGCAATGACTGAAGAGACACAGGGGGCATGAGCTGGAGTGAGATGGGGCAATGACTGAAGAGACACAGGGGGCATGAGCTGGAGTGAGATGGGGCAATGACTGAAGAGACACAGGGGGAATGAGCTGGAGTGACATGGGGCAATGACTGAAGAGACACAGGGGGCATAAGCTGGAGTGAGATGGGGCAATGACTGAAGAGACACAGGAGGCATAAGCTGGAGTGAGATGGGGCAATGACTGAAGAGACACAGGAGGCATAAGCTGGAGTGAGATGGGGCAATGACTGAAGAGACACAGGGGGCATAAGCTAGAGAGACACAGAGGTAATGGCAGGATAGACACAGGGGACAATGGCTGGAGAGAGACTAGGGAAGAGCTGTGAGACACAGAGGTAATGATAGGAGAGGTACAGGGACAATGACTGAAGAAACACTAGGGAAGAGCTGGAAAGACACAGAAGGCATGAGCTGGAGAGACACAGAGGTAATGGAAGGAGAGACACAGGGACAATGACTGGAGAGACACTAGAAACAATGTCTGGAGAAACATAGTGTGCAATGTCTGGAAAGACATAAGGCGCATGAGCTGGAGAGAGATACAGGGGTCCTGAGCTGGATAGAGACAGGGTGCATGGGCTGGAGAGATAGAGAAGCAATGGTTAGAGAAACATAAGATCTATTGCTTCAAAGACACAGCCTGGCATGCACTGGAGACAGACGCAATGAGTGGTTGGACACAGGAAGCATGAGTTTGGAGAGATATGGGAACAATGGCTGGAGAGACATAGGAGCAATGGCTGGAGAGAGATAGGAGCAATGGCTGGAGAGACATAGGGTGCAATGGCTGGAAAAGACACAGGGGAGCATGAACTGGAGAGACACAGGAGCAATGACTGAATAGACACAGCAGGACATGCACTGGAGATACACAGGACAATGGCTGTTGAAACACATGCAATGGGTGGTGGGACATGGGACATTAGCTGGAGTGAAACAGGGGGAAATGACTGAAGAGACATAGGAGGCATGAGTTGGAGAGACACAGTTGTAATGGCTGAAGAGACGTGAGGCATGAGGCTGGAGAGAATTAGGGGTAATAGGCTGGAGACTATTCACAAATGACAGGTTTTGAAGAAAAAACTGGGGCAGAGTAACCTTCATTAAGACGCCAGTTCTGATGAAACCATATTACTGGTAGAAATTGTATACTAGGTTATCAAATACAGTTTAATAATACAAAATTGTTTGATCAGGGAAGTTCACATTTTGCCCTTGCCCAAAATTATGTTACTGTGTATTATCTGTTTGATCCTCTATTGTATAATTATGGCATTATGCTCTGTTTCTGGAATTTTTATTTAATTTACGATTGCAGTCACCTGTGTTGAAATATCCTTATCATCAATTAATTTGTTCAACACAGGTGACTGCAATCATCATTTAAGACATAGGCCCTTTTCTTCCCAACTTCATTAAGTTATTAGCTCCACATTTAATACGAAGACCTCAGTTTACATTGTTATCCCCCTAAATTACAGGCTTACCATACTATCCCTTTCAACCAGGATGCTCATGGATCACACAGGTTCTGTGGCTGATTAAAACAAGGGGAAATGCAGGCTTAAAGTCAGCTAGCCACAGAATCTGTGTAAATCATTGTGTTCCAGTTTAAAGGTCAGCCTACTAAAATTAATCATGTTATATTATCCCGTATTACCCCAACATTTAATAAAAACAGTTCCCATATTAAATTTATAGTACCCACATGAATAGACCTCACATAACATTAATATTCCAAACAGCCAATAATAACAACACACACAGTACTTTAAATGCCCCCTTATTGTAATAATAGCTCGTTTTGGCCCTCACTTACATGTATAACCTCTCCCACAGACATTACATTAATACCAACAATACCACCACCAAAACTATGCAACTGATATGATGAAGTTTAATGCTGTGGGAGGCAGACTCTGGTCACATGTATTACAGGCTGGATGGACACTGGCCCATGTGATATGGAGGGATGGGCAGGAGCAGGATCCAAAAGCGAAAGGGAAGTGGAAAACAGGGGGAAGGAATGGGGTGTAATACATGGGAAGGAAGATGTGAACCATAAGAAAGAGGAATGGATCAGCTTCCTACCCTGACTGGCTATTCACACTGTCTATTATCCTAAGCATTCTCTCCTAGGGTAGCTCATGGAGCTGAACCAGACAGTTAATATACATTGCTTGTAATTGGGGAGTGACCCTTATAGTCCTGATGGTACCACAGATGCTCCCTCCCCTCAGCATCCCCCATGCCAGTACAAGTGTGGAATAGCAAATGGAAAAATAAATAAACAGAGTAAATAGGTAGTAAGGGATAATAACATCTGAATCTGTATAAAATACACATTTATTAGCATAAATTCAATAATATAATTAAGTTGGTAGCAATTATATTGGGAAAGTGCACCCATCATTAATAACAGAGGGCAGTAAAAACTATGGTGGTCATTCCGAGTTGATCGCTCGTCAGCAGTTTTTAGCAGCCGTGCAAACGCTATGCCGCCTCCCACTGGGAGTGTATTTTAGCTTAGCAGAAGTGCGAACATAGGAATCGCAGAGTGGCTACAAAATAATTTTGTGCAGGTTCAGAGTAGCTTTAAACCTACTCAGCGCTTGCGATGACTTCAGACTGTTCAGTTCCTGTTTTGACATCACAAACACGCCCTTCATTCGCCCAGCCACGCCTGTGTTTCTGCTGGCACGCCTGCGTTTTACCAAACACTCCCTGAAAACGGTCAGTTGACACCCAGAAATGCCCACTTCATGTCAATCACTCTGCGACCAGCAGTGCGACTGAAAAGCTTCGCTAGACCCTGTGTGAAACGACATTGTTTGTTGTAATAGTATGTCGTGCGTGCGCATTGTGCCGCATACGCATGCGCAGAAGTGCCGTTTTTTTGCCTCATCGCTGCACATCGAAAAAATGCAGCTAGCGATCAACTCAGAATGACCACCTATGTCTGAGTAAAAATGTATGGAGAAACATCCAAGGTTGAAATATGGGATTAAAAGACAGCTAATGACAGTCATATAGGCATTAGTGATGAGCGGGTTCGGTTTCTCGGAAACCGAACCCCCCCCGAACTTCTCGCTTTTTACACGGGTCCGAGGCAGACTCGATCTTCCCGCCTTGCTCGGCTAACCCGAGCACGCCCGAACGTCATCATCCCGCTGTCGGATTCTCGCGAGGCTCGTATTCTATCGCGAGACTCGGATTCTATATAAGGAGCCGCGCGTCGCCGCCATTTTCACACGTGCATTGAGATTGATAGGAAGAGGACGTGGCTGGCGTCCTCTCCGTTTAGAATAGAAATAGATAGTGAGAGTGAGACACTTGATTTACTGGAGCTTAGGAGTACTCAGAGAGTGCAGAGTTTCCTAGTGACTGACCAGTGACCACCAGTGCAGTTTTATTATTATTTAATATAATCCGTTCTCTGCCTGAAAAAAAACGATACACAGTGACACAGTATACCATATCTGTGCTCAGCCTCAGTGTGCTGCATCATCTATGTATATCTGACTGTGCTGAGTGCTCACTGCTCACACAGCTTAATTGTGGGGGAGACTGGGGAGCAGTTATAGCAGGAGTACATATATTTAACAGTGCACACTTTTGCTGCCAGAGTGCCACTGCCAGTGTGACTGACCAGTGACCAGTGACCACCAGTATATTGTGATTGTCTGCCTGAAAAAGTTAAACACTCGTCGTGTGGTGTTTTTATTCTATAAACGCATTCTGCTGACAGTGTCCAGCAGGTCCGTCATTATATAATATATACCTGTCCTGCAGTAGTGATATATATATATTTTTTATATCATTATCATCCAGTCTATACTAGCAGCAGACGCAGTACGGTAGTCCACGGCTGTAGCTACCTCTGTGTCGGCAGTCACTCGTCCATAATTGTATACCTACCTGTGGTGGTTTTTTTTTTTTCTATCTTCTTCATACTAGTAGTTAACTTTAGGAGTCTGCAGTGCTGACAGTGTCCAGCAGGTCCGTCATTATATAATATATACCTGTCCGGCTGCAGTAGTGATATATATATATTTTTTATATCATTATCATCCAGTCTATATTAGCAGCAGACGCAGTACGGTAGTCCACGGCTGTAGCTACCTCTGTGTCGGCAGTCGCTCGTCCATCCATAATTGTATACCACCTACCTGTGGTGTTTTTTTTTTCTATCTTCTTGATACTAGTAGCTTACTTTAGGAGTCTGCAGTGCTGACAGTGTCCAGCAGGTCCGTCATTATATAATATATACCTGCCCGGCTGCAGTAGTGATATATATATATTTTTTATATCATTATCATCCAGTCTATATTAGCAGCAGACGCAGTACGGTAGTCCACGGCTGTAGCTACCTCTGTGTCGGCAGTCGCTCGTCCATCCATAATTGTATACCACCTACCTGTGGTGGTTTTTTTTTCTATCTTCTTGATACTAGTAGCTTACTTTAGGAGTCTGCAGTGCTGACAGTGTCCAGCAGGTCCGTCATTATATAATATATACCTGTCCGGCTGCAGTAGTGATATATATATATTTTTTATATCATTATCATCCAGTCTATACTAGCAGCAGACGCAGTACGGTAGTTCACGGCTGTAGCTACCTCTGTGTCGGCAGTCGCTCGTCCATAATTGTATACCTACCTGTGGTGGTTTTTTTTTTTTTTCTATCTTCTTCATACTAGTAGTTAACTTTAGGAGTCTGCAGTGCTGACAGTGTCCAGCAGGTCCGTCATTATATAATATATACCTGTCCGGCTGCAGTAGTGATATATATATTTTTTATATCATTATCATCCAGTCTATATTAGCAGCAGACGCAGTACGGTAGTCCACGGCTGTAGCTACCTCTGTGTCGGCAGTCGCTCGTCCATCCATAATTGTATACCACCTACCTGTGGTGTTTTTTTTTTCTATCTCCTTGATACTAGTAGCTTACTTTAGGAGTCTGCAGTGCTGACAGTGTCCAGCAGGTCCGTCATTATATAATATATACCTGTCCGGCTGCAGTAGTGATATATATATATTTTTTATATCATTATCATCCAGTCTATATTAGCAGCAGACGCAGTACGGTAGTCCACGGCTGTAGCTACCTCTGTGTCGGCAGTCGCTCGTCCATCCATAATTGTATACCACCTACCTGTGGTGTTTTTTTTTTCTATCTCCTTGATACTAGTAGCTTACTTTAGGAGTCTGCAGTGCTGACAGTGTCCAGCAGGTCCGTCATTATATAATATATACCTGTCCGGCTGCAGTAGTGATATATATATATATTTTTTATATCATTATCATCCAGTCTATACTAGCAGCAGACGCAGTACGGTAGTTCACGGCTGTAGCTACCTCTGTGTCGGCAGTCGCTCGTCCATAATTGTATACCTACCTGTGGTGGGTTTTTTTTTTTTTCTATCTTCTTCATACTAGTAGTTAACTTTAGGAGTCTGCAGTGCTGACAGTGTCCAGCAGGTCCGTCATTATATAATATATACCTGTCCGGCTGCAGTAGTGATATATATATATATTTTTTATATCATTATCATCCAGTCTATACTAGCAGCAGACGCAGTACGGTAGTCCACGGCTGTAGCTACCTCTGTGTCGGCAGTCGCTCGTCCATCCATAATTGTATACCACCTACCTGTGGTGTTTTTTTTTCTATCTCCTTGATACTAGTAGCTTACTTTAGGAGTCTGCAGTGCTGACAGTGTCCAGCAGGTCCGTCATTATATAATATATACCTGTCCGGCTGCAGTAGTGATATATATATATATTTTATATCATTATCATCCAGTCTATATTAGCAGCAGACGCAGTACGGTAGTCCACGGCTCTAGCTACCTCTGTGTCGGCAGTCGCTCGTCCATCCATAATTGTATACCACCTACCTGTGGTGTTTTTTTTTTTTTTCTATCTTCTTGATACTAGTAGCTTACTTTAGGAGTCTGCAGTGCTGACAGTGTCCAGCAGGTCCGTCATTATATAATATATACCTGTCCGGCTGCAGTAGTGATATATATATATTTTTTATATCATTATCATCCAGTCTATATTAGCAGCAGACGCAGTACGGTAGTCCACGGCTGTAGCTACCTCTGTGTCGGCAGTCGCTCGTCCATCCATAATTGTATACCACCTACCTGTGGTGTTTTTTTTTTTCTATCTTCTTGATACTAGTAGCTTACTTTAGGAGTCTGCAGTGCTGACAGTGTCCAGCAGGTCCGTCATTATATAATATATACCTGTCCGGCTGCAGTAGTGATATATATATATTTTTTATATCATTATCATCCAGTCTATACTAGCAGCAGGCGCAGTACGGTAGTTCACGGCTGTAGCTACCTCTGTGTCGGCAGTCGCTCGTCCATAATTGTATACCTACCTGTGGTGGTTTTTTTTTTTTTTCTATCTTCTTCATACTAGTAGTTAACTTTAGGAGTCTGCAGTGCTGACAGTGTCCAGCAGGTCCGTCATTATATAATATATACCTGTCCGGCTGCAGTAGTGATATATATATATATTTTTTATATCATTATCATCCAGTCTATATTAGCAGCAGACGCAGTACGGTAGTCCACGGCTCTAGCTACCTCTGTGTCGGCAGTCGCTCGTCCATCCATAATTGTATACCACCTACCTGTGGTGGTTTTTTTTACTATCTCCTTGATACTAGTAGCTTACTTTAGGAGTCTGCAGTGCTGACAGTGTCCAGCAGGTCCGTCATTATATAATATATACCTGTCCGGCTGCAGTAGTGATATATATATATTTTTTATATCATTATCATCCAGTCTATACTAGCAGCAGACGCAGTACGGTAGTTCACGGCTGTAGCTACCTCTGTGTCGGCAGTCGCTCGTCCATAATTGTATACCTACCTGTGGTGGGTTTTTTTTTTTCTATCTTCTTCATACTAGTAGTTAACTTTAGGAGTCTGCAGTGCTGACAGTGTCCAGCAGGTCCGTCATTATATAATATATACCTGTCCGGCTGCAGTAGTGATATATATATATATATATTTTTTATATCATTATCATCCAGTCTATATTAGCAGCAGACGCAGTACGGTAGTCCACGGCTGTAGCTACCTCTGTGTCGGCAGTCGCTCGTCCATCCATAATTGTATACCACCTACCTGTGGTGTTTTTTTTTTCTATCTCCTTGATACTAGTAGCTTACTTTAGGAGTCTGCAGTGCTGACAATGTCCAGCAGGTCCGTCATTATATAATATATACCTGTCCGGCTGCAGTAGTGATATATATATATTTTTTATATCATTATCATCCAGTCTATATTAGCAGCAGACGCAGTACGGTAGTCCACGGCTCTAGCTACCTCTGTGTCGGCAGTCGCTCGTCCATCCATAATTGTATACCACCTACCTGTGGTGTTTTTTTTTTTTCTATCTTCTTGATACTAGTAGCTTACTTTAGGAGTCTGCAGTGCTGACAGTGTCCAGCAGGTCCGTCATTATATAATATATATACCTGTCCGGCTGCAGTAGTGATATATATATATTTTTTATATCATTATCATCCAGTCTATATTAGCAGCAGACGCAGTACGGTAGTCCACGGCTGTAGCTACCTCTGTGTCGGCAGTCGCTCGTCCATCCATAATTGTATACCACCTACCTGTGGTGTTTTTTTTTTTCTATCTTCTTGATACTAGTAGCTTACTTTAGGAGTCTGCAGTGCTGACAGTGTCCAGCAGGTCCGTCATTATATAATATATACCTGTCCGGCTGCAGTAGTGATATATATATATTTTTTATATCATTATCATCCAGTCTATACTAGCAGCAGATGCAGTACGGTAGTTCACGGCTGTAGCTACCTCTGTGTCGGCAGTCGCTCGTCCATCCATAATTGTATACCACCTACCTGTGGTGTTTTTTTTTTCTATCTCCTTGATACTAGTAGCTTACTTTAGGAGTCTGCAGTGCTGACAGTGTCCAGCAGGTCCGTCATTATATAATATATACCTGTCCGGCTGCAGTAGTGATATATATATATTTTTTATATCATTATCATCCAGTCTATACTAGCAGCAGACGCAGTACGGTAGTTCACGGCTGTAGCTACCTCTGTGTCGGCAGTCGCTCGTCCATAATTGTATACCTACCTGTGGTGGGTTTTTTTTTTTCTATCTTCTTCATACTAGTAGTTAACTTTAGGAGTCTGCAGTGCTGACAGTGTCCAGCAGGTCCGTCATTATATAATATATACCTGTCCGGCTGCAGTAGTGATATATATATATATATATTTTTTATATCATTATCATCCAGTCTATATTAGCAGCAGACGCAGTACGGTAGTCCACGGCTGTAGCTACCTCTGTGTCGGCAGTCGCTCGTCCATCCATAATTGTATACCACCTACCTGTGGTGTTTTTTTTTTCTATCTCCTTGATACTAGTAGCTTACTTTAGGAGTCTGCAGTGCTGACAATGTCCAGCAGGTCCGTCATTATATAATATATACCTGTCCGGCTGCAGTAGTGATATATATATATTTTTTATATCATTATCATCCAGTCTATATTAGCAGCAGACGCAGTACGGTAGTCCACGGCTCTAGCTACCTCTGTGTCGGCAGTCGCTCGTCCATCCATAATTGTATACCACCTACCTGTGGTGTTTTTTTTTTTTCTATCTTCTTGATACTAGTAGCTTACTTTAGGAGTCTGCAGTGCTGACAGTGTCCAGCAGGTCCGTCATTATATAATATATATACCTGTCCGGCTGCAGTAGTGATATATATATATATTTTTTATATCATTATCATCCAGTCTATATTAGCAGCAGACGCAGTACGGTAGTCCACGGCTGTAGCTACCTCTGTGTCGGCAGTCGCTCGTCCATCCATAATTGTATACCACCTACCTGTGGTGTTTTTTTTTTTCTATCTTCTTGATACTAGTAGCTTACTTTAGGAGTCTGCAGTGCTGACAGTGTCCAGCAGGTCCGTCATTATATAATATATACCTGTCCGGCTGCAGTAGTGATATATATATATTTTTTATATCATTATCATCCAGTCTATACTAGCAGCAGATGCAGTACGGTAGTTCACGGCTGTAGCTACCTCTGTGTCGGCAGTCGCTCGTCCATAATTGTATACCTACCTGTGGTGGTTTTTTTTTTTTTTTCTATCTTCTTCATACTAGTAGTTAACTTTAGGAGTCTGCAGTGCTGACAGTGTCCAGCAGGTCCGTCATTATATAATATATACCTGTCCGGCTGCAGTAGTGATATATATATATATTTTTTATATCATTATCATCCAGTCTATATTAGCAGCAGACGCAGTACGGTAGTCCACGGCTGTAGCTACCTCTGTGTCGGCAGTCGCTCGTCCATCCATAATTGTATACCACCTACCTGTGGTGTTTTTTTTTCTATCTCCTTGATACTAGTAGCTTACTTTAGGAGTCTGCAGTGCTGACAGTGTCCAGCAGGTCCGTCATTATATAATATATACCTGTCCGGCTGCAGTAGTGATATATATATATTTTTTATATCATTATCATCCAGTCTATACTAGCAGCAGATGCAGTACGGTAGTTCACGGCTGTAGCTACCTCTGTGTCGGCAGTCGCTCGTCCATAATTGTATACCTACCTGTGGTGGGTTTTTTTTTTTTTCTATCTTCTTCATACTAGTAGTTAACTTTAGGAGTCTGCAGTGCTGACAGTGTCCAGCAGGTCCGTCATTATATAATATATACCTGTCCGGCTGCAGTAGTGATATATATATATATTTTTTATATCATTATCATCCAGTCTATATTAGCAGCAGACGCAGTACGGTAGTCCACGGCTGTAGCTACCTCTGTGTCGGCAGTCGCTCGTCCATCCATAATTGTATACCACCTACCTGTGGTGTTTTTTTTTTCTATCTCCTTGATACTAGTAGCTTACTTTAGGAGTCTGCAGTGCTGACAGTGTCCAGCAGGTCCGTCATTATATAATATATACCTGTCCGGCTGCAGTAGTGATATATATATATTTTTTATATCATTATCATCCAGTCTATATTAGCAGCAGACGCAGTACGGTAGTCCACGGCTCTAGCTACCTCTGTGTCGGCAGTCGCTCGTCCATCCATAATTGTATACCACCTACCTGTGGTGTTTTTTTTTTTTCTATCTTCTTGATACTAGTAGCTTACTTTAGGAGTCTGCAGTGCTGACAGTGTCCAGCAGGTCCGTCATTATATAATATATACCTGTCCGGCTGCAGTAGTGATATATATATATTTTTTATATCATTATCATCCAGTCTATATTAGCAGCAGACGCAGTACGGTAGTCCACGGCTGTAGCTACCTCTGTGTCGGCAGTTGCTCGTCCATCCATAAATGTATACCACCTACCTGTGGTGTTTTTTTTTTTCTATCTCCTTGATACTAGTAGCTTACTTTAGGAGTCTGCAGTGCTGACAGTGTCCAGCAGGTCCGTCATTATATAATATATACCTGTCCGGCTGCAGTAGTGATATATATATATATTTTTTATATCATTATCATCCAGTCTATATTAGCAGCAGACGCAGTACGGTAGTCCACGGCTGTAGCTACCTCTGTGTCGGCAGTCGCTCGTCCATCCATAAGTATACTAGTATCCATCCATCTCCATTGTTTACCTGAGGTGCCTTTTAGTTGTGCCTATTAAAATATGGAGAACAAAAATGTTGAGGTTCCAAAAATAGGGAAAGATCAAGATCGACTTCCACCTCGTGCTGAAGCTGCTGCCACTAGTCATGGCCGAGACGATGAAATGCCATCAAAGTCGTCTGCCAAGGCCGATGCCCAATGTCATAGTACAGAGCATGTAAAATCCAAAACACCAAATATCAGTAAAAAAAGGACTCAAAAATCTAAAATAAAATTGTCGGAGGAGAAGCGTAAACTTGCCAATATGCCATTTACCACACGGAGTGGCAAGGAACGGCTGAGGCCCTGGCCTATGTTCATGGCTAGTGGTTCAGCTTCACATGAGGATGGAAGCACTCAGCCTCTCGCTAGAAAAATGAAAAGACTCAAGCTGGCAAAAGCACAGCAAAGAACTGTGCGTTTTTCGAAATCACAAATCCACAAGGAGAGTCCAATTGTGTCGTTTGCGATGCCTAACCTTCCCAACACTGGACGTGAAGAGCATGCGCCTTCCACCATTTGCACGCCCCCTGCAAGTGCTGGAAGGAGCACCCGCAGTCCAGTTCCTGATAGTCAGATTGAAGATGTCAGTGTTGAAGTACACCAGGATGAGGAGGATATGGGTGTTGCTGGCGCTGGGGAGGAAATTGACCAGGAGGATTCTGATGGTGAGGTGGTTTGTTTAAGTCAGGCACCCGGGGAGACACCTGTTGTCCGTGGGAGGAATAGGGCCATTGACATGCCTGGTGAAAATACCAAAAAAATCAGCTCTTCGGTGTGGAAGTATTTCAACAGAAATGCGGACAACATTTGTCAAGCCGTGTGTTGCCTTTGTCAAGCTGTAATAAGTAGGGGTAAGGACGTTAACCACCTCGGAACATCCTCCCTTATACGTCACCTGCAGCGCATTCATCATAAGTCAGTGACAAGTTCAAAAACTTTGGGCGACAGCGGAAGCAGTCCACTGACCAGTAAATCCCTTCCTCTTGTAACCAAGCTCGCGCAAACCACCCCACCAACTCCCTCAGTGTCAATTTCCTCCTTCCCCAGGAATGCCAATAGTCCTGCAGGCCATGTCACTGGCAATTCTGACGAGTCCTCTCCTGCCTGGGATTCCTCCGATGCATCCTTGCGTGTAATGCCTACTGCTGCTGGCGCTGCTGTTGTTGCTGCTGGGAGTCGATGGTCATCCCAGAGGGGAAGTCGTACTCGTAAGACCACTTTTACTACTTCCACCAAGCAATTGACTGTCCAACAGTCCTTTGCGAGGAAGATGAAATATCACAGCAGTCATCCTACTGCAAAGCGGATAACTGAGGCCTTGGCATCCTGGGCGGTGAGAAACGTGGTTCCGGTATCCATCATTACTGCAGAGCCAACTAGAGACTTGTTGGAGGTACTGTGTCCCCGGTACCAAATACCATCTAGGTTCCATTTCTCTAGGCAGGCGATACCGAAAATGTACACAGACCTCAGAAAAAGACTCACCAGTGTCCTAAAAAATGCAGTTGTACCCAATGTCCACTTAACCACGGACATGTGGACAAGTGGAGCAGGGCAGGCTCAGGACTATATGACTGTGACAGCCCACTGGGTAGATGTATGGACTCCCGCCGAAAGAACAGCAGCGGCGGCACCAGTAGCAGCATCTCGCAAACGCCAACTCTTTCCTAGGCAGGCTACGCTTTGTATCACCGCTTTCCAGAATACGCACACAGCTAAAAACCTCTTACGGCAACTGAGGAAGATCATCGCAGAATGGCTTACCCCCATTTGGACTCTCCTGTGGATTTGTGGCATCGGACAACGCCAGCAATATTGTGTGTGCATTAAATATGGGCAAATTCCAGCACGTCCCATGTTTTGCACATACCTTGAATTTGGTGGTGCAGAATTATTTAAAAAACGAGAGGGGCGTGCAAGAGATGCTGTCGGTGGCCAGAAGAATTGCGGGACACTTTCGGCGTACAGGCACCACGTACAGAAGACTGGAGCACCACCAAAAACGCCTGAACCTGCCCTGCCATCATCTGAAGCAAGAAGTGGTAACGAGGTGGAATTCAACCCTCTATATGCTTCAGAGGTTGGAGGAGCAGCAAAAGGCCATTCAAGCCTATACAACTGAGCACGATATAGGAGGTGGAATGCACCTGTCTCAAGCGCAGTGGAGAATGATTTCAACGTTGTGCAAGGTTCTGCAACCTTTTGAACTTGCCACACGTGAAGTCAGTTCAGACACTGCCAGCCTGAGTCAGGTCATTCCCCTCATCAGGCTTTTGCAGAAGAAGCTGGAGACATTGAAGGAGGAGCTAACATAGAGCGATTCCGCTAGGCATGTGGGACTTGTGGATGGAGCCCTTAATTCGCTTAACAAGGATTCACGGGTGGTCAATCTGTTGAAATCAGAGCACTACATTTTGTCCACCGTGCTCGATCCTAGATTTAAAACCTACCTTGGATCTCTCTTTCCGGCAGACACAAGTCTGCTGGGGTTCAAAGAACTGCTGGTGACAAAATTGTCAAGTCAAGCGGAACGCGACCTGTCAACATCTCCTCCTTCACATTCTCCCGCAACTGGGGGTGCGAGGAAAAGGCTCAGAATTCCGAGCCCACCCGCTGGCGGTGATGCAGGGCAGTCTGGAGCGACTGCTGATGCTGACATCTGGTCCGGACTGAAGGACCTGACAACGATTACGGACATGTCGTCTACTGTCACTGCATATGATTCTCTCCCCATTGAAAGAATGGTGGAGGATTATATGAGTGACCGCATCCAAGTAGGCACGTCAGACAGTCCGTACTTATACTGGCAGGAAAAAGAGGCAATTTGGAGGCCCTTGCACAAACTGGCTTTATTCTACCTAAGTTGCCCTCCCACAAGTGTGTACTCCGAAAGAGTGTTTAGTGCCGCCGCTCACCTTGTCAGCAATCGGCGTATGAGGTTACATCCAGAAAATGTGGAGAAGATGATGTTCATTAAAATGAATTATAATCAATTCCTCCGTGGAGACATTGACCAGCAGCAATTGCCTCCACAAAGTACACAGGGAGCTGAGATGGTGGATTCCAGTGGGGACGAATTGATAATCTGTGAGGAGGGGGATGTACACGGTGATATATCGGAGGATGATGATGAGGTGGACATCTTGCCTCTGTAGAGCCAGTTTGTGCAAGGAGAGATTAATTGCTTCTTTTTTGGTGGGGGTCCAAACCAACCCGTCATTTCAGTCACAGTCGTGTGGCAGACCCTGTCACTGAAATGATGGGTTGGTTAAAGTGTGCATGTCCTGTTTATACAACATAAGGGTGGGTGGGAGGGCCCAAGGACAATTCCATCTTGCACCTCTTTTTTCTTTCATTTTTCTTTGCGTCATGTGCAGGTTTGGGGAGTAGTTTTTGGAAGGGCCATCCTGCGTGACACTGCAGTGCCACTCCTAGATGGGCCAGGTGTTTGTGTCGGCCACTTGGGTCGCTTATCTTAGTCACACAGCTACCTCATTGCGCCTCTTTTTTTCTTTGCGTCATGTGCTGTTTGGGGGGTGTTTTTTGGAAGGGCCATCCTGCGTGACACTGCAGTGCCACTCCTAGATGGGCCAGGTGTTTGTGTCGGCCACTTGGGTCGCATATCTTAGTCACACAGCTACCTCATTGCGCCTCTTTTTTTCTTTGCGTCATGTGCTGTTTGGGGGGTGTTTTTTGGAAGGGCCATCCTGCGTGACACTGCAGTGCCACTCCTAGATGGGCCAGGTGTTTGTGTCGGCCACTTGGGTCGCTTATCTTAGTCACACAGCTACCTCATTGCGCCTCTTTTTTTCTTTGCGTCATGTGCTGTTTGGGGGGTGTTTTTTGGAAGGGCCATCCTGCGTGACACTGCAGTGCCACTCCTAGATGGGCCAGGTGTTTGTGTCGGCCACTAGGGTCGCTTATCTTAGTCACACAGCTACCTCATTGCGCCTCTTTTTTTTCTTCTTTGCGTCATGTGCTGTTTGGGGAGTAGTTTTTTGAAGGGCCATCCTGCGTGACACTGCAGTGCCACTCCTAGATGGGCCAGGTGTTTGTGTCGGCCACTTGGGTCGCTGAGCTTAGTCATCCAGCGACCTCGGTGCAAATTTTAGGACTAAAAATAATATTGTGGGGTGTGAGGTGTTCAGAATAGACTGAAAATGAGTGGAAATTATGGTTATTGAGGTTAATAATACTTTGGGATCAAAATGACCCCCAAATTCTATGATTTAAGCTGTTTTTTAGGGTTTTTTGAAAAAAACACCCGAATCCAAAACACACCCGAATCCGACAAAAAAAATTCGGTGAGGTTTTGCCAAAACGCGTTCGAACCCAAAACACGGCCGCGGAACCGAACCCAAAACCAAAACACAAAACCCGAAAAATTTCCGGTGCTCATCACTAATAGGCATTCAAGTAGGTTGCAGTAATGTTACCATCCAGTGATCCAGCAATGTGGTTAAAGAGTGTAGAATCTTCCAAACAGGGGTACCTCTCTGAAGTTTATAGCAATAACGATGCAGTACGGATGGTGTAATGGTTAGCATTACTACCTCACAGCACTGAGGTCATGGGTTCGATTCCCACCATGGTTCTACCTGTGCGGAGTTTGTATATTCTCACCGTACTTGCGTGGGTTTCCTCCTGGTACTCCGGTTTCCTCCCACAATCCAAAAATATACTGGTAGGTCAATTGGATCCCAACACAAATTAACACTAGTATGAATGTGTCTGTGTGTACATGTGGTAGGGAATATAGATTGTAAGCTCCACTGGGGCAGGGACCGATGTGAATGGGCAAATAGTCTCTGTAAAACGCTGCGGATTATGTGTGCGCTATATAAATAACTGGTAATAAATAACAATAATAAATAAATAACCTAGTCCTGAGGCTGCTCCTCCATCCCCCTGCCTCATGCCTTGACCATCTCTGCTTTCCTTACACCCTGCCATCAGGCTACCTCCCGCCTGCTTGCACCTCATGTCATCTGTCTGTCGCCCCTTCCTACTAGATTGTTAGCTCCTCAGAGCAGGGCCCTCTTTCCTCTTGTTGTCTAAGCCCTCTTCTCCACACATTTCACTCACAGCCCTTTCCTACTCCGCAACCATCTTTACCCGCTTTTTCTCCTGCTGGTAAAGGCTCATCTCTACCTATGGTCACCAGCTCCTAGTAGTGCGCTGATCACTCACTCGCTGCTTACATCTAAGCTGTATTATGTTTTGAGAATTGTGGTGCTCTCTGTTACCTGTACTCTATTTCTGTTATTTATTTACTGTAATGTTACGTTTTGTCTCCCTGTACTGGCCTTTGTACGGCGCTGCGAAACACTTGTGGCGCCTTATAAATAAAATGTAATAATAATAATAGCTGGAAAATAGTCCACAATTGTCTTTTCAAGGATAGAATGAATGGTTTCCAAAGTGACCAAATGGATGATAGACCCCCAATAATTCTGTTTAATGCATGTTGCATGTAATACCATGGAGCTTCCATTTCTTTTCCATGTGTGTAATTTGCTCTCTGAGCTATGGTGTTGAAATCCACTTAACTGCGCCTGTTAAAGGGTTTCTTTCCCATTTGTAATCTTCACTACTGTGGACTAGGCCTATAAATCAAGTGGTTTGCACAGAGCCCCCTTGACTCATGGGTCCATCTGCACTGCATAATCTGTCCCCAGTGCTGGTGCTACCAAAGGTGCCAGGGCTTATTTTCCCCACAATGTTTCCACACTGAGCTCCGTTTGCTGACGTGGAGGAGTAGATGCCTGCAGCTTCTTACACATGAAGCTGCCAGCTGTTACTCCTCCATATCATGGAAAACTAATAATGGTAATGTTTACGAGTAGATAAAGTCTACTAAGATAATGTAAATACAATTAAGATTCAGTCCCATCAGAAAATATGCATTTTTTAAATATGACTACTCTTACCCAAAAAACTTACAGCCTTAGAAGTCTACCTCAGGATGCCCCATTATAAACCTGGCCTTGCAACAGTCGGGATAAAATATTGCGGATGTTTTGATGCTGGTAGGAATTTGTGTTCCACCAAACTTAATTCTCTATGCCAGTAGCTGAGTATATAGTGATGTAGAGTTACTGTCAATGCTGATGATGTGCCCAGCCGCAGCACCACAGCTCTTACTAACCAACACTACATTTAGATGCAAATCTGGCACTAAATCGTAGCATCCAATTAGATGCTCTCTTCATTGCCTAATTTACTCAGCACATAAAAAGCTAATTGGTTATTTGCAGCTAAATCCAATGTAGATGAGCATTAATAAATACAATTAAGGAGTAATATCTCATAGTTATGTGAAGAACTAGAGGTAACTGCAACAGTCATATTGCATGCATCAAAACGAAATCTGTATTTCATACATGCTGGTTGTAAAAAGTTGACAAAACTAATGTGCGCCCTAAGTTGTTTTTTTATAGGATATCAATAGATTAATGGGGGTCATTCCGAGTTGTTCGCTCGCAAGCTGCTTTTAGCAGCTTTGCACACACTAAGCCGCCGCCTACTGGGAGTGAATATTAGCTTATCAAAATTGCGAACGAAAGATTAGCAGAATTGCGAATAGACACTTCTTAGCAGTTTCTGAGTAGCTCCACACTTACTCGGCATCTGCGATCAGTTCAGTCAGTTTCATTCCTGGTTTGACGTCACAAACACACCCAGCGTTCGCCCAGACACTCCTCCGTTTCTCCAGCCACTCCCGCGTTTTTCCCAGAAACGGTAGCGTTTTTTCGCACACACCCATAAAACGGCCTGTTTCCGCCCAGAAACACCCACTTCCTGTCAATCACATTACGATCACCAGAACGAAGAAAAAACCTCGTAATGCCGTGAGTAAAATACCAAACTTCTTAGCAAATTTACTTGGCGCAGTCGCAGTGCGGACATTGCGCATGCGCATTAGCGACTAATCGCTCCGTTGCGACAAAAAAATAAAGAGCGAACAACTCGGAATGACCGCCAATAACCACTTAACTGACAAATAACATTGTTTTTTTAATATTTTTTATTTAAAATAGTTTAAAAAGTATTTTTTTACAATATATAAATATTATACTATGCACATCCACAGAACGGATCTCCTCGTCAAAAACTGGGGGACACAGTGGGGCGACGCGGTTGCATGAGATCTGACCATGCCAGTTAAGTGATTTTAAGAGTAGAGGTAGACATAGTGGGGCTCCCCAATGGCACTGGAACATAATTATGTGTAATATGGTTTGCACTAGGCAGTAATTATCTTTTTATTTGTGGCACAATCATTTTCACTCTGTTTCCAAAAATGCTCCTTGTATACAAAATAAAATAACATTTAAAAATAACAACTTGGCAATAAAGTTTTATCCTCGTTTTTGTTGGGAAATGCTGTAATTGTGCGGTATAGTCATACTGCATCTCATACCTATGCAAGTGTTTTTTGGGCTTTTTTTGATGACTTAAAGGATTAGTTAAACTCTTTACAGTGGGCATGTCAAATTGCTTCACATCAGTTATTGTGTGACTAGGAAATATTGTAACTGAGAAACTATTATAATACAAGAATGAGATGCAAAGCACATACAGTAGTTTAGGAAAAGCATGTGCTGCCACCTGGTGGTTAAAAATAGCAATGTATATTTTCATGTAAAAAGTGCAAAAAACACATTGGCCCTCATTCCGAGTTGATCGCTCGCTAGCTGCTTTTAGTAGCAGTACAAACGCTAGGCCGCCGCCCTCTGGGAGTGTATCTTAGCTTAGCAGAAGTGCGAACGAAAGGTTAGCAGAACTGCTCGTAAACATTTTAATGCAGTTTCTGAGCAGCTCCAGACCTACTCCTACCTTGCGATCACTGCAGACAGTTTTTAGTTCCTGGTTTGACGTCACAAACACGCCCTGCGTTCGGCCAGCCACTCCCCCGTTTCCCCAGGCACGCCTGCGTTTTTAACTGACACGCCTGCGTTTTTTAGCACACTCCTGGAAAACGTCCAGTTACCACCCAGAAACACCCACTTCCTGTCAATCACTCACCGATCAACAGAGCGACAGAAAAGCGTCGCTCGACCTTGTGTAAAACTGCATAGTTTTGTGTGAAAGTACTGCGCGCGTGCGTACTGCGGCCCGTACGCATGTGCAGAAATGCCGATTTTTAGGCTGATTGCTGTGCTGCGAACAACTGCAGCTAGCGATCAACTCGGAATAAGGGCCAATGATATATAGTGTAATGAATTCAAACTACGCAATTTAACATTTTAATGTCATACTAATTCTAATTAAATTGGCACTTCGAGGGAATACATATTTCTATCTATCACATAAATATTTTGAGCTTTCATTTTAGATACAGATGCCAAATGCAGTTCATTTATTGTTACTGTTATGTGCAGGTTCAGACTCACCAAATGTGAGAATCACCATATAAATGTAAGTTCATGCTCAACTGCAAAAGCATTACTTCTTAAACAATGCTTACTGTATTTAATACTGTTGGAATTGGCATCTGATTTAAGGATAAACAATTTGTATGTATGTGTATTACTAGTTCATAAATAAGTTTTACTGTATTGCACCTCTCCATATTTGCCCATTTCAATGTTACAGAGAGGCATAGGAGCCAGCCCTGTGGTGCTTAAGCACCCGAATATTTGTGCTGCCACTATGAGGGCATTTTTTAAGACAGGAGTGGACTTAAGTGCAGTCTTCTTGTGGACCTCTTAGGGGCATATTAACTGTGGAGAAGGCCCGTGTCCATGCTCCTCTGTAGCCAGCACCCATCATCGCAATAGAGTCTAAGCACTAGAGGGGCACAGACTGTATTGCACAAATCTCAGGAAAAGAGCCTGTAGTGCCATTTACCGGAGATTTGTAGAGAGATGCTGCCGCCAATGGCAGGTTCCGGAAAAGTGAGCTTTTAAAAGTTGGGTGCACCCACTATAAATACTCCACTGGCCTCTTCGCTCACGGGCACTTGCGCTGAGTAGACTCCGGCATTGGGGGTCATTCCGAGTTGATCGCTAACTGAATTTGTTCGCAGCGCAGCGATCAGGCAAAAAATCGGCAGTTCTGTGCATGCATATGTGGCACAATGCGCGCGCGTGACATACGGGCACAACGAACGATGTCGTTTTGAACATGGTCTAGCGATGCATTTCAGTCGCACTGCTTGCCGCAGAGTGATTGACATGAAGTGGGCGTTTCTGGGTGGCAACTGACCGTTTTCAGGGAGTGTGCGGAAAAACACAGGCGTGCCAGAAAAAATGCAGGCGTGGCTGTGCGAACGCTGGGCGGGTTTGTGACGTCAAATCCAGAACTGAATAGTCTGAAGTGATCGCAAGCGCTGAGTAGGTTTTGAGCTACTCTGAAACCACACCAAAAATTTTTGCAGGCGCTCTGCGATACAACCGTTCGCACTTCTGCTAAGCTAAAATACACTCCTGGTGGGCGGCGGCATAGTGTTTGCACGACTGCTAAAACTAGCTAGCAAGCGATCAACTCGGAATGACCCCCATTGTACCATACTTTACTGTGCATATGCAGTTCTCTGGGAAAATGGTACTGGGTATAATTTCCTGGTGATTTCTGCAGTGTCAGGAGAAGTACAGTAAGTATAACCTACGGGTGCAGGTTGTGCGATGTAGACCTCCCTTGACCCAGGGTTGCGTATGAACTACACATTCTTAATCTATTATAGATACACCCATGATATACATGGGCAAACTGAGCAGCCCCAGTCATTTTAAAAAGTTAGCTCTGACGCAAAAAGGAAAAATAGAACATCACTGTAGGCATATACAAACAAACAGCCAGTGGTGTTCTCTATTGTGTCAATGGATCAATCAAGATTCAAGAGGGGTCAATTCATTTAAGATTGATGTGCCACTGAGCTTTGCTGTGATATTTGTCAGTTCTAGTAGTACCTAAATTGATGATTTTACTGTACATCTCTAGATGTGCAAGATAATATCGCTGATGTAGGGTTCCCATGATGTGACATTACAGAAAGTGATTTCTGACACAAGGCAGCTAATTGAATTGACCAGTAACTGCTGATAGCCCAGTGAATCACATTAGTTTCATGTTTTTTTCTAACAGTTGCTTACCCAGGCTGCTGAATGGAAGCTACAGAGCAAAATGCTGCAAGATCAGGAAACCATACTGAAAACTCAGGTAATACCAGAATCAAGTATCATGTTAATAACATTATTTCAGATCTCAGCGGGACAGAGCTTTAACAATAAATGAAAACTAATATCTCACATGTAATATCACTGTGTATACTGTACATGAATTTATGAAGATTCTAATTAAGAGATTACAATATATTAAGACATCAATGTTCAAAACTTTCCAGTTTAATACTTAGTACTGAATTTGAATTGACCAATGTCGCTGGACCTCTGTTATATTATAATATTTAATTATTAAAATTATTTGATATTTAATATTTATTACAGACTGGCTATATTTACCATAGTTATTCAGCCAGATGTTGACACTATCCATTACCCAGAGAGAGAATGGTGGAGACCCCACGTTATAGTATTAGCCCCCTCCTTGGCTTATACCATGAGGTTACTTTTGGAGTACTGTGCTAGGCATTTAAGCATTTGCAACAGGTAACCCATGGGTGAGGTCTAGTTGTATCTCTCAATCTTACTTAAGGATGTTGAATCCTTTGGCAAGGTGTTGCTGACATTCATTCTAGCAATAACAGTACTGGTTATGCCCTACGGCCGGCTAACACTTCTGCACTGTTCAAGAGAAAGACAAGATATAGAAGAACCACCTTCTAGGCAGAATTGTAGACTGAGACAGAGAATGCACTGGGAAACTTATAAAAACAGTTATTCAAGGTATATCATTTATCTAAATACTATATAGACTCTGATTAAAGTATATTAATGACCAATAGTGGTTTGTGACCTTGAAAGATTTATGAGGGGAAAAAAATCACTACTTTAATTGAACTTATAAAATACTATAAAATTATACTCATTTTTACTATGTTAAATTTAATATACATTAGTTGTTTTTCCTATTTCTAATGTTTAAGTATTGCTTTTTTATTGTGACCCTCTTATCCTTATATAAAATACATGAGAACCTGGTGCTAATGAAATGCATTTTGACATTGGCTAAACTTTTGTTGTTGTTGTTGTTATTATTATTATTATTATTATTATTATTGTTGTTTTGCAGTTGTATTCGTTTAAAGTTATTAATTATGTAAAGGTGTGCCATTTGTTATTTATATTTGATAATTTTTTTTAAATAATACATATTTAACAAATAATCCTCTATGAGCAAAATTCCTCTAACTACAACTACAACCAATGACAAATTGTTTCACTCATCTTTTTCCATAGACAGTGATGTCTGCAATAAAACATAATATTTAAAAATATGTGCAGAACATTTGTATAGTATACCCTCTAAGCATTATACTAGTGTTCTAATAATCCCCAGTACAACCCTACAACATAATCATTTGTTACATTTAAATTGTTTGATGAAAATAAATGAACTCTGGATACTTTGGTACTTCTAGTGACAGTCCTAAAGGGAATTGTTCATTATTATTTCTGAACAGCATATGTGATCATTAGAAATGCTAAATAGAGGAAATTTGACTGAGGCTTTAAAAGAAAGTGATGTGACTCATAAAGAATATTACATTCTATGTCTATTTGCTTGTAGGCTTGCCTCTGCTGATTTATCACATTAACAGAGTTGTAACAAATGGCACTTACTTTAGTGTAAATTCAACTTACTCTGAAACATTAATTATTCTCATTCGTCTGTTTGCAGATTACACTCTACTCTGAGAGATTTGATGAATTCCAGAATTCTTTGACGAAAAGCAATGAAGTTTTTACGACTTTCAAAAAAGAAATGGAGAAGGTAAGTTTTATTTTACTTTAGATATATATATATATATATATATATATATACTGTAATTCCTTGGGAAGAAGGCTTTAATGTCTCTGCTATTTTTGAAATCGCTTTCCATTTTTCCATTTAATCACCCATTTTACTGAGAAGGGCTTCATAGACTGTAATAATGCTCAATTTATCAAAATTCACATTATCAACCATTGATGTTGTGGCCATATATTTCTATGTAAAAAAGAAAAAAGCAATAGATCAGAGAAAATGCATAAATATTTACATGTTGTCATTAATTATATAATACTGTAAAACAGTAGTATTAATAAACCTATTTGCTTTTTTTTAATTCCATGATAATTCCCCTTTAACTCATTTTCAAACCATTGAAGAACAAAACAATGAGCGTCCTTGCGATGATCATTTTTATCCTTTGGCTCATTACAACAAATGTTAGTAAATGTAACTAATCATTTTAAAGCTGATGAATGGAAGAGGGTTTTTTTTTATAAATTCCACAATATTTAGTGTAAGTCAGTTGTAAGACCTCTTTTATGAATCCAGTTTGATTCCAAGATGTACTCTAAGACAATAAAGTAAAAAGATACCAAAGGTATACCCTCACATTTGTAACCATTTCCACTATGAGCTTCACATCATGTCTCAGTTGTGTTGTGTTATCTCTTATGTTCTCATGTCTGTATATATTTTCCCTACCTTGTACAAGCTGCTTTTATGGAATATGTTGTAATTATCCCTGGCACATTATATACAGATAAGGATGTGAGTGAGCATTATTAACTAATTCACACATTGTGTGCTTTAAAAATAGTGGCCCAGATTTATCAAGCCCTGGAGAATGATAAATAGCATGGTGATAAAGTACCAGCCAGCCAGCTCCTAACTGCCATTTTTCAAACACAGCATGTGACATGGCAGTTAGGAGCTGATTGGTTGGTACTTTATCACTGTGATATTTATCACTCTCCAAGGCTTGATAAATGGGTGCCAGTGTATGTTTAATTTTAATACGATATAAAATGTACATTAGCTGTGGATAATTGATGCATCTATTAGCACATAGACAATGATTTAAATAAATGTAACATACAGTATAAAAATATATTGTAGTATAAACAACTATAGTGTAAAACACATACATATATAGTGATATACAAAAATTTTATGTGATATGCCAAAGGTCTGGGCTACACCCCATATGTCAGTCACTATAATGCACATGAGCCCATGTGCTGTAATGAAAAAGGGTGCAGGCAAGTTGGAAGCCTCCCTAATGGGGGTGCGGTCTGATGAGGGGGTGGCGTCTGTTGAAGGGGTGGGATCCCTCCTCATAGGGCCTGATTGTACACACTTGTGGCTTTCCTTGCATCTTTTGCTGCAGTTGTGTCTGGAACCCAGGGATGGCTTGGGAACTAAAAGTGGCCCTGTAAAATTTTGTAGTAGTGGCCCGACATGGGCAGCACAAGAGATATAACATACCATCACTGGATGGCAGAGTTGCTGTACTGCAGATATGGAATAACAGAATAAATGGGGACAATACAGTGTACTGAGTGCGGTGGGCTGCCTGTCATGTGGGGGGTGGAGCCACATAACAACACACAAAACAGGCCACACAGACACGTCGGCCTACCAGGAATTTTCCTGGTGAGCCCAATGGCCAATCCACCCCTGATTACAGCTATCTTTTGCAAGCATGGAATGCTAGCAAATGATGGGTACCTGTTGTGAGTTTGGTCCTAGCTTATTCCAGGGTGACTATTGCTGTTCAGATGCCACTCCTTGCCTGTTCCTCAGCTCTGTGAATCCTGTTGTAGAGTGGCACTTCTACTTCTCCTTATGATGTGTGATGGAGCATGATCCGGTGTGCATCGATATCGCTCCCTTACTGTTTTGGCATACAGCATGGGACCGATTGGAATTATGTTGGTAATTGGAAGTACAGTACATTACTCCCACTTTCTGCGACTGGCACTATTCTTCCAGTAATACAGTGCGTGGGGAGATGGCACTTGTGCAGAAGATAGCAAATGCTCCGGCATAGTGACAGAGTCTTTTCTTTCACTGTGTGGTGCCATCTTTCTGAAGATACTGTATCACTTAAAATAGGCCGCTATATAGGTGAGGATCCTTTTGCCAGCACCAGTCAGGTACGCTCTTGGAGCAGGGTCTACCTGGACCCTGCACCCATTATACATATGTGTATGCTTCAAAACTATGCAACTTTGCATTTTTAGTGCAGAAAACTTTTAAGATGCATTGTGCAGTTAAGAAATGAGATTGCATAAGCAGGGATAACTGTATAGTAGTGTCCCACATTACAATAGAAATATGTAGTAATACCCCCATAATAATAGATATATATAGTAGTGTCCACATTATATTAGAAATGAATGCTCCCAGCAAGAGATGCTGTGGGAAAGTGCAATCAGGCTCCTCTCTTCACGCCAACCACAGCCGCCAGAGGAGGAAGTGTGATGTGGCGTCATGACATCACTATTGCGCTCCCAGTAATCCTGACAAACTGGGAGGCGCTGTCATGCTGCCAAGCACCATGGTCTTGTTACTTTGTGGCACATTATAATTGTGGCAATTGCGGTCACGGGTGAAAAGTGTGTGGCAGGTGGTACTGAGTACCCGCTGCCATATTCTTAAGGGTACTCCGTACCCGAGCGTACCCGTATACTTGCACCACTGGTAATATATATATACAAGTAATTCAGTGGCATAAAATGTACAAGGTGAAAACCAGCACAGAGCATAATAATTTCATAACTACGTAATAAAGATCACTTTCGATGTTCTAACCAATATTTCTTGAACAAGTTCCAGTCATATCTCATTTCAATGGCACCTGACAAGGGGTGGGATATACTATGCAGCAAGTGAACAGTCAATTCTGCAAGTGTATGTGTGGGAATCAGGATAAATGGGCAAGCATAAGGATGCGAGAACTTTAACAAGGGCCAAATTATAATGGCTAGACGACTGGATCAGAGCATCTACAAAACAGCAGGTATTGTGGGGTATATCTGATATGCAGTGGTTAGTACCAACCTAAAGTGGTCCAGGAAAAGACAAATGGTAAACTGGTGACAGGGTCATGGGCACCCAAGGCTCATTGATGCACGTGGGAAGTGAGGGCTAGTGTGTCTGCTCCTATCCCACAGAAGAGCTACTGTAGCACAAATGGCAGAAAAACTTCATGCTTGCTTTTAAAGAAAGGAGACAAAACATACAGTGCATCACACCTTACTGCATATTGGGCAGTGTAGCCACAGACTGGTCAGAGTGCCCATGCCATGCTGACCCCTTTACACCTCCAAAAGTGCCTACAATGAGCACTATAGCAATGGAAGATGATGGCCTTAACTAATGAATCATGTTTGCTTTTACATCATGTGGCAGTCCTGGTGTATGTGCATCATTTAGCTGTGGAAGAGATGACACCAGGATGCACTATGGGAAGGAGCAGAACCGGCGGAGGCAGTGTGATGCTCTGGGCAGTCTTCTACTGGGAATTCTTGGGCACTGGCATTCATATGGATTTTATTATGACAATTACCATCTACTGTACTTAAATATTGTTGCAGACCAAATATGGGTCAGAGCTGTTTGCTAGCATGAGGACAGATGTCCCGGGCCCCGCGATTTTAAGAGCATTCGAGCAGGGCTGACTGTTGCCTCTGGAGCTTCTTGGGAAGCAGTTAGAGAATATTGCCTGAACACCAGGGCCATATTATCCATAAGGCTGACTAGGGTAAAGCCTAGGGGCTCATTCAAACCGTTATTATTTATACATTTTAAAAATAACAAATGGCAGCTACAGAGGCCTTTTAAGTGAAGAGGGGACCCACGTGCAGCCTCATCTTTTCCAGAAACTAGTATACTCTGGCTTAAAGCAAGAGCCTACTGCGCATGTACAGGTCTCCGTGAACATGGCGTCTGCACCTTGTTCCTGGAGACACCTCCAGTGCGGACCTAGGGGCCCATGTGCATCACACACTGCACCCATTATAGAATCGCCTATGGGCAGCCAACATGTACAAGTAGAATGTCATGAAAAGAGGTCAGCATACTTTATTTCAATTGGGTATCAGTGTCCGTGTGAATACTGAAAGTGTAAATTATAGAATAAGAGCTGCTTCTTAAACGTCTGCCTGTGAATTTGACACAGAGATGGACACTGGGGGGAAGCCCGAAATACCTGAAAGCCTAGGGGCATATCCATGGGATTAGTACACACAGTCAGTGCAGCCAGGCAGCATTCTCTACCTACCTCCCAGCTGGCAGCCAGATTGTGAATGGCTGTCAGTTTGCTGATTGGTGGATGGATGGAGTCATCCACCAGAGTGCTGACAGCCATTTACTGTATGGAAGCATGTGGAGAAATAGTGCGGGACCTCAGGAGGGGTACATTTTTTTTTTATTTTTTTTTTTATTCCCATGAAAGGGGGATAAGGGTCCCAGTGCATTGGTTTGTCAAGGGCCTTAAGATGGTACTGCAATGCTCTTATTATAGTGCGGTCAATGAAATGCTCTCTGTATTATATGGCAGGCACTGCTGTGCTCTCTTTCTTTCATGACAGGCACTGCAACACTCTCTGCAATACAAGACAGGCACTGCAACACCCTCTGCATTATATAACAGGCACTGAAATTACTGCATATGGCAGGCCATGTGACACTGTATTATATGGCAGTCACTGCATTTCTCAATGTATTATATGGAGATCACTGCATTGTCTCAGTATTGTTTGGTGGCCACTGCATTGCTGTATTATATGGCAGTCACTACATTGTCTGTATTATTTGGCTGTCACTGTATTGTCTCTGTATTTTATGATGGTCACTGCATTGCTCTCTATATTATATGGTGTTCACTGCATTGCTCTCTGGATTTTATGGCAGTCACTATGTTGTCTATGTATTATATGCAACCATTTTGTTGCTCTCTGTATTACATGGCAGTTATTGTGTTATCTCTGGGGTGTGATATGGGATACTGGCATTTGGGATACTGGCAGTCAGAAGGCTGACACTGGCATCCCGATGCGCAGTATCCTGACAGGGGTCAGGTAAGTATGCTTACCCTGCCCTTTTCACCCCTTACCCCAACCCTCCCTTCCATCAGCCTAACCCTAACCTTCCCCCCCTCGCAGTCTAAACCACCTGGTGGTGCCTAACCATAACCCCCCTCCACGCAGCCTAACCCTCGACGGGGGTGCCTATCCGAACAACCCTCTCCCCACAGCCTAACCCTAACCATCCACTTGCAGCCTAAACCTAACCCCCCCCCACCCCCAGCATACTTACATTTGGGATGTCGGCGGTCGTGATTCGAGTACCTGCATGTCGTCCCTTGTCAGAGCTCTGGCATCTGCATTTTGGCTGCATGTCGGGATTCCGGCGTCAGGATTTAGAGCGTTGGCATCCCAACTACCGGCATCCTGGATGCATCCTTATCTCTGTATTATATGGTGGCCATTGGGATTCTCACTGCATTATATGGTGGTAACTTCGAAGCTCTGTTTAATATAGCAGGCATTGCAACTCTTTCTGCCACACCCCTTCAATCAGCTGGTAATATAGCTTTGTGCCGCCTACCTTCAGTTGGCCCCTACCATTGCATTCCCCTGTGGGCCCTATATGTCTTAAACTGGCACTGGCCTTATCTGCTTCTTTTTGTCTCTCGTGTCCAGAGTTATATTGCATCAGATCTCCCCTCCTCTGGCTAGCTCTTGTTTTCTAAAGCCTGTGTCCCTTATCTATATTGTTCTGGTCTCTGTTGTCTCTACACCACAAATTACTACTAAAGCCATCTCTTTCATGTCTTTACTGTAGATCTCAAGGCGCATAGTGACGTAACTGCATAGCAGAATTAGACCTAATGTACAAAACAGTCTGGACATTATTATTATTATTATTATTATTATTATTATTATTATTAATATTAGTGACATCACTAAAATGCTTGGTACTATATGAATATTTGCAGAGAAACTACATACATGCACAATAATAATGTCATCCAGTACAACAAAGCTATACATAAACACTATAACACTAAACACTATAACAAAAAACACAACAACAAAAGTTTAATAACAAATTTCTCCAAGTGGAATTTATTAACTGTATAATGTAGCAATAGTACATATTAATTTAATACCATGTAACATATAGAATAGTGAAAGTTTATGTAACAATTTATATTTTGAAAGACAAAAGGTGTTGTTTTTCCTGCAAGATGCATCATGTAACTCACAAAGACTTGACAGCATTGTAAAATATTAATGTTACAATACGTTTTCTCTTTGAACAGTAGACATAAAATGTAATTACCTTTGTCAAAATACAGTGATCAGATCAGCATTGAGACATTTATTTTCTTTCGACACCTTGTTCATTTTATTTTTGCAGCATCTAGTAATTTGCTTTTATGATTATGTGCTAACTGAATTTGTGCTCTAAATTTGCTAGATGACAAAAAAAATGAAGAAACTTGAAAAGGATACGAACACATGGAAAACACGATTTGAGAACTGTAATAAGGCACTGCTAGACATGATTGAAGAGGTAGGAGATTGTATGTCTAGTCATCACTGACCAGCAGAGTAGTGGATTTAGGGCTTTTCTTCAACCTATAAATACTCTGACAGTTTTGTTAACGTATGACAAGTGCACGTCATCATGAGCAGTTATCAAGAAATATGAAGTGTAATTAGAGGAAATTTATTATGTATAAATGGGTTGTTCAATGTAAAGTGGTAGTTACTTAGGGCACAGTTTAGCAAATAAAAGGGCCGATGTATTAACCTGGAGAAGGCATAAGGAAGTGATAAACCAGTGATATGTGCAAGGTGATAAAGGCAGCAGCCAATCAGCTCCATTATGTACATTAACAGGATCTGATTGGCTGGTGCGTTTATCACCTTGCACATATCACTGGTTTATCACTTCCTTATGCCTTCTTCAGGTTAATACATCTGCCCCAAAGTGATTGTGGGACAAATTCAGATCTGATCGCAGCAACAAATTTGTTAGCTAATGGGCAAAACCATGTGCAATGCATGGGGGACAGATATAACATGTGCAGAGAGAGTTAGATTTGGGTGGGGTGTGTTCAAACTGAAATCTAAATTGCAGTGTAAAAATAAAGCAGTCACTATTTACCCTGCACAGAAACAAAATAACCCACCCAAATCTAACTCTCTCTGCACATGTTATATCTGCACCCCCCTGCAGTGCACATGGTTTTGCCCATTAGCTAACACATTGGCTGCTGGGATGAGGTCTGACTTAGGCGCTGTGTTGGTTCAGTAGGGTAGCATTGTACAGTAAAAGTTCTGGGATGATGTAATCACTAACAGCAATATTCTAGAAGAGCAACATGGGTTTCAAGTACACGTTTATTTTATTGTGTTTTTATTACATTATTTTGTTTTAAATATTAATTTACAATGGTATATTCATAGTAAGCTTTGTTTTCACATCGTCAAAATAACCTGGGTTATTGCCAGGTTGTTGTCGGGTCGAAAGCGCCATAACCCAGGTCGAGCATCCCTGCATTTCAACCCGGGTTAAAAGAAGGGTTAAATGCGGGTCGAACCCAGGTCGGTGTGTAGTGTGAAAGCCTCTGACCTGGGATATTCAACCTGGGTCTCAGAAAAAGGTGCTGATTGGCCGTTTATGTGGCTGCTCAGGGCAGTCCCCAGCCCCTCCTTTTATTTCCTTTGAAACCTCAACAATGTGAGCCAGAAAAGTCCATTTTAAATTACATCCCAGTGTTTAACATGGTTGATCCGGGTTCAGTGTAAAAGGCACCAACCCGGGAATAACTCAAAAACTGCAATGTGAAAGGATCTGAGCTTGCTCGGACACAGGTCAGACCTGGGTTCAAAAGTCGGGTCCGACCTGGGTTTGCGATATGAACACAGTATTTGAGAGATGTTATTTGTAGATACAGAATTTAGTATTAATAGATTAATACTTTTGTTTGGCTAAATGAAACTTCATGTAAAAGTTATATATCTATTATTGTCCTATTGCAGAAAACTATGAGGGCCAAGGAATATGAATGCTTTGTGGTAAAAATTGAAAGGCTGGAAAAACTTTGCAGAGCGCTGCAGGAGGAAAGACTTGAACTATACAAAAAAATTAGAGAAGCCAAGACACAAAATGAGGAAGAGGAGGAAGAAGATACAGCTGGTGAGGACATTGACACTGCTGCACATGATGAAACGTCTATCACAGAGCCGTCTGTAATTGATGAAAAAATTATCAGAGATCTAGAAACAGCTTTTATGGTGACCCACCTCCTGGAAGAGACAGTAGAAGAAAGCAGCCTGGAGTGTCCACAACCTGAAGCTGGCAAATTAGCTGCAGATGAGAAACCTGCACCGCCATTACAAGGTGCAACCTGCTCTGCTACCACTGAACAGAACCCTTCAGTGGGAGAATCACAGCAAACATCAATGAAAGATGATATGGAAGATGTAGACTAAGCCTAACTTTAAGAGATATGCAAAGGGGATGCGGTCAACATCCCGCTGGACGGAATCCCGGCGGTCGAAATACCGACGCCGGAATCCCGACCGCCACAATCCCGACCGCCACAATCCCGACATATTCTCCCTCCGTGGGTGTCCACGACACCCATAGAGGGAGAATATAATAGTGTGCCAAGCGTAGCGAGGCACCGTGCCCGCAAGGGGCTGCGATCCGCTCGCCACCCCTGTCAGGATTGTGTGGTCGGGATTCCGGCGTCGGTATTTCGTCTGCCGGGATCCCGTCCAGCGGGATTACGTACTGATCCCATGCAAAGTATACTATTTCAAAGTCCATATAGTTAGCCTCTTCATAAATGCTAGACATCCAAAGGCAAAGCTCGAAAGAATTCATGACATTAAGTTTAATCAAAAGACCTGCCAAATGATCTCAATGCCTTCCCATATGATGTAAAAGGGATTGTCCACCTTCAGATGACTTTGATTTTTTTGCCTTGCATATGCTCGCCAGCAACTTTTACTACTTACTTCGCTTTATCCTTTCTGGCTTTTTTTTCTGTACGTTTCAGAAGCCACCTGTTGCACTGGGTTACACCGTAGCTCTGCTGTGATGTCAACATTTATCACTGTTTTATCTACAAACTAGCACTGTGTCACTCACATCCAAGATATATTAATGTTTCTGATGTCATAGTCAAAGGCGTCACAAGGGGGGTGCAGACCGCACCTGGTTGTCACCCTTCCAGGAGGTGATAAAAAAATTGCTGGCTCCTCCACATTGACCGGGAGTTGGGTGCAAAAGTGTAAAATTATCCTGCAGTGCCTAGCTCTTATAACTGAGAAGGAGCCAGCAGTGCAGGCAGTGTACAGGGGCAGCCCAGCATCTCTGGGGATGTTAGGCACATCGGTGGAGTGATGTAAATGGAAGACTTCCCAAAAGGCCATGCCCTCATAGTGATGTCAACAGGGGATGTCCTGATATGCCACTCCCCTTTCTGCAAGGATAGTCCTCCTTTTCAGGCAGGGTGCTAATGCCACACCCAGGTGTCACTGACCCCAATGCCACCACTGGTCATAACGATATGATTGAAGAGCATATAAGGAAGCCAAAGAGATCAAATAATGTGTTGGTGAAAAGGAAAATCCAGAAAAATGTCCTAAGGGGGCCCATAGCCGAAGTCCTTGACACGGCTACATTATCTGTATTCCCAGGCAGGGCCGGCAACAGAAATCTTGGGTCCCGGTACAGTGAGATCTTTGGGGCCCCCCAGATCATATATGTAAGAAACGTAATAAAATATATAAATATTTATACAAATATATAAATATGTATATCACAGTCTGTGTCTCCCTCCCCCCATCCTCCCACACACAGTCTGTGTCTCCCTCTCTCCTTCCTCCCACACACCCCACTGTCTGCCTCTCCCCAATGACTCCATGCTGCATTCCTAACTCCACCACCTCATCCCAAAGCCCTGTGTCCCCTCACCAAGTCACTCTTACACCAGGGAAATACTCACCTGCACTGCACTCCACAGTATTCACACCCAAACACCATACAACAGTCACCATGTGGCCCTCACATACCACCAGAAGATGCCAGCGCAGGGCACAGGAATCCTGGCCAATGGAGCTGCTGCCATTTCCCGTAGCTGCCTGCAACAGAACTGGACCCGGAAGAGCTCACATCCCTGCTGGGCACTAAGTGGAGTATCTTTGGGGCCCCTCTGATCCCTGGGGCCTGGTACAGGTGTCCCCTATGACCTCCCCCCCCCCCTGTCGCTGGCCCTGTTCCCAGTGCCCCTGTCTGTAATTCAGTTTTGGTAACCTGCATCATGTGGCCACAGAAAGGGGTGGGTGTACAAGTGGGAGATCAAGTCATAGTTTGCTGTCTCTTAACTATGGCTTATCATTGGTCCCCTACTCACTCTCCAAGCAGTGGAGAAGCCAGGAGAAAAAAACTGCACAAAGGACTCTAGCTAGGGACACTGGTCAGATTAAGAAACTATTTCCTAAATGCGTTTGTAGATTTAAGGCTTTCCGTGGGATTGTTATTAATTGGAACACTGCGTTTACTTCACCATGACGCAGATGACAGCAAATTTAGCTTCCTTCATTTAATCCATGGGGTTATTTTTCATAAATAATAAAATATGCAAGTGTTGCTCAGCCTATTGGGTAGGGCTAGGATATAACATGCTGATATTATTACAGAACATGGTTTGGTTTCCACTTGATAGGAATGGCAAGATAAAAAATAGGCACAACATATGTAATTTACAAACTTGGCATTAATTCACGTTTAACTCTTACGGTTATATATTACATTAAAAAACAATACTTTGTTGTTTGTGGATAAAAGTGTTGTTTTTAATTAGATTTATTTAAAATCCTAGACATTTTTGATTTTTGAAAAGGCAAATGATGTTGAATAATTGTATTGATGTTTTGGTAATGAGCCTGCAGCGATTACTGAAAATCCTTATTTGAAAGGATGTGTCCATGTGTTTTTATTGTAGTAGTGATAAGTGCAGATTACATAATAAACACTTACTGGGTTATTTCAATATCATTAAAAATTTTCATTAGACATTCTTTTACACAGCACAGCAGAGTAGTATATTTTCTATATTAAGGGGATGGAGCTGGGAGCATACCAAAAAAAAACGGAGTAACTTTGTACTTTGGCAAAACCAAGCTGCACTGCCAGTGGGCCATATTTGGAATGTACAGAGAGAATGATATTTGGGAGGGGGCGTGTCCTATCTCAAACCTAAATTGCAGTGTACAAATAAATCTGTCCAGCATTAGTGGGCTACATGCAAAAACAGTGAGTATTTACCCTGCATACAATAAATAAATAAATAAATGTATTGGCACCCCTTGCATTGCAATAAAATGTGCCCATGTGGAAAGACAAATTATTTTGCTTTGCTCCAAACATTGAATCAGCCCCTAAATCTACAAAGGACCTAATAACAACAAGCAACATGTGTTTCATAAACCAAATGCTGAATATTAACCCCACTCATTGCATTAAAACAATATTATTGATAATGAAAACTAAAAATCAGATTGTAGTTATAAATCCCCTACCCATACACAAGCATCCCATACAGTTAGGAGAAAAATTATTAGAAGAATCAGCCTATTTTATACACTCTCAAACAAAACATATCAATTACAATGCACTCCAACCTAAAATGCACCGTTTGGATAATCACTGTAAAAAAAAATTTGGCTTGGGATATTATTAAAGCACTAAACCCATGTAAGTAGTGAGCAGAGTGGCTTTGTAACACTCTTCTGAGCTCTGTTGACCTCCTCTACCTCCCACCTCTGTCATCATGCAAGATGCTGAGAACTGTGACTAAGTGGCTGCCAAATTTAGTTTGAACTCCAGATAGGAATTTAAAAGTACATAGGTTCTATTTACCATACAGATCTGCCCCTTTACTCATACGGAAAGAGCAGTTTCCACATGATTATCACTAAATTTAGTGAAACTGCTATGAAGCCTATAATGCAGGAGAAATTGCAGATATCTCCTGTGTTATTGTCATCAACTCTCACCATTCCAATACACTGCATAGGGGGTGGCGGTGCACTACGATCCAATTGCCATCTACGCATGGTGTTAGTGAAAAAGGTTAGTTAGAATAAATGTAGATACTTCCCTAATGAAAAAGTGCAACAGGATGTGGTACTCGGATGTACTCCATCCATGAATATTGTAGCTATAATCAGTCAGTGATTCTTTAGGCTGGAACAATCTGGCAGATGTAGTAAGCATGTGTACCCCAATGGGGTAGGTACAAGTTCATTAAATGCCAACCTGAACCTACCCATTAAGGTACGCTGCCTGCTACATCTGGCCAATTGTTCCACAATTTCTATAAAGGTGGAAGGAATCTGGAGCCTAACCATCAAATAGAACCAAACGCTGACGTACATCTGGTATGCTCACTACCTCAATGGTTGCTTAAATTCTCTATTTAAGCTAATTACTTTATATATTATATTGAATGTTGTCTATTATCCACCATTGTTTTCTATTGTATCTGCTCAGTTTGAGCCATATGCCTCTGTTCATATTCCTGTACTAAATAAATAGTTTTATGGATAATACACTATTTGTGGTTCCCTTCTATCCCTACATGGCACCATTCTAGAGAACCATTGATTATGACAATGGGGGTAATTCCAAGTTGATCGCAGCAGGATTTTTGATAGCAACTGGGTAAAACCATGTGCACTGCAGGGGAGGCAGATATAACATGTGCAGAAAGAGTTAGATTTGGGTGTGGTGTGTTCAATCTGCAATCTAATTTGCAGTGTAAATATAAAGCAGCCAGTATTTACCCTGCACAGAAACAATATAACCCACCCAAATCTAACTCTTTCTGCACATGTTATATCTGCCTCCCCTGCAGTGCACATGGTTTTGCCCAGTTGCTATCAAAAAATCCTGCTGCGATCAACTTGGAATTACCCCCAATATTCACAGACGAATCATGTCTGAGTGCCACGCCCTGATGCACTTATTCCGTTAAGAAAAGTATCTATTAATTTAATCACTTACATCATTATCACATACAGTGGATAGTGGACCTTATTTAGTAAGGATTGTAAATTCTGTTAAACAGCACAATTTACAATCCTTTTGCTCCCGTCCAGCGATGCGATCACGCTGAAATTGCGATTGAGCCGCAGTTTCAGTGTGATTGCTGAAATTGTGGATGCCTCCTGCTGCTGCAGCCTGGCTGCGACTGCAGGTGCCCGCCGCCAATTTTCCCATTTCAGCGACTGCGTGTGACAACACGCAGACACCTCGATAATGCCCATGACACGCCTCCATTTTGCCAACACCGCCCCCGCAACGCTCCATCTCCGCCTTGGAAACAGAGCATTGCCACCCCGCGAATGCCTCTGCCTGTCAATTAGGCAGAGGCGTTCCCCGTTAATGCTAACCATTAGCATTAACTGCGCACACACGCAGGATGGGACCTGCATGTGCGCAGTGGGGGCCATTGTGAAAACTGTGGATGGATCGCAATTTGCGATCCAACCTGAATTAGGCCCAGTGCCAAGTGTACACTTCTAGCTATTCTTCTTCACTAGTTTACCCTAGGGCCCACTTGGGTGACCTGTGGCGTGTACTAACCAACCAATCAGCTGCTCTGTATATGTTTATAACTGTAATGTCAACTTCTCCATTGGCTCACTTCACCACTTTTATCACTGCTTAATACATCTCCCCCTAAAACTGTTATACACATCTCATATGGTGATAGAATACTATTTGCAATGAATAGTTATTCTGGGCAACTTAAGGCCATTAGTGGCAAAAGTATAGCTTATCGGAGTAGCTGTCCCGACTCAGTAGCTTTAAAAAAAAAAAATAGCATTAAAGACATTCCAGAATCAATGCAAAAAGTAACAAAAAAGAAAGTTAGGTTTCAGGGTCATTTATCTCCATTCTAATAAATAACCTATAGTGATTTGTAGTAAAATAGCTAAGAAAAATGTACTTGCTATTTAATGAAAAGAAAAACTTCTATGCTCTATAAGTAATGTTTGTAAAACCTAAAAGCTCATAGTCACAGAACAAGGGTGGTCCCATATTATAGAGAGGCTTATAAGTTTCACTAAGGGGCAGAATTACAAGTGGTGCAGCAAGTGCATTGCACCAGGGCCCCCGGGGACTAAGGGGCATATTGCTGCCCTGATTGGCACACTGCCCAAGCAGTGTTGGTCAATTTGATCCACACAGGGACCAGGGTGGGCCCCACTGCCTGAGGAACCTGCCCCTTACCTTACGGAGGAGAGGCTACTGTGTGTAGCCTCAGCAGCCTGCCAGAGTAATAGGGAATTCCTGCCACCTATCAGCGCTGATGATCACAGGCGGATTCTGCCTCTAATTCACAGACAGCTGTTAATTCTTCCTGATTCACAACTGTCTGTGAATTAAAGGCAGCTCACGGCCAGTGTAAGTGGCATTGTCAAAGCCTGCCTAACCGAGTGACAAATTGAGGAAAGTACAGGAGGTGGGGTCCCCTCTCAGACAGAGCAGAGGCTGCTGTGTTCCTACCCCCACCAAGGTACATCCCCCACTGCCTCCGTCTGTCACTCTCTGCCTCTCCCTGTCACCCATTGCCTCTCCCTGTCACCCTCTGGCATAAGGCATATTGTGAACTTAGAGTGGGGCAGAGGAAGCACCTGAGCCCACCATTTACAAGTTTGTCACTGGTTTCACTGTCTTCAGAGGATTGGGACAGACATACACTGTGACACCATTGTGATGCTGTTGAATAAAGTGGACATTTTATTCTACCTAAACATTAGTCCATAATGTTGATATGTTACACTGATCATAGAATAAGAAAAACACATTTAAAGAAAACTCATTGTAATAACATGAAATAAAATTTATATTTTAGGTGAGCAAATCACCCAAAGATGGAAATCGGAAAATATTATTGTTTCTGGAAAGACATTATGAGGTTAATTCTGATTTCTCATGGGTGTGTAATTAACAAAATGTCTAGTGTATATTGTATTATTTGCAATTTTTACAAGTAGTAAAAAAAAAGATAAGTCAACTGTGACTTACCATAAGTTATAAACAAACATCAGGATTTTTTATGATATACTTCTACTAAAATTATATTTGACATTTTGAAAACATGTCCATCATATAAAAACATATAAAAACATGTATTTTTTAGAGACAATGGAAAAAATCTGAAATACAATTAACCTCAAAAAATGTTGTATATAAGTAAAATCTTCCTTTAGGCCTTTTGGACTTAGGGAAGTAAGGCAAAATATTTATTTGTTTTTCTCATACGTCCTAGAGGATGCTGGGGTCACCATTAGAACCATGGGGTATAGATGGGATCCACAGGAGACATGGGCACTTTAAGACTTTCAAAGGGTGTGAACTGGCTCCTCCATCTATGCCCCTCCTCCAGACTCCAGTTTTAGAATTGTGCCCAGTGAGACTGGATGCACTACAGGGGAGCTCTGTTTCTCTGAAAAAATACTTATTGTTAGGTTTTTTTAAGTTCAGGGAGGCTGCTGGCAACAGTCTCCCTGCTTCGTGGGACTTAGGGGAGAGAAGTATGACCAACTTCCAGTGAGTTCAAGGGCTCTGCTTCTGGCTACAGGACACCATTAGCTCCTGAGGGTGCTGATCGCTGGGTACGCCTAGATGCTCACTCCCGCAGCCTGCCGTCACCCCCTTACAGAGCCAGAAGTCAGAAGACAGGTGAGTAGCAGAAGAAAAGAAGACTTCAGTGACGGCATTTCTGAGGTACCGCGCAGCGGTCGGACGTTGCGCGCCTGGCTCCCACACACGCACACAGCACTACAGGGTAGAGGGTGCGGGGAGGCGCCCTGGGCAGCTAAAAATCCTCAGTGTACACTGGGAAGAAGGGACATTAGTGCCAAGGCACTGTCCTAACCCCCGCCAGTATATTCATTTATTGAAATAAGAAGCGTGCCATTAAGGGGGCGGAGCTTCATCCTCACAGCTCACTCGGCGCCATTTCCTCTCCTCAGGCTGCGGAGAAGGCGGTCCTTCCTCACACTGCTGACAAGTATCAGGGTGCAAAACGGGGGGGGGGGGGGCACAGGATAATTGGTACAATATACTTAATATTAAAAGCGCTACAGGGCTGGGGCATTTTTTTGTGTTTTCAGACCCGTCAATTTGGCGCTGGGTTGTGAGCTGGCAAATCCCCTCTGTGTCTCTCTGACAGACTTTACTGTGGGTCTGTGGGTGTTTGGTACACGTGTGTCGACATGTCTGAGGCTGAGTGCTCTTCCCAGTAGGAGGCTATATTAGGGACACAAACGGCTGTGGGGGTGACCCTGTCGGCACCGCCAACTCCTGATTGGGTAAATATTTTGAATGCTTTGAATCCTAATGTGGCTCTTATTAGTAAGAGATTAGATAAGTCTGAGTCTCAGACCCAGGCATGGAAGAAATCTGTGGAGGATATGTTATTACACGTTCAGGACCCCTCGGGGTCACAAAAAAGTACTTTTGCCCTGTTGGCAGACACTGGTACCGACACAGACACTGATTCCAGTGTCGACTATAGTGATTCCAGATTAGATCCAAAATTGGCAAAGAGCATTCAGTACATGATTGTGGCGGTTAAAGATGTATTACATATCACTGAGGACCCTGCTGTTCCTGATAAAAGGGTCTGTTTGTATAAGGGAAAGAAACATGAGGTAACGTTTCCTCCCTCTCATGAACTGAACACTCTATTTGAAAAAGTCTAGGAAAGCCCTGACAGAAAGCTTCAGATTCCCAAAGGATTCCGGTGGCTTATCCGTTTCCCTCTGAGGATAGGGAAAAGTGGGAGTCACCCCCCCCCCCCCCCCCATTGTAGACAAGGCCCAATCACGTTTGTCAAAATGGTGGCTCTCCCGTCACCTGGCACGGCAGCCCTTAAGGATCCTGCAGATCGTAAGCAAGAAAATACATTAAAATCCATTCTGCGACCACAGGTACGCTACTCAGACATGTCATTGCATCTGCGTGGGTGAGTAGTGCTAACAAAAAGTGGACAGATAACTTGTCATCTGATATAGATACCCTAGATAGGGATAGCATCCTCTTGACGCTGGGTTATATCAAGGACGCTGCAGTGTACCTAAAGGAAACTGTGAGAGATATTGGCCTTTTGGGATCAAAGGCCAATGCCATGGCAATCTCAGCTAGGCGAGCATTCTGGATTCACCAATGGAATGCTGACGCTGACTCCAAGAAAAATATGGAATCTCTACCATATAAAGGTGGTGCTTTGTTTGTTGACGGCCTTGCTGATTTGGTATCTACGGCTACCGCGGGTAAGTCATCTTTTTTGCCTTATGTTCCTCCACTATAAAAGAAAACACACCACTATCAAATGCAGTCCTTTCAGCACAATAAATACAGAAAAGGGCGAGGTTCTTCCTACCTTGCTACTAGAGGAAGGGGAAGAGGTAAAAGATCACCAGCCTTGTCGGGTTCCCAGGAGCAGAAGTCCTCCCTGGTTTCTGCCAACTCCACCGCATGACGCTGGGGCTCCTCTGCGGGAGTCCGCACCGGTGGCGGGGGCACGTCTAAAACTCTTCAGTCAGTTCTGGTTTCGTTCGGACCTGGACCCATGAGTTTATCAAATAGTATCCCAAGGGTACAAACTGGAGTTTCAAGACGTTCCCCCTCGCCGATTTTTCAAATCAGCCTTACCAGCTTCTCTTCCGGACAGGGAGGTAGTATGCTACGCAATACAAAGTTGTGTCAAAATCAAGTCATTGTCATGATTCTCCCATCACAACAGCGAGAATACTTTTATTCAAACCTGTTCGTGGTCCCGAAGCCGGATGGCTCGGTCAGACTGATCCTAAACCTAAAATCCCTCAATTTCTACCTAAAAAAAATTAAAAAGAATTCAAATTCAAGATGGAGTCTCTCCGAGCAGTGATCTCCAGTCTGGAGGAAGGGGATTTTATGGTGTCGGTGGACATAATGGATGCCTATTTACATGTTCCCATTTATTCTCCGCACCAGGCTTACCTGAGGTTTGCAATTCAGGATTGTCATTACCTATTTCAGACGTTGCCGTTTGGTCTGTCCACGGCTCCGAGGATTTTCATCGAAGTGATGGCGGAAATGGTGGTTCTCCTTCACGATCTCCTGATAAAGGCGAGATCCAAGGATCAGTTGGTGCAAAACATTGCTGTCTCCCTGACAGTTCTTCAACAACATGGTTGGCTCCTAATCTTGCCAAAATCACAGTTGATTCTGATGACGCGGTTGCCGTTTTTGGGAATGATACTGGACACAGAGCTACAGAGAGTTTTTCTTCCAGTGAAATAGGCTCTGGAATTTCAGAGTCTGGTCAAATAAAAGCTGAAACCAGCAAGAGTGTCAATCCATCAATGCACTCGGTTGCTGGGAAAGATTGTTGGGGCCTACAAGGCCATTCAGTTTGGCAGATTCCATGCCGGAGTGTTTCAGTGGGACCTGTTGGACAAGTGGTCCGGATCCCACCTGGACATGCACCGAAGGATAATCCTGTTTTCCAAGACCAGAATCTCACTCCTGTGGTGGCTGCACAGCTCCCACCTCCCAGAGGGGCGCAGGTTCGGGATCCAGGGCTGGATCCTAGTAACCACGGATGCAAGTCTCCGAAGCTGGGGAGCAGTCACACAGGGGGAAAGCTTCCAAGGAAGATGGTCAAGCTAGGAAACTTGTCTCCACATAAACGTTCTGGAGTTAAGGGCCATTTACAACGGCCGTCTACAAGCGGACATCTTCGCAATCTGCCCGTACTAATACAGTCAGACAATGTAACAGCAGTAGCGTACATAAACCGCCAGGGCGGAACAAAAAGCATACCAGCGCTCTGTCAGCGATCTTCATTCCAGGAGTGGACAACTGGGAAGCAGACTTCCTCAGCAGACACGATCTCCATCCAGGAGAGTAGGGCCTCCATCAAGAGGTCTTCACAGAAGTGACAAGTCCTTGGGGAATTCCTCAAATAGACATGATGGCATCTCGTCTCAACAAGAAGCTTCAGAGATATTGTTCCAGGTCGAGGGACCTTCAAGCAATAGCAGTGGATGCAGTGCCGTAACTAGGCATTTTAGCGCTGTGTGCAAGAAACGACAGTGGCGTCCCCCCCCCCCCATGTAAGACAGGGGCAGTGCGCGCCGCAGGCGCGCGAAAAATGTAGAGGGGCGTGGCTTCATGGGGAAGGGGCGTGGCCACAAAATAATAGCAATTCATACTACGGTGCACAGTAGTCTACATTATTCAAATTACGCTGCACAGTAGCGCCACTACACCAGGTAGAGCCCCTTTTATACATTACAGCAGACAGCGTCCCCCTTTTGACACATTACAGCAGACAGTCCCCCTTTTTACACATTACAGCAGACAGCGTCCCCGTTTATACACATTACGGCAGACGGTGTCCCCCTTTATACACATTGCGGCAGCCAGGCCCCCTTTTTACACATTACGGGAGCCAGTCCCCCTTTTTACACATTGCGGCAGCCAGGCCCCCTTTTTACACATTACGGCAGACAGTCCCCCTTTTTACACATTGCGGCAGCCAGTCCCCCTTTTTACACAATGCGGCAGCCTGGACCCCTTTTTACACAATGCGGCAGCCAAGACCCCTTTTTACACATTGCGGCAGCCAGCCCCCCTTTTTACACAATGCGGCAGCCAGGACCCCTTTTTACACAATGCGGCAGCCAGGACCCCTTTTTACACATTATGGCAGACGGTGTCCCCCTAAAAGAGAGAGAGAGAGAGAGATACTTACCTGACAGGCTCCTCGTGCTGGCAGCTCCCTCGGTGCAGGCAGTGAGATGAGAAGGAAGAGGAGGGAGGGGGAGCAGGGAGCCGCAGCAGCGCTATTTGATTGGTAGTAAGCGCCGCTGCAGCATCCCCCTCTTCTTCTGTATTGGCTGCCTGGCGCTGCTGTGGATGCTGGGATGAAGGAACCGCATCCCAGCATCCATAGCAGCGCCGGGCAGCCAATACAGGAGGAGAGGGGGATGCTGCAGCGGCGCTTACTACCAATCAAATAGCGCTGCTGCGGCTCCCTGCTCCCCCTCCCTCCTCCTCCTTCTCTCCGCTGCTCGGCGCTTCTGTCTTCCCCTCCACAGCGCGGCGGCGGCGCACACAGCAGAGGCGGCATGTAATGAGTCAATTTGACTCATTACATGCCGCTGGCCGTTGCGCCCTCAGGGCAACTGCGCTGTGTGCCAAGCCCCCTTGGCACACACGTAGTTACGGCCCTGAGTGGATGCACTGGTGACACCATGGGTGTTTCAGTCGGTGTATGTATTCCCTCCACTTCCTCTCATTCCAAAAGTTCTAAAAACAAAGATTTAAGCGATCCTCATTGTCCCAGACTGGCCAAGGAGGACTTGGTATCCAGTTCTTCAGGAATTATTCATAGGAGATCCCTGGCCTCTTCCCCTATGCGAGGACCTGTTATAGCAAGGGCCGTGCGTGTATCAAGACTTGCCACGGCTACGTTTGACGGCATGGCGGTTGAACGCCAAATCCTAGCCCGAAAGGGTATTCCCAGTGAAGTCATTCCCACACTTATTCAGGCCAGGAAAGGAGTAACGTCTAAACATTACCACCGTATTTGGAGAAAATATGTTTCTTGGTGTGAATCCAAGAAGGCTCATACGGAAGAATTTCAGCTAGGACGTTTTCTCCATTTTCTACAAGCAGGTGTGGATGCGGGCCAAAAGTTGGGCTCAATTAATGTACAGATTTCAGCCTTATCGGTTTTCTTTCAAAAACAATTGGCCTCCATTCCAGAAGTTCAGACTTTCGTGAAAGGCGTGTTGCACATCCAACCTCCATTTGTGCCCCCAGTGGCACCATGGGATCTTAACGTGGTGTTGCAGTTCCTTCAATCACATTGGTTTGAACCTTTACAGAAGGTGGGGTTGAAGTTCCTCACTTGGAAAGTGGCCATTCTGCCGGTCTTGGCATCCGCAAGGCGGGTGCCTGAGTCAGAGGTGTAGCTAGGGTTTTGGAGCCCAGGGCAAGATGGAAAATGCCCCCCCCCCCCCCAAAAAAAAAAAAGAAAAGAAGCATGTGCGGCGAAAAAATGGGCCACGCACCAGAAGGGGTGTGGCCACTGAAAATGGCCCACAGTGCCAGTTACATTGCCACACAGTGCCAGATACAGTGCCCCACAGTGCCGGATACATGCCCCACAGTGCCAGATACATGCCCCACAGTGCCAGTTACATGCCCCACAGTACCAGATACATTGCCCCACAGTGCCAGATACATTGCCCCACAGTGCCAGATACATTGCCCCACAGTGCCGGTTACATGCCCCACAGTGCCAGATGCATGCCCCACAGTGCCAGTTACATTGCCCCACAGTACCAGATACATTGCCCCACAGTGCCAGATACATGCCCCACAGTGCCAGATACATTGCCCCACAGTGGCAGTTACATTGCCCCACAGTGCCAGTTACATGCCCCACAGTGCCAGATACATGCCCCACAGTGCCAGATACATGCCCCACAGTGCCAGTTACATTGCCCCACAGTGCCAGATACATGCCCCACTGTGCCAGTTACATGCCCCACTGTGCCAGTTACATGCCCCACTGTGCCAGTTACCTGCCCCACTGTGCTCCCCCCCCCCGGTCACTCACTGCTTGTGTTGATATGTGAGGGGAGGAAGGCGCAGCGCCTCTCTTTCCCCTCACCGTTCCAGGTCTCCGGCGGCTGTGTGGCGCCGGTTCGCTAGCCAATCAGAATTCGCAGACTGGCAGCCAATCAGGAGCCGGTCCGCAAGCTATGATTGTCTAACGCCGCCGGAGACCGGATACATGCAGCGCTGCTGGCAGCGGCGGTGAGGGGAGGGAGAGACGCTGCACTCTCCTCCCCTCACATTTCGATGTGACAGGGGCAAGTGGGGCATGATGCCCTGGCCGCTGGCAGAGCCCCCCTCTCCTGGGCCTTCCAAGGCGCCCAGGGCACGTGCCCCACTCATCCTACCCTAGTTACGCCTCTGGTCTGAGTTAGCGGTCTTGTCTCTCAAGAGCCCTTATTTGATCTTCCGCGAAGATAGAGCAGAGTTGAGGACTCGTCAGCAATTTCTGCCGAAGGTGGTTTCATCTTCCACATGAACCAACCTATTGTGGTGCCAGTGGCTATTGACGCCTTAATTGAATCAAAGTCTCTGGATGTGGTCAGAGCTTTGAAAATTTATGTAGCCAGAACGGCTCAGGTTAGGAAAACAGAGGCTCTGTTTGTCCTGTATGCTCCCAACAAGATTGGGGCTCCTGCTTCCAAGCAGACCATTGCACGCTGGATCTGTAATACAATTCAGCATACTTATTCCACGGCTGGATTACCATTACCGAAATCGGTGAAGGCCCATTGTACTTGAAAGGTGGGCTCGTCCTGGGCGGCTGCCCGGGGGGTCTCGGCATTACAACTTTGCCGAGCAGCTACTTGGTCAGGTTCAAATACTTTTGCAAAGTTTTACAAGTTTGATTCCCTGGCCGATGATGACCTCAAGTTTGGTCAATTAGTGCTGCAGAGTCATCCGCACTCTCCCGCCCATTCTAGAGCTTTGGTATAACTCCATGGTTCTAATGGTGACCCCAGCATCCTCTAGGACGTATGAGAAAATAGGATTTTAATACCTACTGGTAAATCCTTTTCTCTTAGTCCGTAGAGGATGCTGAGCGCCCGTCTCAGTGCGTACTGTATCTGCAATTATTAGTTTTGGTTACACACATATTGTGTTACGTTTATAGTCAGCCTGTTGCTGAAATTGTTCATGCCGTTGGCTTGTGTTCTGTTGAATGACATGTTGTGCGGCTTGCATGAGGTGTGAGATGGTATGAATCTCACCTTAGTTTAACAATAAATCCTTTCCTCGAAATGTCCGTCTCCCTGGGCACAGTTCCTATAACTGGAGTCTGGAGAAGGGGCATAGAGGGAGTAGCCAGTTCACACCCTTTGAAAGTCTTAAAGTGCCCATGTCTCCTGCGGATCCCGTCTATACCCCATGGTTCTAATGGTGACCCCAGCATCCTCTACGGACTAAGAGAAAAGGATTTACCGGTAGGTATTAAAATCCTATTTTTTCCTCTGCTAAATGATTGTCCAAACAGGTTCTCCGAGGGTCAAGTCCAACTTGGATATTGCCCTAGAATGGTAATACAATTCTATCACACTGATTTGTACTAATAATACAGTATGTCTCACAATGGTATATACATTTTAGTTTGTATGAAACAAACTAAAGTAAATGTTTCTTTACGTAAACATATTCTCCAACATAAACAAATGGACATTTACAAAATCTTGAAAAAGTATTCAAACTCTAAAAACTCAACAGATGTGTCTGTATTATAGATGAAACTTTAAGATTGTTCCATACAGTACATTTTCAAACATATCAAATATTTATCTGCAGATATATATATATATATATATATATATATTAACCTGAAAAAATGCTGCTTGCATATGTATTCTTCTCCTGCAGACTAGCATTTGGTATAACCACCGTTTGTTGTAGTGATGAGCGCCTGAAATTTTTCGGGTTTTGTGTTTTGGTTTTGGGTTCGGTTCCGCGGCCGTGTTTTGGGTTCGACCGCGTTTTGGCAAAACCTCACCGAATTTTTTTTGTCGGATTCGGGTGTGTTTTGGATTCGGGTGTTTTTTTCAAAAAACCCTAAAAAACAGCTTAAATCATAGAATTTGGGGGTCATTTTGATCCCATATTATTATTAACCTCAAAAACCATAATTTCCACTCATTTTCAGTCTATTCTGAATACCTCACACCTCACAATATTATTTTTAGTCCTAAAATTTGCACCGAGGTCGCTGGATGACTAAGCTAAGCGACCCTAGTGGCCGACACAAACACCTGGCCCATCTAGGAGTGGCACTGCAGTGTCACGCAGGATGTCCCTTCCAAAAAACCCTCCCCAAACAGCACATGACGCAAAGAAAAAAAGAGGCGCAATGAGGTAGCTGTGTGAGTAAGATTAGCGACCCTAGTGGCCGACACAAACACCGGGCCCATTTAGGAGTGGCACTGCAGTGTCACGCAGGATGTCCCTTCCAAAAAACCCTCCCCAAACAGCACATGACGCAAAGAAAAAAAGAGGCGCAATGAGGTAGCTGTGTGAGTAAGATTAGCGACCCTAGTGGCCGACACAAACACCGGGCCCATCTAGGAGTGGCACTGCAGTGTCACGCAGGATGGCCCTTCCAAAAAACACTCCCCAAACAGCACATGACGCAAAGAAAAAAAGAGGCGCAATGAGGTAGCTGACTGTGTGAGTAAGATAAGCGACCCTAGTGGCCGACACAAACACCGGGCCCATTTAGGAGTGGCACTGCAGTGTCACGCAGGATGTCCCTTCCAAAAAACCCTCCCCAAACAGCACATGACGCAAAGAAAAAAAGAGGCGCAATGAGGTAGCTGTGTGAGTAAGATTAGCGACCGTAGTGGCCGACACAAACACCGGGCCCATTTAGGAGTGGCACTGCAGTGTCACGCAGGATGTCCCTTCCAAAAAACCCTCCCCAAACAGCACATGATGCAAAGAAAAAAAGAGGCGCAATGAGGTAGCTGTGTGAGTAAGATTAGCGACCCTAGTGGCCGACACAAACACCGGGCCCATCTAGGAGTGGCACTGCAGTGTCACGTAGGATGTCCCTTCCAAAAAACCCTCCCCAAACAGCACATGACGCAAAGAAAAAAAGAGGCGCAATGAGGTAGCTGTGTGAGTAAGATTAGCGACCGTAGTGGCCGACACAAACACCGGGCCCATTTAGGAGTGGCACTGCAGTGTCACGCAGGATGTCCCTTCCAAAAAACCCTCCCCAAACAGCACATGACGCAAAGAAAAAAAGAGGCGCAATGAGGTAGCTGTGTGAGTAAGATTAGCGACCCTAGTGGCCGACACAAACACCGGGCCCATCTAGGAGTGGCACTGCAGTGTCACGCAGGATGTCCCTTCCAAAAAACCCTCCCCAAACAGCACATGACGCAAAGAAAAAAAGAGGCGCAATGAGGTAGCTGTGTGAGTAAGATTAGCGACCGTAGTGGCCGACACAAACACCGGGCCCATTTAGGAGTGGCACTGCAGTGTCACGCAGGATGTCCCTTCCAAAAAAACCTCCCCAAACAGCACATGACGCAAAGAAAAAAAGAGGCGCAATGAGGTAGCTGTGTGAGTAAGATTAGCGACCCTAGTGGCCGACACAAACACCGGGCCCATCTAGGAGTGGCACTGCAGTGTCACGTAGGATGTCCCTTCCAAAAAACCCTCCCCAAACAGCACATGACGCAAAGAAAAAAAGAGGAGCAATGAGGTAGCTGTGTGAGTAAGATTAGCGACCGTAGTGGCCGACACAAACACCGGGCCCATTTAGGAGTGGCACTGCAGTGTCACGCAGGATGTCCCTTCCAAAAAACCCTCCCCAAACAGCACATGACGCAAAGAAAAAAAGAGGCGCAATGAGGTAGCTGTGTGAGTAAGATTAGCGACCCTAGTGGCCGACACAAACACCGGGCCCATCTAGGAGTGGCACTGCAGTGTCACGCAGGATGGCCCTTCCAAAAAACCCTCCCCAAACAGCACATGACGCAAAGAAAAAAAGAGGCGCAATGAGGTAGCTGACTGTGTGAGTAAGATAAGCGACCCTAGTGGCCGACACAAACACCGGGCCCATTTAGGAGTGGCACTGCAGTGTCACGCAGGATGTCCCTTCCAAAAAACCCTCCCCAAACAGCACATGACGCAAAGAAAAATAAAAGAAAAAAGAGGTGCAAGATGGAATTGTCCTTGGGCCCTCCCACCCACCCTTATGTTGTATAAACAAAACAGGACATGCACACTTTAACCAACCCATCATTTCAGTGACAGGGTCTGCCACACGACTGTGACTGATATGACGGGTTGGTTTGGACCCCCCCCAAAAAAAGAAGCAATTAATCTCTCCTTGCACAAACTGGCTCTACAGAGGCAAGATGTCCACCTCATCATCATCCTCCGATATATCACCGTGTACATCCCCCTCCTCACAGATTATCAATTCGTCCCCACTGGAATCCACCATCTCAGCTCCCTGTGTACTTTGTGGAGGCAATTGCTGCTGGTCAATGTCTCCGCGGAGGAATTGATTATAATTCATTTTAATGAACATCATCTTCTCCACATTTTCTGGATGTAACCTCGTACGCCGATTGCTGACAAGGTGAGCGGCGGCACTAAACACTCTTTCGGAGTACACACTTGTGGGAGGGCAACTTAGGTAGAATAAAGCCAGTTTGTGCAAGGGCCTCCAAATTGCCTCTTTTTCCTGCCAGTATAAGTATGGACTGTGTGACGTGCCTACTTGGATGCGGTCACTCATATAATCCTCCACCATTCTTTCAATGGTGAGAGAATCATATGCAGTGACAGTAGACGACATGTCCGTAATCGTTGTCAGGTCCTTCAGTCCGGACCAGATGTCAGCATCAGCAGTCGCTCCAGACTGCCCTGCATCACCGCCAGCGGGTGGGCTCGGAATTCTGAGCCTTTTCCTCGCACCCCCAGTTGCGGGAGAATGTGAAGGAGGAGATGTTGACAGGTCGCGTTCCGCTTGACTTGACAATTTTCTCACCAGCAGGTCTTTCAACCCCAGCAGACTTGTGTCTGCCGGAAAGAGAGATCCAAGGTAGGCTTTAAATCTAGGATCGAGCATGGTGGCCAAAATGTAGTGCTCTGATTTCAACAGATTGACCACCCGTGAATCCTTGTTAAGCGAATTAAGGGCTCCATCCACAAGTCCCACATGCCTAGCGGAATCGCTCCGTGTTAGCTCCTCCTTCAATGTCTCCAGCTTCTTCTGCAAAAGCCTGATGAGGGGAATGACCTGACTCAGGCTGGCAGTGTCTGAACTGACTTCACGTGTGGCAAGTTCAAAGGGCAGCAGAACCTTGCACAACGTTGAAATCATTCTCCACTGCGCTTGAGACAGGTGCATTCCACCTCCTATATCGTGCTCAATTGTATAGGCTTGAATGGCCTTTTGCTGCTCCTCCAACCTCTGAAGCATATAGAGGGTTGAATTCCACCTCGTTACCACTTCTTGCTTCAGATGATGGCAGGGCAGGTTCAGTAGTTTTTGGTGGTGCTCCAGTCTTCTGTACGTGGTGCCTGTACGCCGAAAGTGTCCCGCAATTCTTCTGGCCACCGACAGCATCTCTTGCACGCCCCTGTCGTTTTTTAAATAATTCTGCACCACCAAATTCAAGGTATGTGCAAAACATGGGACGTGCTGGAATTTGCCCATATTTAATTCACACACAATATTGCTGGCGTTGTCCGATGCCACAAATCCACAGGAGAGTCCAATTGGGGTAAGCCATTCCGCGATGATCTTCCTCAGTTGCCGTAAGAGGTTTTCAGCTGTGTGCGTATTCTGGAAAGCGGTGATACAAAGCGTAGCCTGCCTAGGAAAGAGTTGGTGTTTGCGAGATGCTGCTACTGGTGCCGCCGCTGCTGTTCTTGCGGCGGGAGTCCATACATCTACCCAGTGGGCTGTCACAGTCATATAGTCCTGACCCTGCCCTGCTCCACTTGTCCACATGTCCGTGGTTAAGTGGACATTGGGTACAGCTGCATTTTTTAGGACACTGGTGACTCTTTTTCTGAGGTCTGTGTACATTTTTGGTATCGCCTGCCTAGAGAAATGGAACCTAGATGGTATTTGGTACCGGGGACACACTGCCTCAATAAATTGTCTAGTTCCCTGTGAACTAACGGCGGATACCGGACGCACGTCTAACACCAACATAGTTGTCAAGGACTCAGTTATCCGCTTTGCAGTAGGATGACTGCTGTGATATTTCATCTTCCTCGCAAAGGACTGTTGGACAGTCAATTGCTTGGTGGAAGTAGTAAAAGTGGTCTTACGACTTCCCCTCTGGGATGACCATCGACTCCCAGCAGCAACAACAGCAGCGCCAGCAGCAGTAGGCGTTACACGCAAGGATGCATCGGAGGAATCCCAGGCAGGAGAGGAATCATCAGAATTGCCAGTGACATGGCCTGCAGGACTATTGGCATTCCTGGGGAAGGAGGAAATTGACACTGAGGGAGTTGGTGGGGTGGTTTGCGTGAGCTTGGTTACAAGAGGAAGGGATTTACTGGTCAGTGGACTGCTTCCGCTGTCACCCAAAGTTTTTGAACTTGTCACTGACTTATTATGAATGCGCTGCAGGTGACGTATAAGGGAGGATGTTCCGAGGTGGTTAACGTCCTTACCCCTACTTATTACAGCTTGACAAAGGGAACACACGGCTTGACACCTGTTGTCCGCATTTTTGTTGAAATACCTCCACACCGAAGAGCTGATTTTTTTGGTATTTTCACCAGGCATGTCAACGGCCATATTCCTCCCACGGACAACAGGTGTCTCCCCGGGTGCCTGACTTAAACAAACCACCTCACCATCAGAATCCTCCTGGTCAATTTCCTCCCCAGCGCCAGCAACACCCATATCCTCCTCATCCTGGTGTACTTCAACACTGACATCTTCAATCTGACTATCAGGAACTGGACTGCGGGTGCTCCTTCCAGCACTTGCAGGGGGGCGTGCAAATGGTGGAAGGCGCATGCTCTTCACGTCCAGTGTTGGGAAGGTCAGGCATCGCAACCGACACAATTGGACTCTCCTTGTGGATTTGGGATTTCGAAGAACGCACAGTTCTTTGCGGTGCTACTGCTTTTGCCAGCTTGAGTCTTTTCATTTTTCTAGCGAGAGGCTGAGTGCCTCCATCCTCATGTGAAGCTGAACCACTAGCCATGAACATAGGCCAGGGCCTCAGCCGTTCCTTGCCACTCCGTGTGGTAAATGGCATATTGGCAAGTTTACGCTTCTCCTCCGACAATTTTATTTTAGGTTTTGGAGTCCTTTTTTTACTGATATTTGGTGTTTTGGATTTGACATGCTCTGTACTATGACATTGGGCATCGGCCTTGGCAGACGACGTTGCTGGCATTTCATCGTCTCGGCCATGACTAGTGGCAGCAGCTTCAGCACGAGGTGGAAGTGGATCTTGATCTTTCCCTAATTTTGGAACCTCAACATTTTTGTTCTCCATATTTTAATAGGCACAACTAAAAGGCACCTCAGGTAAACAATGGAGATGGATGGATACTAGTATACAATTATGGACGGACTGCCGAGTGCCGACACAGAGGTAGCTACAGCCGTGGACTACCGTATTGTACTGTGTCTGCTGCTAATATAGACTGGTTGATAAAGAGATGTAGTAGTATGTATGTATAAAGAAGAAAGAAAAAAAAACCACGGGTAGGTGGTATACAATTATGGACGGACTGCCGAGTGCCGACACAGAGGTAGCTACAGCCGTGAACTACCGTACTGTACTGTGTCTGCTGCTAATATAGACTGGTTGATAAAGAGATGTAGTAGTATGTATGTATAAAGAAGAAAGAAAAAAAAACCACGGGTAGGTGGTATACAATTATGGACGGACTGCCGAGTGCCGACACAGAGGTAGCTACAGCCGTGGACTACCGTACTGTACTGTGTCTGCTGCTAATATAGACTGGTTGATAAAGAGATGTAGTAGTATGTATGTATAAAGAAGAAAGAAAAAAAAACCACGGGTAGGTGGTATACAATTATGGACGGACTGCCGAGTGCCGACACAGAGGTAGCTACAGCCGTGAACTACCGTACTGTACTGTGTCTGCTGCTAATATAGACTGGTTGATAAAGAGATGTAGTAGTATGTATGTATAAAGAAGAAAGAAAAAAAAACCACGGGTAGGTGGTATACAATTATGGACGGACTGCCGAGTGCCGACACAGAGGTAGCTACAGCCGTGAACTACCGTACTGTACTGTGTCTGCTGCTAATATAGACTGGTTGATAAAGAGATGTAGTAGTATGTATGTATAAAGAAGAAAGAAAAAAAAACCACGGGTAGGTGGTATACAATTATGGACGGACTGCCGAGTGCCGACACAGAGGTAGCTACAGCCGTGGACTACCGTACTGTACTGTGTCTGCTGCTAATATAGACTGGTTGATAAAGAGATGTAGTAGTATGTATGTATAAAGAAGAAAGAAAAAAAAACCACGGGTAGGTGGTATACAATTATGGACGGACTGCCGAGTGCCGACACAGAGGTAGCTACAGCCGTGAACTACCGTACTGTACTGTGTCTGCTGCTAATATAGACTGGTTGATAAAGAGATGTAGTAGTATGTATGTATAAAGAAGAAAGAAAAAAAAACCACGGGTAGGTGGTATACAATTATGGACGGACTGCCGAGTGCCGACACAGAGGTAGCTACAGCCGTGAACTACCGTACTGTACTGTGTCTGCTGCTAATATAGACTGGTTGATAAAGAGATGTAGTAGTATGTATGTATAAAGAAGAAAGAAAAAAAAACCACGGGTAGGTGGTATACAATTATGGACGGACTGCCGAGTGCCGACACAGAGGTAGCTACAGCCGTGGACTACCATACTGTACTGTGTCTGCTGCTAATATAGACTGGTTGATAAAGAGATGTAGTAGTATGTATGTATAAAGAAGAAAGAAAAAAAAACCTCGGGTAGGTGGTATACAATTATGGACGGACTGCCGAGTGCCGACACAGAGGTAGCTACAGCCGTGAACTACCGTACTGTACTGTGTCTGCTGCTAATATAGACTGGTTGATAAAGAGATGTAGTAGTATGTATGTATAAAGAAGAAAGAAAAAAAAACCACGGGTAGGTGGTATACAATTATGGACGGACTGCCGAGTGCCGACACAGAGGTAGCTACAGCCGTGGACTACCGTACTGTACTGTGTCTGCTGCTAATATAGACTGGTTGATAAAGAGATGTAGTAGTATGTATGTATAAAGAAGAAAGAAAAAAAAACACGGGTAGGTGGTATACAATTATGGACGGACTGCCGAGTGCCGACACAGAGGTAGCTACAGCCGTGAACTACCGTACTGTACTGTGTCTGCTGCTAATATAGACTGGTTGATAAAGAGATGTAGTAGTATGTATGTATAAAGAAGAAAGAAAAAAAAACCACGGGTAGGTGGTATACAATTATGGATGGACTGCCGAGTGCCGACACAGAGGTAGCTACAGCCGTGAACTACCGTACTGTGTCTGCTGCGACTGGATGATAAATAATGATATAAAAAATATATATATATCACTACTGCAGCCGGACAGGTATATATTATATAATGACGGACCTGCTGGACACTGTCTGTCAGCAGAATGAGTTTTTTATAGAATAAAAAAAAAAACACCACACAAGTGAAGTCACACGACGAGTGTTTAACTTTTTCAGGCAATCACAATATAGTATACTACTAACTATACTGGTGGTCAGTGTGGTCAGGTCACTGGTCAGTCACACTGGCAGTGGCACTCCTGCAGCAAAAGTGTGCACTGTTTAATTTTAATATAATATGTACTCCTGGCTCCTGCTATAACCTATAACTGGCACTGCAGTGCTCCCCAGTCTCCCCCACAATTATAAGCTGTGTGAGCTGAGCACAGTCAGATATATATACATAGATGATGCAGCACACTGGGCTGAGCAGTGCACACAGATATGGTATGTGACTGAGTCACTGTGTGTATCGTTTTTTTCAGGCAGAGAACGGATATATTAAATAAAACTGCACTGTCTGGTGGTCACTGTGGTCAGTCACTAGTAAACTCTGCACTCTCTACACTTCTACAGTACTCCTAAACTCCAGTAAATCAGGTCAATCTCTCTCTCTCTCTCTCTCTTCTAATCTAAATGGAGAGGACGCCAGCCACGTACTCTCCCTATCAATCTCAATGCACGTGTGAAAATGGCGGCGACGCGCGGCTCCTTATATAGAATCCGAGTCTCGCGAGAATCCGACAGCGTCATGATGACGTTCGGGCGCGCTCGGGTTAACCGAGCAAGGCGGGAGGATCCGAGTCTGCTCGGACCCGTGAAAAAAACCATGAAGTTCGGGCGGGTTCGGATTCAGAGAAACCGAACCCGCTCATCTCTAGTTTGTTGCAATAACAGCTTTAAGTCTGTTGGGGTAAGTTTCTACCAGGTTAGCACACTATATGGGAGTGACTTTTTCCGATTCAGTCTTGCATATTTGCTTCAGCTTTTTCAACTTGGTTTGATGACGCTTGTATGCAAATTGCAAATAGTGCAACATATTCTAAATTGTATAGAGCTATGGACTTTTCCATTGAAGAACATTCACCTTTTTGTTGTTAAACCTTGCCATTGTTGCTTTGGCTTTGTGTCTACCATGGGTGCAGGGAGTGCAGCTGCTATGGGACCCAGATCTGAGAGGGACCCACCTTCCCTGTCAAAGTTACATGTGCTATATACATTTATCACCACTGCTTAATACATACAGTATGGGGTCCTTATAAACTTTTGCTTTGGGGCCTGTAATATGTCTAGTTATGGCTTTGGACCTGTTCATTACAATGTGATATAAAATGAACTGGAGGGCATTAGAATGTTGCATAATATGAAATGGGGCAGTGTAGTGTGGCACAATATGAAGTGGAGGTACTATAGTTAGTGATGAGCACCGGAAATTTTTCGGGTTTTGTGTTTTGGTTTTGGGTTCGGTTCCGCGGCCGTGTTTTGGGTTCGAACGCGTTTTGGCAAAACCTCACCGAATTTTTTTTGTCGGATTCGGGTGTGTTTTGGATTCGGGTGTTTTTTTCAAAAAACCCTAAAAAACAGCTTAAATCATAGAATTTGGGGGTCATTTTGATCCCAAAGTATTATTAACCTCAATAACCATAATTTCCACTCATTTTCAGTCTAAAATTTGCACCGAGGTCGCTGGATGACTAAGCTCAGCGACCCAAGTGGCCGACACAAACACCTGGCCCATCTAGGAGTGGCACTGCAGTGTCACGCAGGATGGCCCTTCAAAAAACTACTCCCCAAACAGCACATGACGCAAAGAAGAAAAAAAAGAGGCGCAATGAGGTAGCTGTGTGAGTAAGCTAAGCGACCCTAGTGGCCGACACAAACACCTGGCCCATCTAGGAGTGGCACTGCAGTGTCACGCAGGATGGTCCTTCCAAAAAACACCCCCCAAACAGCACATGACGCAAAGAAAAAAAGAGGCGCAATGAGGTAGCTGTGTGACTAAGCTAAGCGACCCTAGTGGCCGACACAAACACCTGGCCCATCTAGGAGTGGCACTGCAGTGTCACGCAGGATAGCCCTTCAAAAAACTACTCCCCAAACAGCACATGACGCAAATAAAAAAAAAAGATGCGCAATGAGGTAGCTGTGTGACTAAGATAAGCGACCCTAGTGGCCGACACAAACACCTGGCCCATCTAGGAGTGGCACTGCAGTGTCACGGAGGATGGCCCTTCCAAAAAACACCCCCCAAACAGCACATGACGCAAAGAAAAAAAGAGGCGCAATGAGGTAGCTGTGTGACTAAGATAAGCGACCCAAGTGGCCGACACAAACACCTGGCCCATCTAGGAGTGGCACTGCAGTGTCATGCAGGATGGCCCTTCCAAAAAACACCCCCCAAACAGCACATGACGCAAAGAAAAAAAGAGGCGCAATGAGGTAGCTGTGTGACTAAGATAAGCGACCCAAGTGGCCGACACAAACACCTGGCCCATCTAGGAGTGGCACTGCAGTGTCACGCAGGATGGCCCTTCCAAAAACTACTCCCCAAACAGCACATGACGCAAAGAAAAATGAAAGAAAAAAGAGGTGCAAGATGGAATTGTCCTTGGGCCCTCCCACCCACCCTTATGTTGTATAAACAGGACATGCACACTTTAACCAACCCATCATTTCAGTGACAGGGTCTGCCACACGACTGTGACTGAAATGACGGGTTGGTTTGGACCCCCACCAAAAAAGAAGCAATTAATCTCTCCTTGCACAAACTGGCTCTACAGAGGCAAGATGTCCACCTCATCATCATCCTCCGATATATCACCGTGTGCATCCCCCTCCTCACAGATTATCAATTCGTCCCCACTGGAATCCACCATCTCAGCTCCCTGTGTACTTTGTGGAGGCAATTGCTGCTGGTGAATGTCTCCACGGAGGAATTGATTATAATTCATTTTAATGAACATCATCTTCTCCACATTTTCTGGATGTAACCTCGTACGCCGATTGCTGACAAGGTGAGCGGCGGCACTAAACACTCTTTCGGAGTACACACTTGTGGGAGGGCAACTTAGGTAGAATAAAGCCAGTTTGTGCAAGGGCCTCCAAATTGCCTCTTTTTCCTGCCAGTATAAGTACGGACTGTCTGACGTGCCTACTTGGATGCGGTCACTCATATAATCCTCCACCATTCTTTCAATGGGGAGAGAATCATATGCAGTGACAGTAGACAACATGTCCGTAATCGTTGTCAGGTCCTTCAGTCCGGACCAGATGTCAGCATCAGCAGTCGCTCCAGACTGCCCTGCATCACCGCCAGCGGGTGGGCTCGGAATTCTGAGCCTTTTCCTCGCACCCCCAGTTGCGGGAGAATGTGAAGGAGGAGATGTTGACAGGTCGCGTTCCGCTTGACTTGACAATTTTGTCACCAGCAGTTCTTTGAACCCCAGCAGACTTGTGTCTGCCGGAAAGAGAGATCCAAGGTAGGTTTTAAATCTAGGATCGAGCACGGTGGCCAAAATGTAGTGCTCTGATTTCAACAGATTGACCACCCGTGAATCCTTGTAAAGCGAATTAAGGGCTCCATCCACAAGTCCCACATGCCTAGCGGAATCGCTCTGTGTTAGCTCCTCCTTCAATGTCTCCAGCTTCTTCTGCAAAAGCCTGATGAGGGGAATGACCTGACTCAGGCTGGCAGTGACTGAACTGACTTCACGTGTGGCAAGTTCAAAAGGTTGCAGAACCTTGCACAACGTTGAAATCATTCTCCACTGCGCTTGAGACAGGTGCATTCCACCTCCTATATCGTGCTCAGTTGTATAGGCTTGAATGGCCTTTTGCTGCTCCTCCAACCTCTGAAGCATATAGAGGGTTGAATTCCACCTCGTTACCACTTCTTGCTTCAGATGATGGCAGGATGGGTTCAGGCGTTTTTGGTGGTGCTCCAGTCTTCTGTACGTGGTGCCTGTACGCCGAAAGTGTCCCGCAATTCTTCTGGCCACCGACAGCATCTCTTGCACGCCCCTGTCGTTTTTTAAATAATTCTGCACCACCAAATTCAAGGTATGTGCAAAACATGGGACGTGCTGGAATTTGCCCAGATTTAATTCCCACACAATATTGCTGGCGTTGTCCGATGCCACAAATCCACAGGAGAGTCCAATTGGGGTAAGCCATTCCGCGATGATCTTCCTCAGTTGCCGTAAGAGGTTTTCAGCTGTGTGCGTATTCTGGAAAGCGGTGATACAAAGCGTAGCCTGCCTAGGAAAGAGTTGGCGTTTGCGAGATGCTGATACTGGTGCCGCCGCTGCTGTTCTTGCGGCGGGAGTCCATACATCTACCCAGTGGGCTGTCACAGTCATATAGTCCTGAGCCTGCCCTGCTCCACTTGTCCACATGTCCGTGGTTAAGTGGACATTGGGTACAACTGCATTTTTTAGGACACTGGTGAGTCTTTTTCAGAGGTCTGTGTACATTTTCGGTATCGCCTGCCTAGAGAAATGGAACCTAGATGGTATTTGGTACCGGGGACACAGTACCTCCAACAAGTCTCTAGTTGGCTCTGCAGTAATGATGGATACCGGAACCACGTTTCTCACCGCCCAGGATGCCAGCTTGAGTCTTTTCATTTTTCTAGCGAGAGGCTGAGTGCTTCCATCCTCATGTGAAGCTGAACCACTAGCCATGAACATAGGCCAGGGCCTCAGCCGTTCCTTGCCACTCCGTGTGGTAAATGGCATATTGGCAAGTTTACGCTTCTCCTCCGACAATTTTATTTTAGATTTTTGAGTCCTTTTTTTACTGATATTTGGTGTTTTGGATTTTACATGCTCTGTACTATGACATTGGGCATCGGCCTTGGCAGACGACGTTGATGGCATTTCATCATCTCGGCCATGACTAGTGGCAGCAGCTTCAGCACGAGGTGGAAGTCGATCTTGATCTTTCCCTATTTTTGGAACCTCAACATTTTTGTTCTCCATATTTTAATAGGCACAACTAAAAGGCACCTCAGGTAAACAATGGAGATGGATGGATACTAGTATACTTATGGATGACGAGCGACTGCCGACACAGAGGTAGCTACAGCCGTGGACTACCGTACTGCGTCTGCTGCTAGTATAGACTGGATGATAATGATATAAAAAATATATATATATTACTACTGCAGGACAGGTATATATTATATAATGACGGACCTGCTGGACACTGTCAGCACTGCAGACTCCTAAAGTAAACTACTAGTATGAAGAAGTAGGTATACAATTATGGATGGACGAGCGACTGCCGACACAGAGGTAGCTACAGCCGTGGACTACCGTACTGCGTCTGCTGCTAGTATAGACTGGATGATAATGATATAAAAAATATATATATATCACTACTGCAGGACAGGTATATATTATATAATGACGGACCTGCTGGACACTGTCAGCACTGCAGACTCCTAAAGTAAACTACTAGTATGAAGAAAATAGAAAGAAAAAAAACACCACAGGTAGGTATACAATTATGGATGGACGAGCGACTGCCGACACAGAGGTAGCTACAGCCATGGACTACCGTACTGCGTCTGCTGCTAGTATAGACTGGATGATAATGATATAAAAAATATATATATATCACTACTGCAGGACAGGTATATATTATATAATGACGGACCTGCTGGACACTGTCAGCAGAATGCGTTTATAGAATAAAAACACCACACGACGAGTGTTTAACTTTTTCAGGCAGACAATCACAATATACTGGTAGTCAGTGGTCACTGGTCAGTCACACTGGCAGTGGCACTCTGGCAGCAAAAGTGTGCACTGTTAAATATGTACTCCTGCTATAACTGCTCCCCAGTCTCCCCCACAATTAAGCTGTGTGAGCAGTGAGCACTCAGCACAGTCAGATATACATAGATGATGCAGCACACTGAGGCTGAGCACAGATATGGTATGTGACTGTGTATCGTTTTTTTTCAGGCAGAGAACGGATTATATTAAATAATAAAAATAAATAAAACTGCACTGGTGGTCAGTCACTAGTATAACTATCAGCAAAACTCTGCACTCTCTGAGTACTCCTCCTAATGCTCCAGTAAATCAAGTGTCTCACTCTCTATCTATTCTAAACGGAGAGGACGCCAGCCACGTCCTCTCCCTATCAATCTCAATGCACGTGTGAAAATGGCGGCGACGCGCGGCTCCTTATATAGAATCCGAGTCTCGCGATAGAATCCGAGCCTCGCGAGAATCCGACAGCGGGATGATGACGTTCGGGCGCGCTCTGGTTAACCGAGCAAGGCGGGAGGATCCGAGTCGCTCGGACCCGTGTAAAAAAAAGGTGAAGTTCGGGCGGGTTCAGATTCTGAGGAACCGAACCCGCTCATCACTAACTATAGTGTGGCAAAATATGAATTGGGGGCATTGTACAGTGGTATAATCTGAACTGGGGACATTGTATGTCATAATGTGAATTGGGGACACTGTGTTGAATAATGTGTACTGGCAGCCCAACAATGTGACATAATATGAACTAGGGCACTACTATGGCTCATAAAATAAACTTGTGAACTACTATGGGGAATAACATTTACTAAGGCACTACTATGGTATTATTATGGGCCATAAAATTAACAACTGCTGTGCAGTGGTGTCTTTCAATAAGCATTGGGACAGGGGCCCCTTCAAAATCAAATCTTGCTATGGGGCCCACAAAGTTCTTGCTAAGTTCTTGTACCTGCCCTCAGCATGATGTAGCCACACCCATATTTTACTGTTGGGATGGTGTTTGTCGGTCTTAGGTTTGTACCATGCATAGATTTATGAATTAGGGCTAAATAGCCCATTTTTGTTTGTCTCATCTAACCAGAAATCCTTAAACCTACATTTTAGCTGGGACACCCTGACAAGTTTCAGATGTGTTGTGACATGGTTGTTGTTCGACAATGACTTCTTTCTAGTCACCCTCATATACTGGATAGTTGTATGCAAAGCCCTGGTGCACCTTCACTCCTGTCTTAGCTACTGAACTCTGTAGCTCAGTCAAAGTGATAATTGGCCACCCTATGGCTTCTCTCACAAGTTTCCTTCTTGCTCCGTTTTTTGAGGGACGGCCTTGTGTAGGCAGTGCTTGAGTGCTATAATGCAAATTACATTTCTTCACAATGCAACAATGCTCCTTGTGATATCCATGCACTTGGATATTATTATATAGCCTTTTCCTATCTTGTACATGTCTATAACTTTATCTTTCATTTTCTTAGAATGATCTTTGGTCTTTATTTTCACAGCTTCCTTCAGATTCAGAGTATGAACAATGTTATTAAGGGGCTTTTTAGACATAAAGACTGAGCGTTATCAATTATTCACAGGCAGAGGCTAATAGAAAGCCAATTGTTAAAGCAATATCTCCCATCTATGTAAACTTGGAGCTCTCACAGCACAGTGGTACTTATGCAAGCAACAATTATTAGTTTTTATTTAAAACTATGGAGTACATTTGCTAAAGCTTCTAAAAATGAAAAGTGGTGCTGTTCCCATAGCAACCAATCATGATAAACAGAATCTAATTGGTTGCTATGGGCAACATCACCACTTTTCATTTTTAGAAGCTTTAGTAAATTTACCCCTAAATCTGAAGACAAATAATTAGTTATGAGTTTTAAAATATAATTTACGAGCTAGCTGTATGCAATAAAAATACTATCTGGAACAGTCTGTGTAAGTATAATTTGTAATTCAGACAAATCTGTTGAAAATTGAATTCTTTTCTAGCCACTGTATGTTTGACTGCATATACTGTACAGGTCCAATGTTTTTACAGTTGGTGAATGCAAGAACGATATAGAGTCTGAGGTCAGATGGATTGGCAAACTCCTTTATAGTCTACATAATCCAGGATTTCCAGTGCAGAGCGGATTTGTCCAACTCAGTAATCATGTTGATTGTCAGTTCTACAATAGGTAACTTCTTTGAGATTATTGTCAGTTGTCAAATTAAGACAGCATTCCTATGTCACTCATATATATTAATTGCAATTGAATGTTTTCAGTGCAAATGCAGCTCACCACTTGATCTTTATATTCTTAAGTATTTTTTTAGCCTTAAGTCAATTCTATAGCTTTAAAGTGCCTAATAATAGTATTTGTTTCTAATATTTAGGATATTCTATATTTCTGAATCTCCAATTTAAAAGATTGCTATCTTTCTTTAAGTTTTGAATTGTAGGACTCTGGTGTTTTTTCTTAATATACTGACTATAAGTAATAATTCATTGTGTATCTGTGTATTGAGTGTAAGAAAGTGAATTATTAAAATGTATGTCAACAAAAATCATTAACACATGAAGAATGGGCTCAAATTAATTAAAAATTAGAAAATGATCTTGTTTGCACTCCCACCAGTTGTCACAAGAGGGAGCACCAGCACACTAACACACAGACTCCCAGCATTATAGGTTCATTAAACCATCACGTCACAGGCTAGGAAAGAATAATATAGTGAAACGTAACCTTTATTCCTATGTTAACATTGCTGGAAATTATTAAAAGTATTAAAATATTACATCATGAAAGTGTTTCAGATACAGAATTAAACTGAACACTTAAATGTCTGGGAGTGAAAACAATGTATAAACTATTTCTAGATGTATTACACACACCAGTGAAGACCATTTCTGTAAATGTATATCTACTCGAAACAGTTATATATCACAACACATAAGTACTCCTTTGTTTTCACAAATTATTTTATGATAATGTTAGACCAATATTTTAAATAGTAAACAAAGTATTTTTTTTTATATAAAAAAAAAATAACAAAACATTTTTTTTTTAAGGAACCAGTACATAGAAATGTTACATATGGGAATCAGAGATGTGACCAGAGATCAGAAATAGTCAAAGAAGCTCATGTAAAGGTGCAAAAATATTTTATCACAAAACAGATTAAGGAGACGTAGAAAACAAAAAAAAGGCAAAATAGTGTGGGGGTAGAAAAGGAAGTATAAGACAGCATGGCAGGTTACAAGGGAGGAGAAAGATTGGAGTAGTTAGGTAGGTGGTCTGCTGAATTCAAATAGGAAGGGATTGCATTGTGAATAGAATGCAGGCATCAAAGCAAGCGGCCAAAGAATTCCATACTTTTAGTCAAAGACTTTGAGACGTTATGAAGTACGTATATCTGGCATGTACTCCATTTGCTAAATGTACCAGATTTAGTAAGTGATCAGAAATATACCTGTCATGTACCAGAAGTATACCTGTCATGTACCCCATTTGCTAGATGTACCAGATTTAGTTAGTGACCAGAAGTATAACTGTCATGTACCCCATTTGCTAGATGTACCAGATTTAATTAGTGACCAGAAGTATACCTGTCATGTACCCCATTTGCTAGATGTACCAGATTTAGTGACCAGAAGTATACCTGTCTGTTACGCACACCAGTGCTAACAGGAGTATACCGGTGTATGAACAGAGAGGGATGCGAGGCAAAACAAACTCACAGACAGTATAACACAACATACACAGGAGGTGATGGAATAACTAATAAACACAAAATGAACGGGGAAGCCCAAAGGCTCAGGAATTGTGTGTCTCCCTAGTGTCAGGATGCTCAGATGGAATAGAGCGGACAATGAAGCGAGATGTATTGATTTAACATGTGGAGCACCCAAAATGATGTTGCTAAGAGCAACAGGAAAAACCCCAAAGGGTTACCAACGGGTGTGGGAATAAACTCCTTGGTCAGAGATAGAAATATAGACACAAGGAGAGTATCCACAATCCTAACCCCCACTTGCAGGGCACAGGTTCAGCTTACTGCCACTAAACTGACACCTGGACGCCCTGCACAGTGAGGGAGGATTAAGCAAGCAGGTCTGAGAGTACAGCCGCAAACCTGCTGGGTTCACAGAATAGCAAAAGAACCCCAGCAGGTTAAACAACTGACTCCAGTCTTACTGCTAGGTCCGGATTGGCAGAATGAAGTACCGAATCCCAAGGCCTATTCGCAGTAAGCAACAAGTAAATACAAAGTCACACAGTACTAGCTAACTCTCTGGAACTGACTAACAAACAAAGATTCAGCAGCATTTGCCTAGCCTGAGAGGATGGTTTATATAGCAGGTGCTGTCCACGCCGCACTCAGACCTCACAGACTGTGAGCACAAAACCAGCGCCGGATTCAATGCCGTGCACAGAGCCTGTAACCACTACACAGTAAAAACCCGGACCGGAGTATCAGCTGCGCTCAGGTTACTTCGCTAACACTTGCCTCCCGGTTGCCATGGCGACGTGGCAGTACAGAACAGGAGATCCTAACAGTACCCCCCCTCTGACGAGGGGTCAAAGAACCCCTACCACCGGGTTTATTGGGGAACTGCGAGAAGAAAGAGCGTATCAGTCTGGGGACATGAAGATCACAACTGCGCACCCACGACCGCTCCTCCGGGCCATACCCCTTCCAGTGCACCAAAAATGACAGCCGACCCCGAACCATCTTGGAGTCAAGAACCCTTTCAACCACAAACTCCCTCTGACCCCGTATCAGAAGAGGAGAAGGTCTTCCACTGGAAGAAGGATTACTAACCGCCAGTTTTAAAAGGGAACAATGAAATGTTTTATTGATACCCAATGAACGGGGCAGATCTAACTGAAATGCCACCGGATTGATAACCCTGGTGATCTTATAAGGGCCGATGAACCGGGGGCCTAACTTATGAGATGGCTGTCTCAACTTCAAATTCTTGGTGGACAACCAGACGAAGTCTCCTAATTTAAAGCTGCAGGGTCTTCTCCGCTTATCAAAAACCCTTTTGGTCACTAATGATACAGACACAAGGGCTTTCTTAACTTTCCTCCAAATACCCCTAAGGGCCGAAACCACAGAGGAACCACCAGGCGTGGAATCCAGGGGGTCAAAAGAATTGGCCTTAGGATGATGCCCATACACACAAAGGAAGGGAGAGATCCCTGTAGCAGAGTGAGCCGCGTTGTTATAGGCAAACTCCGCCATGGACAGATGAGCAACCCAGTCAGTATGACACTTGGAGACATAACACCTGAGGAACTGCTCCAAGGACTGGTTCACCCTCTCAGTCTGCCCATTAGACTGTGGATGGTAGCCTGACGACAAGCTCACAGAAATCTGGAGATCAGAACAAAATGCCCTCCAGAATTTGGCCACAAACTGGGATCCACGGTCTGAGACCACATCAAGTGGCAACCCGTGGAGGCGCACAACATGCTGCATAAATAACTCAGACAGGCGTCTGGCCGATGGCAACCCAACCAGTGGAACGAAATGCGCCATCTTCGAAAACCTGTCAACGACAACCCAAATGGCTGTCATCCCCGAGGATTTGGGCAAGTCCACCACAAAATCCATGGAAATGTGGGTCCATGGCTTAGATGGAATAGAGAGTGAATGTAATGGGCCGACAGGAACCCCTCTAGGAGTTTTATTTCGGGCACAAACGTCACATGCCCGAACCCACTGATCCACATCCCTAGCCACCGAGGGACAACACACCGCCCTAGACAGCAACTCCCGAGTTCTGGCAATACCCGGATGCCCTGCCGACCTCTTGGCATGGAATTCCATGAACACTCGCTGTCTTAACCTAGGAGGCACAAACAAGAGACCTACCGGAAGGTCTGGAGGAGCCTGCTCCTGTGCTCTAAGGACTAATGACAAGAGGTCCTGGGTAATGCCCACTTTAATACATGATGGGGACACAATGGGCAATGGCTCCTCGGTGGTCTCTTGGACTGGAGCAAAACTCAGCGAGAGCGCATCAGCCTTGATGTTTTTTGACCCAAGGCGATATGTTATCAAAAAATTAAAGCGAGCAAAAAACAAAGCCCATCGTGCTTGCCTGGCATTGAGCCGCTTCGCTGACTCTAAATATGCCAGATTCTTATGGTCGGTGAGAATTGAGACCACAAACTTAGCCCCCTCAAGCCAGTGTCTCCACTCCCCGAGTGCATCCTTTATAGCCAACAATTCCCGGTTACCCACATCATAATTCATCTCGGCAGACGAAAATTTATGGGAAAAGTAAGCACAGAGATGAAGGCGATTATCAGACACCCCCATCTGAGAGAGCACTGCCCCAATACCTATCTCAGAGGCATCCACTTCTACCACAAAAGGACGCTCTGGATCTGGGTGTCGCAGCACCTTGGCCGAGACAAATGCCCTTTTGAGACGGGCAAAGGCCGCTTTGGCCTCACAAGACCAGTGAGCAACATCCGCCCCTTTCTTAGTGAGTGCCACCAAGGGGGCCACTATAGACGAAAATCCAGCGATGAACCGTCTATAAAAATTTGCAAAGCCCAGAAAACGCTGAAGCGCCTTCAAACTAGTGGGCTGCACCCAATCCAGGACTGCCTGTACCTTAGAACCCTCCATTTGGAAACCTTCTGAGGAGATAATATATCCTAGAAATGCGATTTGCTGGACTTCAAATTCGCACTTCTCCAGCTTCGCCCCAAGCTGGTGGTCTCTGAGTTTCTGGAGGACTAAGCGTACATGCTTCCGATGTTCCTCCAGGGAATGGGAGAAGATTAGGATGTCATCTAGATAAACAACTAAAAATCTATCCAAATATTCCCTGAGCACATCGTTCATGAATTCCTGGAAGACTGCCGGGGCATTAGAGAGCCCAAAAGGCATCACCAAATATTCATAATGCCCTGAGTGGGTATTAAAGGCAGTCTTCCATTCATCCCCCTCTCTTATTCGGATTAGATTGTAAGCACCGCGTAGGTCAATCTTAGAAAAAATGGTGGCAGTACGAAGCTGGTCAAACAAAACCGAAATGAGAGGCAGTGGGTACGAGTTTTTAATCGTGCTACGGTTCAATTCCCTGAAGTCGATGCAGGGTCGCAACGAACCGTCCTTTTTACCCACGAAGAAGAACCCCGACTCAACTGGGGACTGTGAGGGTCTGATAAATCCCTTAGCCAAGTTCTCCTGAATGTACTCTGCCATAGCCTGAGTCTCAGGACGTGACAGGGAGTACAACCTGCTCTTGGGAAGCTTAGCATCCGGCAACAAATCAATGGCACAGTCATAGGGGCGATGGGGAGGTAGTACCTCCGCAACTTTTTTGGAGAACACATCCGCAAAATCTGCATAACATCCTGGCAATCCTGGCAAACTTAGCTGCGAGAGCCTGACTGGAAGGCTCAAGCAACTCCTGAAACAACTCAGAATCTCCCCAGAGACCCAGTTAAATTGAGGGTTATGGGCCCTTAACCAGGGTAACCCCAAAACCAATGGGGCAAAAGAACAGACAGTCACATAGAAAGACAATTTTTCAGAGTGTGTGGCTCCAATAAACAAAGGAATTTGGCTGGTGCAGGAGGTAATTTTACCCTGGGACAATAGTTCCCCGTTTAACCCACAGATCTCAATCTCTGATGCCAAAGGTACTGAGGGAACAGAGTGTTCCAGGGCGAATTGACGGTCCATGAAAACCCCATCGGCCCCACTGTCAACAAAGGCTTCAATCTTGACAGTTTGACCGAGGATCTCCAAAGTCACCGGAATGAGAAAAGTCTTTTGGGGAAAATCTGACTTCTGGCCTGACAGGATATTTCCCATCACCCTCAGGCCCTGAAGTTTTCCGGCTTTTCTGGGCATGATACTACGACATGACCTTTATTCCCACAGTACAAACACAAACCCTGCTGTCTCCTCCGCGTCTTCTCACGCGAGGAGAGGCGGGTAGCCCCAATCTGCATAGGCTCCTCGGAATATTCCTCAGAGTCTGAGGTTCCCTTGGGAAAAAAGGAAACTGCGGTCTCCCTTTCAAGCCTACGCTCTCTCAGCCGTCTATCCACCCGGATGGATAACTGCATGAGCTGATCTAAGCTATCAGGCAAGGGATATTGTACCAGTTGGTCCTTTATCTGGTCAGAAAGGCCCCTTCGGTACTGGTTTCTCAGGGCTGGGTCATTCCACTGGGTATCATGAGCCAACCTCCGAAACTCCGTACTATAAACCTCAGCTGGCCGTCGCCCTTGCTTTAGGACCGTAATCTGAGCCTCGGCTGAAGCCATCTTGTCAGGGTCATCATACAAAATGCCCAGTGCCGTAAAAAAAAGCATCAACACTTTTAAGCGACGGACAGTCAGGCTGCAACCCATATGCCCAGACCTGTGGGTCTCCATGTAGCAAGGAAATCACCATGCCCACCCGCTGAATCTCCGACCCAGAAGACTGGGGCCTAAGCCTGAAATATAGCTTACAGCTCTCCTTGAAACAAAAGAACTGCGAGCGATCTCCAGAAAAACGATCCGGGAGATTTACTTTCGTCTCCTTAACCCCTAAACTTGCCGCTGCGGGAGCTCCGCTAGCGGCCTGCGGGGTGTTCATTTTAATGGACATCTCATTAAATTGTCGAGTCAGGACCTGCACCTGATCGACTACCTGTTGCAAAGTATTTTGAGGGGTATGCTCCATATTCCCACAACATTTCAACAGGAGTAGGGCTGCTGAATATGTTACGCACACCAGTGCGAACAGGAGTATACCGGTGTATGAACAGAGAGGGATGCGAGGCAAAACGAACTCACAGACAGTATAACACAACATACACAGGAGGTGATGGAATAACTAATAAACACAAAATGAACGGGGAAGCCCAAAGGCTCAGGAATTGGGTGTCTCCCTAGTGTCAGGAATGCTCAGATGGAATAGAGCGGACAATGAAGCGAGATGTAGTGACTTAACATGTGGAGCACCCAAAATGATGTTGCTAAGAGCAACAGAAAAAACCCCAAAGGGTTACCAACGGGTGTGGGAATAAACTCCTAGGTCAGAGATAGAAATATAGACACAAGGAGAGTATCCACAATCCTAACCCCCACTTGCAGGGCACAGGTTCAGCTTACTGCCACTAAACTGACACCTGGACGCCCTGCACAGTGAGGGAGGATTAAGCAAGCAGGTCTGAGAGTACAGCCGCAAACCTGCTGGGTTCACAGAATAGCAAAAGAACCCCAGCAGGTTAAACAACTGACTCCAGTCTTACTGCTAGGTCCGGATTGGCAGAATGAAGTACCGAATCCCAAGGCCTATTCGCAGTAAGCAACAAGTAAATACAAAGTCACACAGTACTAGCTAACTCTCTGGAACTGACTAACAAACAAAGATTCAGCAGCATTTGCCTAGCCTGAGAGGATGGTTTATATAGCAGGTGCTGTCCACGCCCCACTCAGACCTCACAGACTGTGAGCACAAAACCAGCGCCGGATTCCCTGCCATGCACAGAGCCTGTAACCACTACACAGTAAAAACCCGGACCGGAGTATCAGCTGCTCTCAGGTTACTTCGCTAACACTTGCCTCCCGGTTGTCATGGCGACGTGGCAGTACAGAACAGGAGATCCTAACACTGTCATGTACACCATTTGCTAGATGTACCAGATTTAGTTAGTGACCAGAAGTATAACTGTCATGTACCCCATTTGCTAGATGTACCAGATTTAATTAGTGACCAGAAGTATACCTGGCATGTGCTCCATATGCTAGATGTACCAGATTTAGTAAGTGACCACTTGGATAGAGGGAAAGGAAGGTTGTAACCAATTGGCTGCAATTTGACAGGTAGCTGTCAATACTGTGTATTTTTTTATGGTAGCAGAGGGGACATTTAGTGGGTGAAGAAAGAATCTGGGAGAGAAGGATCATCAAGATTAATAGACTAGACAAAAATGTCTGATATCTATCATTTAAGTCAGTGGCATTGGGTGTGGCTAAAGGAGCCATCGGCCAAGTAACCTTCCCTACATTTGCACATGACGGACAAGGAGAATTTATGCAATATAGTAGGATACCATCTGTATAGAGGTTTATAAGCATTTTATTTTAATACAAATGGTGCTAAAGCATGTATTTTTTCAGATTTTTGTTCAGTCCTCAAGATCCAAGCTCTCATCCAGATTCCTCTTCCAAGCACATTCACAGGGATCTCTAGGGCCAGCGCAGACTGTATTCAGTACTTCATAGATGAAAGACACCGATCCCTTAGTGGAGAATTGCCAGAAATAGAAAGATTCAACAGTGGAAAGGGGTCTATTTTGGAGATGAGATTTCACCAATGTATAAAACTTTTACAATATGTAATGGTGCAGTAGTTGCAATATATAAGAGGAAAACCCGATGGGTAGGATTTGGAAATAATAAAACATACATGGCAGAATATTTTTCTTAATGGCTGTTACCCATCCTAACCAAATTTAATGTTGATTCCAAATATCAAGGTCTGATTTGATGGCTGATATAAGTGGAGAGAAAATAGACATGCAGTAACTGATGGTACTGAAGGGAGATGTAGACAGGTATTTGTTTCTCTTTTGGGGCCACTGAAAGGGGAAGTGCATGGTCCAATCTGATTTCATCAAATCTGTGAGATAAACTTCAAGAAAAAAATAAATCAAGAACTTCAGTCTAATGGAAATTAAGTTTATATCCGGGTATGGTGGAGAACAGGACAGGCACGGAACAGCAAAGCTTTTCAAGCTTCCAGGATGCACAGGACCCCTCTTCCCTCATACCCAGCTGACAGCTCAAGCTCTTCAATTTTAGATAACAAGCCCAAAGCAGGAGCTAGAAAGGAGAGAAGGATGGTACACACAGAAAACACACTCTCACAAACAGGAGACGGGAACTGGTAACCAAGAAGAGTAACCCATTAAAGTTAGGTGCATCAGGGTGGGCGCCCTGTGGATTCTATGGACCTCAGAGAAAAAGAGTTAAGAGTTATGGTAAAACTTACCTTTGTTATTTTCTTCTTCAGGGTCCATAGTCTCTACAGGTTTACCTAGGTGATGTCCCAAACCAGTAGTAATATGAAGGGAACGCTCCTAAGCTGAAAGGATGAAATTGTGGTCAAAGGTTGAATCCTGAGAGGCAAATAAATTAAAGGCATAGAACTTAAAAAACGTGTGGGCAAAAGACCGTGTAGTGGCCTTGCATAGTTGTTCAGCAGATGTGCCGTGTCGGGCTGCCCATGAAGGTCCCACAGAGCGAGCAGAGTCTGTAATCAGTACTGTAAGATCAGCTTGCGTGTAAGCCTGTGAGATGGTTAAGTGAAGCCAGCGAGCCAAAGTTTGTTTATGAGGTGGCCAGCCACACTTGTGGAATCCATAGAGAGTGAACAAGGAATCCGTTTTCCTAATGGAACTAGTACGCTCCATGTAGATCTTGAGAGCACGGACCACGTCCAGTGAAGGTCAGGTGAAAAGCCAGGTGGATGGAAGGCTGGTATCACAATTTTCTCATTGATATGGTACTTAGGAGACCACCTTGGCAAGATATCCCTTATTAGTCAAGAGTACAACCCTGTTGTGGTGAAAAAGCAAAAAGGGGGGCAGCTGTTAGGGTCTCCTGCCCTGTGCTGCCACGTCGTCATGGCAACCGGGAGACAAGTGCTAGCGGAGTGACCTGAGCGCAGCTGATACTCCGGTTCGGGTCTTTTGCTGTGCAGTGGTTATAGGCTCTGTGCATGGCAGGGGATCCGGTGCTGGTTTTTGTGCTCACAGTCTGTAAGGTCTGAGTGGGGCGTGGACAGCACCTGCTTTATAAGGCCTCTTCTCAGGGTAAGCAGATGCTGCTGAATCTTTGTTGGTTAGTCAGTTTCTGAAAGTTAGCCAGTACTGTGTAGCTTTGTATTTGTTTGTTGCTTACTGCAAATAGGCCTGGGGATATGGTATTACACTCTGCCAATCCAGACCTAGCAGTAAGACTGGAGTCAGTCGTTTAGCTTGCTGGGGTTCTGTTACTACTCTGTGAACTTAGCAAGTTTGCGGCTGTATTCTAAGACTTGCCTGTCTAATCCTGTCTCACTGTGCTAGGTGTCAGGGGTCAGTTTAGTGGCAGTAAGCTGAACCTGTGCACTGCAAGTGAGAATTAGGATTGTGGAGACTCTCCTTGTGTCTATCATTCCATCTCTGACCAAGGAGTTTACTGCCACACCCGTTGGTAACCCTTTAGGGTTTTGCTGTTGCCCTTAGCAACAGCATTTCGGGTTCTCTACGTATTAAAACACAACATCTTGCTTTTCCCATCTGAGCAGTTCTAATACAAGGGAGATACCCAGTTCCTTAGCCTCTGGGCTTCTCTGTTCACTTTGTGTGTATTTTGTTACCCTATCACCTTCTGTGTACGTTATGTCATATTCCCCAGTCTGTCTATAAGTCCATTTGTTTTACATAACAGTTCAAACACCAGTACATTCCTGCAGGCACTGGAGTGCATAACAGTCCTGACACCAGTACTTTCCTGCAGGCACTGGTGTGCATAACATGTTCAGCAGCCTAATACTCCTGTTGAAATTTTGTGGGAATATGGAGCATACCCCTCAAAATACGTTGCAACAGGTGGTCGATCAGGTGCAGGTCCTGACTCGACAATTTAATGATTTGTCCATTAAAATGCACACCTCCCAGGCTGCTGGCGGAGCTCCCGCAGCAGCAGCACCTGCAGGGGTTAAGGAGCCGAAAGTAAATCTCCCGGATCGTTTTTCTGGAGATCGCTCGCAGTTCTTTTGTTTCAAGGAGAGCTGCAAGCTATACTTCCGGCTTAGGCCTCAGTCTTCTGGGTCGGAGATTCAGCGGGTGGGCATAGTGATTTCCTTGCTACAAGGAGACCCACAGGTCTGGGCATATGGGTTGCAGCCTGACTGTCCGTCGCTTAAAAGTGTTGATGCTTTTTTTACGGCACTGGGCATGTTGTATGATGACCCTGACAAGACGGCCTCAGCCGAGGCTCAGATTTCGATCCTTAAGCAAGGGCGAAGGCCAGTTGAGGTTTACTGTACGGAGTTTCGGAGGTTGGCCCATGATACCCAGTGGAATGACCCAGCCCTGAGACACCAGTACAGAAGAGGTCTTTCTAACCAGATAAAGGACCAACTGGTACAATATCCCTTGCCTGATAGCTTGGATCAGCTCATGCAGTTATCCATCCGGGTGGATAGACGGCTGAGAGAGCGTAGGCTTGAAAGGGAGACTGAGATTTCCTTCCTTCCCAAGGGAACCTCAGACTCTGAGGAATTTTCCGAGGAGCCTATGCAGATTGGGGCTACCCGCCTCTCCTCGCGTGAGAAGACGCGGAGGAGACAGCAGGGGTTGTGTTTGTACTGTGGGAATAAAGGTCATGTGGTAGTATCATGCCCAGAAAAGCCGGAAAACTTCAGGGCCTGAGGGTGATGGGAAATATCCTGTCAGGCCAGAAGTCAGAATTTCCCAAGAAGACTTTTATCATTCCGGTGACCTTGAAGATCCTCGGTCAAACTGTCAAGACTGAGGCCTTTGTGGACAGTGGGGCCGACGGGGTTTTTATGGACCGCCAATTCGCCCTGAAACACTCTGTTCCCTTAGTACCCTTGGCATCGGAAATTGAGATTTGTGGGTTAAACGGGAAACCATTATCCCAAGGTAAAATTACCTCTTGCACTAGCCAGATTTCTTTGTTTATTGGAGCCACACACTCTGAAAAATTGTCCTTTTATGTGACTGTCTGTACTTTTGCCCCATTGGTGTTGGGGTTACCCTGGTTAAGGGCCCACAATCCTCAATTTGACTGGGTCTCTGGGGAGATTCTTAGTTGGGGTACTGATTGTTTCAGGAGTTGCTTGAGCCTTCCAGTCAGGCTCTCGCAGCTAAGTTTGCCAGGATTGCCAGGGTGTTATGCAGATTTTGCGGACGTGTTCTCCAAAAAAGTTGCAGAGGTACTACCTCGCCATCGCCCCTATGACTGTGCCATTGATTTGTTGCCAAATGCTAAGCTTCCCAAGAGCAGGTTGTACTCCCTGTCACGTCCTGAGACTCAGGCTATGGCAGAGTACATTCAGGAGAACTTGGCTAAGGGATTTATCAGACCTTCACAGTCTCCAGTTGGGTCGGGGTTCTTCTTCGTGGGTAAAAAGGACGGTTCGTTGCAACCCTGCATCGACTTCAGGGAATTGAACCATATCACGATTAAAAACTCATACCCACTGCCTCTCATTTCGGTCTTGTTTGACCAGCTTCGTACTGCCACCATTTTTTCTAAGATTGACCTACGCGGTGCGTACAATCTAATCCGAATAAGAGAGGGGGATGAATGGAAGACTGCCTTTAATACCCACTCAGGGCATTATGAATATTTGGTGATGCCTTTTGGGCTCTGTAATGCCCCGGCAGTCTTCCAGGATTTCATGAATGATGTGCTCAGGGAATATTTGGATAGATTCTTAGTTGTATACTTAGATGACATCCTAATCTTCTCCCATTCCCTGGAGGAACATCGGAAGCATGTACGCTTAGTCCTCCAGAAACTCAGAGACCACCGGCTTGGGGCGAAGCTGGAGAAGTGCGAATTTGAAGTTCAGCAAATCGCATTTCTAGGATATATTATCTCCCCAGAAGGTTTCCAAATGGAGGGTTCCAAGGTACAGGCAGTCCTGGATTGGGTGCAGCCCACTAGTTTGAAGGTGCTTCAGCGTTTCCTGGGCTTTGCAAATTTTTATAGACGATTTATCGCTGGATTTTCGTCTATAGTGGCGCCCTTGGTGGCACTCACTAAGAAAGGGGCGGATGTTGCTCACTGGTCTTGTGAGGCTAAAGCGGCTTTTGCCCGTCTCAAAAGGGCATTTGTTTCGGCCAAGGTGTTGCGACACCCAGATCCAGAGCGTCCTTTTGTGGTGGAGGTGGATGCCTCTGAGATGGGTATTGGGGCAGTGCTTTCTCAGATGGGAGTGTCTGATAATCGCCTTCATCCCTGTGCTTACTTTTCCCGTAAATTTTCGCCTGCCGAGATGAATTATGACGTGGGTAACCGGGAATTGTTGGCTATTAAGGATGCACTCGAGGAGTGGAGACACTGGCTTGAGGGGGCTAAGTTTGTGGTCTCAATTCTCACTGACCATAAGAATCTGGCATATTTAGAGTCAGCGAAGCGTCTCAATGCCAGGCAGGCACGATGGGCTTTGTTTTTTGCTCGCTTTAATTTTTTGATAACATATCGCCCTGGGTCAAAAAACATCAAGGCTGATGCGCTCTTGCGGAGTTTTGCTCCAATCCAGGAGACCACCGAGGAGCCGTTGCCCATTGTTTCCCCATCATGTATTAAAGTGGGCATTACCCAGGACCTCTTATCATTAGTCCTTAGAGCACAGGAGCAGGCTCCTCCAGACCTTCCGGTAGGTCTTTTGTTTGTGCCTCCTAGGTTAAGACAGCGAGTGTTCCTGGAATTCCATGCCAAGAAGTCTGCAGGTCACCCGGGTATTGCCAGAACTCGGGAGTTGCTATCTAGGGCGTTGTGGTGGCCCTCGGTGGCTAAGGATGTGGATCAGTGGGTTCGGGCATGTGACATCTGTGCCCGAAATAAGACTCCTAGAGGGGTTCCTGTTGGCCCATTACATCCACTCTCTATCCCATCTAAGCAATGGACCCACATTTCAATGGATTTTGTGGTGGACTTGCCCAAATCCTCGGGGATGACAGCCATCTGGGTTGTCGTTGACAGGTTTTCGAAGATGGCGCACTTCGTTCCACTGGTTGGGCTGCCATCGGCCAGACGCCTGTCTGAATTATTTATGCTGCATGTTGTGCGTCTCCACCGGTTGCCACTTGATGTGGTCTCTGACCGCGGATCCCAGTTTGTGGCCAAATTCTGGAGGGCATTTTGTTCCGATCTCCAGATTTCTGTCAGCTTGTCGTCGGGCTACCATCCGCAGTCTAATGGGCAGACTGAAAGGGTGAACCAGTCCTTGGAGCAGTTCCTCAGGTGTTATGTCTCCAAGTGTCAGACTGACTGGGTTGCTCATCTGTCCATGGCGGAGTTTGCCTATAACAACGCGGCTCACTCTGCTACAGGGATCTCTCCCTTCCTTTGTGTGTATGGGCATCATCCTAAGGCCAATTCTTTTGACCCCCTGGACTCCACGCCTGGTGGTTCCTCTGTGGTTTCGGTCCTTAGAGGTATTTGGCGGAAAGTGAAGAAAGCCCTTGTGTCTGTGTCATTAGTGACCAAAAGGGTTTTTGATAAGCGGAAAAGACCCTGCAGCTTCAAATTAGGAGACTTCGTCTGGTTGTCTACCAAGAATTTGAAGTTGAGACAGCCATCTCATAAGTTAGGCCCCCGGTTCATCGGACCTTATAAGATCACCAGGGTTATCAATCCGGTGGCATTTCAGTTAGATCTGCCCCGTTCTTTGGGTATCAATAAAACATTTCATTGTTCCCTTTTAAAACGGGCGATTAGTAATCCTTCTTCCAGTGGAAGACCTTCCCCTCTTCTGATACGTGGCCAGAGGGAGTTTGTTGTTGAAAGGATTCTTGACTCCAAGGTGGTTCGGGGTCGGCTGTCATTTTTGGTGCACTGGAAGGGGTATGGCCCGGAGGAGCGGTTGTGGGTGCGCAGTTGTGATCTTCATGCCCCCAGACTGATACGCTCTTTCTTCTCGCAGTTCCCCGATAAACCCGGTGGTAGGGGTTCTTTGACCCCTCGTCAGAGGGGGGGTACTGTTAGGGTCTCCTGCCCTGTGCTGCCACGTCGTCATGGCAACCGGGAGACAAGTGCTAGCGGAGTGACCTGAGCGCAGCTGATACTCCGGTTCGGGTCTTTTGCTGTGCAGTGGTTATAGGCTCTGTGCATGGCAGGGGATCCGGTGCTGGTTTTTGTGCTCACAGTCTGTGAGGTCTGAGTGGGGCGTGGACAGCACCTGCTTTATAAGGCCTCTTCTCAGGGTAAGCAGATGCTGCTGAATCTTTGTTGGTTAGTCAGTTTCTGAAAGTTAGCCAGTACTGTGTAGCTTTGTATTTGTTTGTTGCTTACTGCAAATAGGCCTGGGGATTTGGTATTACACTCTGCCAATCCAGACCTAGCAGTAAGACTGGAGTCAGTCGTTTAGCTTGCTGGGGTTCTGTTACTACTCTGTGAACTTAGCAAGTTTGCGGCTGTATTCTAAGACTTGCCTGTCTAATCCTGTCTCACTGTGCTAGGTGTCAGGGGTCAGTTTAGTGGCAGTAAGCTGAACCTGTGCACTGCAAGTGAGAATTAGGATTGTGGAGACTCTCCTTGTGTCTATCATTCCATCTCTGACCAAGGAGTTTACTGCCACACCCGTTGGTAACCCTTTAGGGTTTTGCTGTTGCCCTTAGCAACAGCATTTCGGGTTCTCTACGTATTAAAACACAACATCTTGCTTTTCCCATCTGAGCAGTTCTAATACAAGGGAGATACCCAGTTCCTTAGCCTCTGGGCTTCTCTGTTCACTTTGTGTGTATTTTGTTACCCTATCACCTTCTGTGTACGTTATGTCATATTCCCCAGTCTGTCTATAAGTCCATTTGTTTTGCATAACAGTTCAAACACCAGTACATTCCTGCAGGCACTGGAGTGCATAACAGTCCTGACACCAGTACTTTCCTGCAGGCACTGGTGTGCATAACAGCAGCAGAAGAGTGCCCCCAACTCAAAGACTCTGCGGGCTGAAGCGATGGTCAAGAGGAAGAGTGTCTTCACGGTCAACAGCATCCAATGGTTCAAAGGGAGGCTGTTGCAAGACCCGTAGAACCAAAGACAAATCCCAAGGAACCACCGGAGGAACAAAGGGAGCCTGATTCCAGAACACCCGCTGAAGGAAGGTTCATAAAGCTGCACGGAGCAAGTCTGTTCTGGAACCAGATGGACAGAGCTATGACCTGAACCTTAAGAGAGGCAAGGCGGAGGCCCATGTCAAGGCCAACCTGTAGAAGTGCCAGGAGTCAAGAAATCTGAAACACCCAAGGATCATAGTGGTGATGAGCACACCACTGAAAGTAAGAGTGCCAAATGCGGTAGTTTATGCAAACTGATGCCGATTTCCGAGCACTAAGCATAGTTCAAATAACCCAACTGGTAAATCTTTATCACTTAGGAAGGATGACTCAAGAGCCACGCAGTCAAAGACAAATGAGCTAGGTCCAGGTGTAGATAGGGACCTTGTGACAAGAGGTCTGGTTGAAAAGGAAGTGGAAAGGGCACATCTATGGAGAGGCATTGGAGATCCGTGAACCAATAGCATCTGGGACATGATGGTGCCCCCAGGATGAGTGTGCCACCTTCCTTTTTTAGTTGCATAGCACTCTGGGAAGCTGAGATACCAGAGGAAAGGGATATTCCAGACGAAAGGACCACAGGACTGTCAGGGCATCCAGAAAGGTTGTGTCCTGATCCCTCGTCCTTGTCCCGTATACTGGTACCTTCTGCTTATGTCTGGAGTCCATGAGGTCGACATCCGGAAGACACCATTTGTTCACCAGAAGTTGAAAGACATCTGGGTGTAGAGACCACTCTACATTGTGCACATTCTGGCAACTGAGGAAGTCTGCTTCCCAGTTGAGGACCCCCAGGATAAAAACCATGGAGATGGCCAGAAGATGCAGTTCTGCCCAGGTGAGAATCTGAGCTACTTTTGTCATTGCAGATCGACCCCCTGCCGATTGATATAAACCACTGCCGTGGCATTGTCTGACTGTACTTGCACGGGAGAGCTGTGAAGAAGGTCCTGAGCCATCTGGAGGACCCTGTAAACTGCCTGAAGTTTCAGAACGTTGATCAGAAGATCCCTCTCTGTTGGGGTCCAATGGCCCTGAAAAGAGTAACTGCCTGTGACAGCTCCCCACCCCCGGAGGCTGGCATCCACGGTAAGAAAATACCAGTGTGGTATCCAGAACAATCGACGCTTGTCCACGTTGGAAGCTTGTAGCCACCACGAGAGGGACGTCCAGAGATCCTGAGGCAGTACCATTGTCTGAGATTTGATCTACTTGGGCTTTACATGCCAACTGGTGAGTATCAGGCATTGAAGAGGCCTGGAGTGGAACTGGGCATATTCCACCATGTTGAAGGCAGATAATATGGAGTCCAGGGTCCTCATCACGGAGTGGATTAAGACTCTGTGACTTTAGAGTAAGTTGTGGATGTGCAATTGCAGTGCTGTAATCCTGTCTGGAGCAAAGAAGATGCATTGCACTTGAGCATCCTGCAGAGCCCCGAGATGGAGCATCCTCTGAGATGGTATGAGAGAGGACTTGGCCCAGTTGATCAGCCAACTGTGACTCTGAAGGAAGGACATGGTCACCTGGCAATGATGGTTGAGGAAATCCAGAGAATGTACAAGGAGGACGAGGTCATCCAGGTAATGGAGTATCCAGATTCCCTGCAGCTGAAGGTGAGCAGCCATCACCGTCATGAGTTTGGTAAACACCCTGGGGGCTGTGTAGGGCCTGAAACTAGAAATGCTGACATAGGACAGCATACCAGAGGTATTGTTGATGACAGGGTGCTATAGGGACATGTAGGTAAGCATCCTGTATATCCAGGGAGACCAGAAAATCCACAGATTGCATAGCCAGGACAATGGAATGAAGAGTTCCCATATGAAACCTTTGAGATTGAGTATGGTACAATGAGACCCATTTAGTTTCTGAACCAAAAAGAGTGTAGAATAGAACCCCTGGCCCCATTGAGACACGAGGACAGGAATAATCACACCTGATTGTAGTAAAGACTGAATAAATGTCTTCAGCGCCTTGATCTTGCCGAGGTTTGCTGGTGGACTGGTAGGAAAGTATTGTCTGGGAGGACACTTCAGGAAGGAGAAAGCGTACCCGTAAGAGACCACTTATTGAACCCAGGAGTCTGTTGTGATCTGACACCAAGCATGGGCTAACTGAAGAAGTCAGACTCCCACCCTGGGGTCCCCCAGGAAGAGGCGCACCATCAGGCTGAGGGTGTATTCTCTGGTTTGGTAGTTGGGCATCTAGCCGCCTATGCCTGTTTGGGTTTGGGCTTAGAAGCCTTTGTGGGATGTGACAGTCTAGGTAAAGTCTAACTTAGACTAACCCTGTGGGCGAGAGGACCGAAAGGATGAAGTCTGAGGCTGCATAGAAGAGGCTGTGGGTAGACAAGCCATTTTGGATGTTGCCAGGTTATTAACAATCTTGTCCAATTCTGGTCCAAAAAGAAATTTTGCCTGTGAATGGAAGTGCTTCCAGGGCCTTCTAGGGGTCAGAGTCAATCTTCAAAGAACAAAGCGAAACAATGCGTTGGGCTACTACAGAAGCAGTCGGTCTTAGATGACAGAAGGGAGGTATCTAGAGTAACCTCGCCAATGCAATAGGCGGTATTCCTGATGTTGGCTATTAATGACAATTGTTTCTTGGTCGCCTCAGTAGGGAAACTGTTTTCAATGGCATCAGCACAGTTTTCAAAAGCTTTAGCCACCCAGGCTGTAGCAGGTCTGACAGCGGTGCCTGTAATTCAATATAAAGACTTGAGACTTGTGTCCAATTGTCTATCAGGTACGTCCTTAAAGGAGGACACTGTAGGAATAGGGAGAATGGAACTCTTTATCAAGAGTGATACGTGAGAATCCACAGTAGGTGGATTTTCCCATTTTGTACAATCAGCAGCCGGTAATGGATAAAAGGAATTGAACCTTTTTCGGTTTTCCATGCCACGCTCATGGCATATGAGAAATGGTCCAAGTGTGGAAACACACACACTACCAATTTTTGGCATGTACAGAAAGGATCTTTTGATTTTGGTGCCGGTTCAGCATCTTCTAGCTGGAGCGAGAATTTACTGCCCTAACTACAGCAGCCACATTAAATTTAGATTGCACCTTTTCCTCCCCTGAGGGAGAGTCAGCATCAGAGATCAGCATTATCTGCTGCAGAAGATTCCTCAGAATCTGAGAGTGGCGTAGACTGTGTGGATGGCAGTAGGTGTAGGTAGTGGTACCTGGTGCCCCCAGCGCCAGTAATATATGAGCCCTGGTGGTCTAGTGAAGCACAAGGATCACCATGGTCTGGGCGATGTCGGCAACCTCCGGTCCGTCTCCTGGGACCAGAGGTATAGGTCTGCAGCGATCGTGGGTCCTGCAAGCGGGAGCACACCTTACCTGTCCCCCAGTTGCAGTCCAGGGGGTGCCCCTGTGTACCCCTGCTAGTGGAAGGCTGCAGGGACCCGCCAAAATCACCAAGCTGTGGCTGTTGTCGTGGCACCTGTGGGATTGATGGAGCAGCAGTGTTGACATCCAAGGGACTGCCTAGCACTGCTTTCACGGTGAAGGGGGAAAAAAATGTTAAAAGGAAAAAGTTTAGCCTGCAAAATGCAGCCCCACTGTTAACCGGTGACCAGTTCCTGCTGGCACCAAACAAAAACTGAAGAGCCTGAGCTGTGGGCAGGTTATGAGGGGAGAGGAGTCCAGTGCATCCTGGGAGCTTGAAAAGTTTTGCTGTTTGGGGCCTGTCCTGGTCTCCACCAAGCTTACCACAAGGTAATCCTGTGGAAAATATAGATCCTGAAGACAAAATTAGTTTAATAAATATGCCCTCATATACACAAAGCCTGATAACTCATAGCAGCATCCTGGTATAAATTAATATTGCATAGATTTTTTTATAAGCCATACATTTATTACTAACAGTTTTGCTATGCTTTTCTTTTCATGCAATTCTTTAAGAGGCAGGACACCTCTCTGTTACTTATGGTAAGGATTGCCGTTTTCAGTTCTTTCTTACTGCCATTAACATGTGTACACACACCATGGGGTATATTTACTAACATTCGTAATTTTCAGTTTGTGGTCAAAGTACAATCGCGATTGACATCGAAAGTGTAATTGTGCAACTTTTTGAATTGATTACGACTAATTTACTAAGCTGTCGTATTTTTTTTTTCTTCTGTTGTCCGATGTCGAAGTCATTCGTATTTTGAGGGGGGGGGGTTTTCGGCCGATTTTGATGTTTTGCGGCCGTGATTTGTTTTTTGTTTTTACGACTGCGTCACATGTCTGTTACGGCAGTGATTTTAATTTCGCGGCCGCGTTTTTAGTCCTAAGTTTCGTTTTTATCACGCGTCCGTGATTGGTTGTATTTGTGATGGAGGAGTGTCTGTGCACATTACTATAAAACCGCCCCAAACACACCGCACCTCGTGGGTTTAGCTAGTGGAGAGGAGAGAGGAAGGTGTATTTGGAGTTGGTGAGTTTGGTGGATTTTTTGGTGGATTTGGAGAGGAGTTTTGTGATTGTTGAGTGCTGTACTGTGTGTGTAAGTAGTCTTGTCATATTTGTTGTCTAGTTTTTTCAGAGTTTGTAAACTTTTTTGTCCTTGTTTTTTTTCCCAAGTCTTTTGTCATTGTTTGTGAGTGAGTGAGTGTGTGTGTGTTGGCTGTGTGGAGTGTAGTAGTAGTAGTGGAGGAGTGTGTTTTGTGTTTTATTTTTTCTGTGTTTTGTGTTGTTTGTCCTCATTATGTCTGACTCAGAGGTCAGTGTGGTGGAGGAGGTTAGTGAGAGGGAGGAGGTGAGTGAGGTGGAGGAGGTGAGTGAGAGGGAGGAGGTGAGTGAGGTGGAGGGGGTTAGTGAGAGGGAGGAGGAGAGTGAGGAGGAGGAGGGGGTGCCTGTTGCTCAGTTTTCAAGTGATAGTGATGGTGCTGTGGCTCCGCAGCCACGCACCACTACCAAGACTGGCCGTATTGTAAAGTTCAGCTATGCTGAAAACATGGCGTTGGTGCGGGAGCTGATGAGGCATCATCGGCAATTGTTTGGCCAGGATGCTGCCAAGGTGTCCTCCCGCAGGAAATCTGTCCTGTGGGGGAAAGTAATAGTGGCAGTTAATAGTGAGGGTGTGGTGAGGCGGACTGAGGACACGTGTCGCAAGAGGTTTTACGACATCAAGCGCCGTGTCAAGGCCAAGATGGCCAAGGAGGCTAAATCAGCCCGCCAAACCGGGGGTGGCCCCCCTTTCCGGGCAACCTATCGTGACTGGGAGGAGCCTGTGTGGGCACTGATTCCTGCAGAAGTGGTGTCTGCAACTCATGTCCGGGATTCGGACCGCCCTACGCAGGATGGTGAGTTGGAATTTTTAAAATTATATTGTTTAAATTAAAAAATGATCATGCTGCAAAATTAAATTTTTTCTTTAAGTATGCATACATTGTGTTGGTCATGTATTGCAGGCCTGAGCACCCTTAAGGTGTATTTATGTTTTTAAACTGCATTTCCCATCATGCCTTGGCTGTTTTTTTTTTTTATTGAATGCAAAATCAGGTGCAGTGCATGCTGGTATGTGTAGTTCCAATACTTAATATGAGATATTTCTTGCCCATAGCTGTTGTATCTAATAGCAGCTTGGTATGATTTGTGTGTGTGTTTTTTTAAGTATTTTTATTTAGAATAAAGTTTGGTTTAAGTTGCCATTAATCAAACTCTGCAATATCTTGCACACAATTCATCAATGTTACTGTTTTATTTAGTGCAACACCATGTTCATTTTTATAGATAAACCAAATTAAGTAATCACGAAGATCTTAACCAGAAATTAGTTTACTTTACAATACGTACAAGATGGTTACAGTACACTAAGGTTTTGCAGTTATCAATGTTTTTTACAAGTATGGTAATAATGTTGTTAACACTTTTTCAACAGTACGCCAGACCAGCCGCCCAGACAGGCCCCAGCCAACTGATGAGGATGCTGGGATTGCAGGTAAGAATTCACTGTAGTCACATATTCTGCAAACACATAGAAGTACAAAATATTAATGTTTATATATTCACATAGGTTCTACTTCTGTAAGCCGACCTCCTCTAAGGCGCCCATCACAGGGCTCGGCTAACTTACCCAGGAGGCCAAGTAAGACACGGCGTCTTGAATCCGAATCTGCGGCTCCATCTTCCCCACCCAGGCGGCGCATCTCCGCAGTCTCACCCCAGCCACCACAAGCACTATTGGCTAGTCCACAAAGTGATGAGCCTCGATCACCTCAGTTATCTGGTGAGTAAAAACTTACAATAAACACATACAAAATAATCTACACAGTACAGTTACTATGATGTGAGTTGTAGTTGAGATTACATGTTTGCCATAACAACCAATCAGATTTCACGTATTAACTTTTGGAAGGTGCAAATGCATAAATTTTATAAATCTTACTGGTTGCTATGGGCAACATCACATTTAAAATTGAACAGCCATCGTAATAAATTTAGTACACACACGTGCACAGAAAAAAAACTGCAAATTACTCACCGAAAAAAACCCACCACCACCCCCTGAACACCATTATAGTGTTCACACACCTCCCCTGTCCTGGAGGTAGACTGCTTACTTGATCCGCTCCTCTGGACCATCCAGGTGAGCAGTCTATATCCTGGACAGGGGAGGTGACAGAACACTGTAATGCTGTGGAGGGGAGGTAGTTAGGTGAGGATTCCGGCAGTCAGTCTATGTGCACGCATGTGATGGGATATATGTGTTTTGAAACAAAATATTCCTCGTTTAGAAAAACACAATTCAAAAAACAAAAAGAATGCAGTATAATTCATTTTGAAATGTTTAGGCCAACCAAATATATTATGTGGAAAGTAAACAGTGCATGTTGCCCACCCCATACAGAACCAACCTTGATGCCCGACGTTGGCCAGCAGGAACAAGACCAACAGGCCACCTACACACTAAACCTAACACCCGTTGTCCCGACCCAGCCAACCCAGCCGCAGGATATCCCCCAAGCCTCCATTACTCCACAACTGCTCCAAGCTCCACCCCATCAACAAGTACCCGATGACTTTTGGTCCAGTTGGACAACCCAACAGACCCAAAACAATGCCTGCCTGACCGCCCACACCCAACACCTTGCCAGTCTGCCCCATCATCTGCCGCGCATTAGTCGCAACTCAGGCAGACTGATTGTCCAAGTAGGTAGAATAGCCACTTCTATGGATCAAATTCGGGCCGACAACAATCAAATGCTGGCTCATTTGACGCGCATCATTGATGAGCAACAACGCCAGCAGCAAACACTCATCCAACTGATACAACACAATCAGGTTGTGAATGAGTCATTGTCCAGGATTGTGGCCAGCCACACTGCAACCAACAACCAACTGAATGCCAGCATCCATAATTTAAGCCAGAACATCTCTTTGATGGCAGCACAACAAGTGAGCTCCAGCTCAGGAACCACGACCCCTAGCCAAACGCCAGTAACCTCCCCTGTTCGTCGATCCTCCCGAACACGTGCCAGTGAGCCAGCACAAAGCACGGCACCCAGCACACACAAGCGAAAAAAATAAAAAAATAAAAACTTTTGTGTAACACAATAAAAATTTGAATCTTTAAATCACACAACTTCCAGTGTCCGTGTCAAACATTGTAGAAGACGCTATGTATGTATGTTTTTCTGGGGTAATGAATTACAATGTATTTATATCAAAAACTAACTACAATGTACACACCACTATAAACAACAAACATTAAGTAAGAAAACACACAATCACACTTACAAAAATGTATTGCAAAGTGTTTAGTCAAGGTTAATTACATCCAACAAAAACTTACCAGTAAAATACCGCTGAATCACTTCTTGCCTTACCTGCCTTCTTACATCTGTACTCACACTGTCACCAGATGTTTCTAACTCCTCTGCTTGCTGACTGCTTTCTCCCTCATCATGTGCCAGATGTTGATTCAAACACAGATTATGGAGAAAACAGCAGCAGAACACAATCCTAGTCACTTTTGAGGGACTATACAACAAAAGGCCAGCAGATTTATCCAGACACCGAAACCGTGATTTCAGCACACCAAAACATCTTTCTATCACATTCCGCGTAGCCTTATGTGCATGATTGTAACTGTGTTCAGCAGGAGAATCAGGTTGGGACAATGGAGTAAGGAGCCAAGAGAAGCAGCCATAACCACCATCACCTGAAAAACATATATAGGCAACATTAGTACATGTGTATGATTATTAATTACCCTATACAAAAATGGAGTTTGTAGTTAAAAGACATACACACAACACATTTGGAACATACCCAGCAGCCAGCCATCAGGCATTTGTCCGTCCTCAAATTTATCGAAGAGCGATGACTGACTGAGGATGAAGGAGTCATGGCAGCCACCAGGGTAACCTGCAACCACACTCATAATTTTTAGTTTTGCATCACAAACCACCTGGACATTAGTGGATTGGGCCATATGTCTGTTGGTATATATATATTGACGGCCCCTAGGTGGTCTCAGCTGAACGTGTGTGCAATCTATGGCCCCCAGCACATTGGGCATGCCAGCAAGCTCATAGAAAGCTACCCTGACAGCACGCCACTCCGACTCCTGGGTAGGGAAGCAGATTGAGGCATTAATATGTGGATCCAAGACATCCAAAACCTGAGTGGACAGTAAACAATCTAAGGTGAGTGTCATGTTATGTATTCTATACAATACTGTGTTGTAAGAGCTTACAGAAGCAACACTTAGACATAAACGTGTATGTATTTTTCAACTCACCTGATTCAAATATTTTGAAAAGGTTGGCTGCGAGATACCAATAACGTCGCCTGCCACAGCCTGGAAGCTCCCAGTAGCCATAAAGTGTAACACAGCCAGGAGTTTGTGCAGGCCTGAGACAGAGCGAGAGCGTGCTGTCTCAGGGTCTAGTCCCAGTTTGACAAGGTCATACAGGCAGAAAATGTTGTTTCTATTTAGGCGGAACATCTGTATGACCCTATCATCAGACAATGCGTTTAAGTTTAAACGACCCCTAAAAAAACGTGGCTGGCGCAGCCTCCGCGGCACCTGGACAACCTGCTGACCATGTTCACTTACCTGGCCCTGATTTCTGGAAGCCTCATGGAGCAGTCTCAGGTATCCCACAGCAAACAGAAAGTCATTAGCACACACCACAGCCGCCATTTCAGAGTGAGAGAATTTCAAAATGTGCCTGGGACACTTTTATAGGGCCAAAAATTCAGGTGTGAGTAATGGATAATTGAGTACACATGTGTAAACACGCTTTTCAAAAGCAGGTCTGTTTTTTTTAGGACTTTTTTACGATTTGTAATTTTTCACGGCCGCAAATGCATTTTCACGGCAGACATTACAATTACGAATGGTTAGTAAATGACCGAGATTCATATCTAAACAGGCGCGTTTTGACCGATGGTGTATTCATTCGTAATTTTTTACTTGGACTTCCCAAAAAATACGAATGTCCTCATCACTGCCGTGATTTGAGTTTAGTAGATTACCGAGATGACACTTTGAAGAAAAAACGGCATCTCGGTCAAAATCGGGACCTTAGTAAATATACCCCCATGGGTGGAATTTGTTATCGTTATTTTTAGGAAAAATGAAAACCACCCCTCCTCTCTTTACACACACATATATATATATATATATATATATATATATATCCAAGGAGTAATTAAGCAATTGGAAGTTTTTGAAGTAGCTTAATTACTCAGTAATCACCTTCAGAGATGGTGTCTTCTTAATCCAGCAATGGGATCTGGACTCCTGTAGCAGCAAAGTGTGTAAGCGTGCAAAAGATGGAGAGGTGACCACCGGACCAGTAAGTATAATATATTGATTTTCTCACGCCCCAGGATTTTTTATTGCTGAAAACCCAGCATGCATTTTTTTTAAATTGGATACTGTGGATATCATGAGTGCGCATACCCACAGTAATCCAAAATTACGAGTGTCCGCAAGATTTATTTGCAGTGAGAACTAAGCGCCCAATTGAATTTATTTTATGCTTCCACATACTGTATGTCTATGAAAGAAGGCAATATTATTATTATTATTATTATTATTATTATCCTTTATTTATATGGCGCCACAAGGGTTCCGCAGCGCCCAATTACAGAGTACATATGCACATAATCAAAACAGGAAAACAGTGACTTACAGTTGAAGACAATATAGGACAAGTACAGGGCAACTAAGCATAACTACACCAGTAAACATAGAGATAAGTTCCAGGTGGCCAAAAAACTGCGGGATCTGGGCAGTTGAGGATTATTAGAGTAAGAAACGTATAAGCACATGAGGGAAGAGGGCCCTACTCGTGAGAGCTTACATTCTAAGGGGAGGGGTAGACAGACAGGGGTGACACAGATGGGGTACATAGAGAGCGTGGAACAGAGGGTTAGGTAGAGATTTGGCTAGGTTTGGTAAAGAAATGGGTCTTAAGAGCCCGTTTGAAGTTTTGTAGAGAGGTGGAGAGTCTGAGGGGGAGAGGTAAAGAATTCCAGAGAAAGGGAGCAGCACGTGAAAAATCTTGGAGATAGGAGTGGGAGGAAGTAATCAGAAGACAGGAGTGTCGGCGTGCATTAGCAGAGCGAAGAGGACGGGTGGGAGAGTAAAGGGAGATAAGGTCAGAGATGTAGATGGGAAAGGAGTGGGTGAGAGCTTTGTAAGTGAGTGTGAGAAGTTTGAATTGGATTCTGAAAGGGAAGGGAAGCCAGTGGAGGGCCTGTAGGAGAGGGGAGGTAGACGTAGTGCGTTTGGTGAGGAAGATGAGCCGGGCAGCAGCATTGAGGATAGATTGGAGTGGAGAGAGGTAATTGTCAGGGAGGCCAGTTAGGAGGAGATTACAGTAGTCCAGTCTGGAAATAATCAGTGAGTGAATAATGATCTTAGTGGCATCCTGGGTGAGAAAAGGTCTGATTCTGGAAATGTTTTTGAGATGAAAATGACAGGTTTGTGAGAGGTGCTGAATGTGTGGTTTGAAGGAGAGGGAGGAGTCAAGGATTACGCCAAGACAGCGTACTTGGGGGCTAGGGGAGATAGTCGTGCCATCAATGGATAATGAGATTGTGGGAGGTGAGGCTGTGCGGGAGGGTGGGAAGATGATCAGCTCAGTCTTAGACATGTTGAGTTTAAGAAAGTGCTGAGACATCCAGGAAGAGATAGCAGAAAGACAGTTTGAGGTACGAGTGAGGAGAGCCGTGGAGAGATCAGGGGAGGAGAGGTAGATTTGAGTGTCATCAGCATAGAGGTGGTATTGGAAGTTAAAAGAACTAATGAGTTCACCTAAAGAGGACGTATAGAGAGAGAAAAGGAGAGGACCAAGAACAGAGCCTTGGGGGACACCAACAGTTAGTGGAAGTGGGGGGGAGGTAGCATCATGAGAGGAGACAGAGAAGGAACGATCAGAGAGGTAGGAGGACAGCCAGGAGAGGGCAGTATCACGCAGACCAAGAGAGTGAAGGATTTGCAGAAGGAGAGGGTGGTCCACAGTGTCAAAAGCAGCAGAGAGGTCAAGAAGAATAAGCAGAGAGTAGTGGCCCATAGATTTGGCTGCATGGAGGTCATTGCAGACTTTTGTGAGGGCAGTTTCAGTGGAGTGGAGAGAACGGAAACCAGACTGGAATGGGTCAAGCAGTGAGTGAGAGGAAAGAAAGGCAGTGAGGCGATTATAGACAATACGCTCAAGAAGTTTGGAGGCAAAGGGGAGGAGAGAGATGGGTCGATAGTTGGAGAGAGTGTTAGGATCAAGGGTAGGTTTTTTAAGAATAGGGGAGACAAGAGCATGCTTGAAGGCAGAGGGGACAGTGCCTGATGAAAGGGAGAGATTGAGAAGGTGGGCAAGATGGGAACAGGCAGAAGGAGAGAGGTAGCGGAGGAGGTGAGAGGGGATAGGGTCGAGCGGGGAGGTTGTGGGGGGGGAGGAACGGATGAGGGCCATGACTTCCTCGCCAGATACATGGGAGAAAGATGTCAGAGTTGGTAAGAGGGAAGGGGAGGGGTGGCAAGGGATGGGTGGTGGCTGGTTGCTGGTCTTGTGGGATGTGATATCCTGACGTATGGAGTCAATCTTGGATGTGAAATAAGTGGCAAAGTCAAGAGCAGACAATGAGGAAGGGAGAGGAGGTGGTGGTGGGCAGAGGAGGGAGTTAACAGTGGCAAAGAGGCGCCGGGGGTTGGAAGACTGGGTAGAAATGAGGATGGTGAAGTAATGGCCATTGGTATATCTATAGAGGGTGGGTGTTCTTGCTATGGGGTCTGGACACTTAGGGGATCATTCCAACCCGATCGTATTGCGAAGGTGCACCGTTGCGCGGTGACGGACGTTGCTGGACAACAACGCCACAAATGAAGAAAGCGGTTGCAGCGGCGACCACAAGAAGATTGACAAGAGGAAGGCTGAACCGGACGGCAACTCACCGTTTTTGGGGAGTGGTGAGTCCAACGCAGGCGTGTCTAGGAGTTTGGAGTGTGGATGTCTGACGTCAATTCCGGGACCTGAATCGCTGGGTCGATCGCACAGGGTAAGTAACTCATACACTGGTCTTCTTTTACAGGAAACTTTTTTTGTATAGCAGGGCTGCACAAGCGTACGCAGCCCTGCTATGCAGAAATACACCCCCCCATAGGTGGCGTCTAGTTGATCGCACGGGCAGCAAAAAGATGCTACGTGCGATCAATTCGGAATGACCCCATTAGTGGGCCTGCCAGCCCAGCAAGCAAACCACTACACAATGTTTTTTTTTTCCTCTTTGTTAGCACTCTGTGTTCAATCAAGTCTCCAATAAGACTCAAGGCACTTAACAGAAAGAATGAACATATGGGGTCATTCCGAGTTATTCGCTCGTTGCCGATTTTCGCAACGGAGCGATTAAGGCAAAAATGTGCATGCGGTTAGTATTTTAACACAAAACTTAGTAGATTTACTCACGCCCGAACGAAGATTTTTCATCGTTGAAGTGATCGTAGTGTGATTGACAGGAAGTGGGTGTTTCTGGGCGGAAACTGGCCGTTTTCTGGAAGTGTGCGGAAAAACGCAGGCGTGCCAGGGAAAAAAGCGGGAGTGTCTGGAGAAACGGGGGAGTGGCTGGCCGAACGCTGGGCGTGTGTGTGACATCAAACCAGGAACGAAACTGACTGAACTGATCGCTATTTGTACGTAAGTCTCGAGCTACTGAGAAACTGCTAAGAATTTTCTATTCGCAATTCTGCTAATCTTTCGTTCGCAATTCTGCTAAGCTAAGATACACTCCCAGAGGGCGGCGGCTTAGCGTGTGCAATGCTGCTAAAAGCAGCAAGCGAGCGGACAACTCGGAACCACCCCCATAATACAGTAAGTACAGAAACAATGAAATACTGAAATGCTTTTCATAAACTACAAAGAGCATGGAAATAATTAAAGGATATTAAGGAAATTCTTCAGCAAACAGGAAGGTCTTCAGTCTGTTTTTTAAGGATTCTAAGTGGGGGCCTCTCGAACTGTGCGGGGAAGTGAGTTTGATAAAAGGTTGACCCCCAGATGAATTACGGGAGATTCTACATAGTGCTAATAGTTCTTCATCTACAGATCGCAGCAATCGAGCAGGGCAGTATGGAATCAGAAGCTGCTTCAGGTACCTTGGGCCCTAGTTATGTAGGGCTTTGAAAGTCAGTAAGCCAATCTTGAAATAGATTCGCCATCTTACAGGCAGCCAGTGGAGGGGAATGAGCATGGATTTTATATGGCTGGAAGGGGGGTGGTTAGTTGGTTAACAGCCTGGCAGCTGAGTTTTGTACCCTATCCGCATTGTGATTCCCTGGAGCATACACTCCAGAATGACTGGCGCACGCCTTTCTAGGGTGCGTTTCCGGAAGTGATGTCAGCAGTCAGAGACCGCCACATCACTCTGGGGAATCCGGGGAGCCAGAGGAGATCTATTCTGCATTTGTGCATAATGCATCTCCTAAACTGCATAATGAAGACACCGTGAGGCAGCGCGTCGCATGTGATGCAACCTGGCCAGGTAACATGCTCCTGGCTTTGGTCGCATCTCATGCGACATTGCCAGGAAAGTGGTTGAGAGAAAGGAAAGCAGTAGCACAGTAACACCGAGTAAGAGGTTTGTGTTTCAGTGTGACAGCTCAGAAAGTTGAAGGGGGCTGGAGTGGGATCAGGTGAGACAAGATTATTATACCTGTTAAACCTAGTCCTGAGTATATTTAGAAGGTGTATTATGTAACTACAGTAATTAAGATGTAGTACTGAACAACAAAGTAATATACTGCTAAAACATCAGGAGTAAAGTATCACTAGATTTAAAATACAACTCATCATATAATAGAACTGCATTACTATTACACAAGAATAGATGTAGAGTCTATAAACATACGTTAGAAATATAGAATCTGACGATTTATATTTTTATTTTATTGGCCCTTTAAGAACTATGCCATATTACTAATTTGTTATTTTTTTAAATCAGCAAGTACTGTTGCGGTGACAGAATCAAGCATGAAAATAGGATTTTAAATACCTACCGGTAAATCCTTTTCTCGTAGTCCATAAGGGATATTGGGGACAGATTTAGTGCGATGGGGTATAGACGGATCCAGATGAGCCAGTGCACTTTAAATTTCTTCAACTGTGTGTGCTGGCTCCTACCCTCTATGCCCCCTCCCACAGGCAGTTATAGGTAAAACAGTGCCCAAAGGAAAAAGGACATACTTGAGAGAAGGAACATAACAACAATAAGTGTGGTGAGATTTACATACCAGCACACCATAACATAACCTGTCCAACAACGGCTGGCAACAGAAAACAGCTGAACTATAACACAGAAGAGATAACCTGCAAAAAGTCACCGCACAGAGGCGGGAGCCCAATATCCCTTATGGACTACGAGAAAAGGATTTACCGGTAGGTATTTAAAATGTGGACACATTTAGTACGATGGGGATGTCCCAAAGCTTCCAGAATGGGTGGGAACGTGTGGAGACTGCTGTATTACTGCCTGCCCAAACTGGGTATCCTCTTTGGCCAGGGTATCAAATTTATAGAATTTCACAAAAGTGGTCTTCCCCGACCAGGTAACCGCTCGGCATAGTTGCAAGGCCGAGACTCCACGGGCAGCCGTCCAGGAAGAGCCCACTGACCTTGTAGAGTGGGCCTTCAGAGACTGAGGAACAGGTAAGGCTGCCAACATGTAGGCCTGTTGGATAGTAAGCCTAATCCAACGAGCAATGGTCTGCTTTGATGCAGGACTACCCTTTTTCTGCGCATCATAAAGCACAAATAAGGAATCCGTCTTTCTGACCCCAGCTGTGTGCCTGACATAGATCTACAAAGTACGTACAACATTCAAAGACTCCAGAGGAGCCGAAGCGTCAGAACAGGATGGAACCACAATAGATTGATTCAGGTGGAATGCGGAGACAACCTTCGGCAGGAACTGCTGTCTAGTCCGGAGCTCCACTCTGTTCTCGTAAAAGACCAAGCAGGGACTTTTAGGCCCCCAATTCTGATACGCATCTAGCAGAAGCCAGGGCCAATAACATCACTGTTGTCCATCTGAGGTACTTGTCTTCTACCATCATCAGGGGCTCAAACCAGGAGGACTGTAGAAATTTCAACACAACATCCAAAGCCCAGGGTGCCGTAGGCGGCACAAAGGGAGGTTGTATGTGGAGTAACCCTTGTAAGGAGGTCTGAACTTCTGGCAACACAGCCAATTTCTTCTGAAAGAAAATTGAGAGAGCTGAAATCTGGACCTTAACGGAGACCAGACGTAAGCCCTTATCCACACCAGCCTGTAGGAAAAGTCCCAAGTGAAACTCTGCAGGTGGATACGTGCGTTCCTCTCACCAAGAGACATATCTCCTCCAGATATGATGATAGTGTTTTGACGTCACAGGTTTTCCGGCTTGCACCATAGTGGCCATGACTTTTTTGGAAAGCCCTTTGTGAGCTAGGATGTTCCGCTCAATTTCCATGCCGTCAAATGAAGCCACCATAAGTTCAGGTAGACAAACGGTCCTTGCTGAAGAAGATCCTTTCTTCGCGGCAGATGCCAAGGGTCTTCTATAGACATGTCCAGAAGAGTTGCGTACCACGCCCTTCAGGGCCAATCCGGCGCAATCAGGATTGCTTGAACTCTGTGATATCTGATCCTCTGGAGCACCCTTGGAGTCAACGGAAATGGAGGAAATAGGTAGGACAGCCGGTAAGGCCAAGGCAATGTCAGCGCATCCACTTCACTCGCCTGAGGGTCTCTGGTTCGCGAGCAGTAGCAGCAAAGCTTCTTGTTGAGGCGAGATGCCATCATGTCGATCTGCGGGTGTCCCCACCTGTCGACAATCTGTTGAAACACTGAGGATGTAATCCCCACTCCCCCAGGTGGAGGTCGTGGTGACTCAGGAAGTCCGCTTCCCAGTTGTCCACTCCTGGAATGAAAATTGTGGACAGCGCTCTTGTATTTCTTTCCGCCCAGAGAAGTATGTTTGACACTTCTCGCATGCAGGCCCTGGTTTTTGTCCCTCCCTGTCGATTGATGTATGCCACCGCCGTGGCATTGTCCGACTGAACCTGGATCGCCTGATCCCTGAGTAGAGCGGAGGCCTAAATCAGAGCATTGTAGATAGCACGAAGATCCAGAATGTTGATCGGAAGTAGGGCCTCTTGGACAGACCACCTGCCGTGGAACTGCGCCCCCGGGGTGACAGCTCTCCATCCTCTCAGGCCCGCATCCGTCGTGAGAAGGATCCAATCCTGAATCCCGAAACGTCAACCTTCCAGCAGGTTGGAAGACTGTAACCACCACAGGAGTGAAATACTGGCGTGGGGTGACAGCTGAATCATCCGGTGCATCTGAAGATGTGAACCGGACCACTTGTTCAGGATGTCCAACTGGCATGGAACTTTCCGAATAGTATCGTCTCGTACGAGGCCACCATTTTTACCAAAAATCTCATGCGAAGATGAATGGAAACTCAAGCAGGTCGGAGAACCATGCGAATTATCTCTTGAAGTGTTCTCACCTTGTCCTCTGGGAGGAACACTCTCTGAGCTACCGTATCCAGAATCATACCCAGAAACAGGAGCCTTTGAGACGGTTCTAGTTGAGACTTCTGTAGATTGAGGATCCACATGTGGTGAGACAGAAGTTGGATAGTGCGATCTATGTGGAGCAGTAGAAGCTCCCTGGAACATGCTTTTATCAGGAGATCGTCCAGGTAAGGAACAATGTTGACAATGTTGACCCACTGGACTCTGAGCTAAAACATAATTTCCACCATCACCTTCGTGAACACCCTCGGAGCTGTAGACAGGTCAAAGGGCAACGCCTGAAACTGGTAGTGATCTTCAGTAGGGCGAACCGCAGATAGGCCTGATGAGGGGGCCAAATTGGGATATGTAGGTAGGGACATGAGGAATTCCTGTTTTTCCAGGTCCGCGATCACCACTCTCAAAGATTCCATCTTGAATTTGAAAACCTTCAGGCAAGGATTCAAGGACTTCAGATTCAAAATGGTTCTCACAGATCCGTGGTGCTGCACAATGAACTGGGGGGCCCCGGTTTGTACTCACCACGACGATCACCTTCAGGCTCTGTTACAGGTGTGCGGCAAGCTGCGGCTGCGACAGCTAAGGTGCAGTGCCCCGCTGAACAAACAGCCCCTCAGGACAGTGGTCCTGCAGTGGAGAAGCGGCTCTCCACCTCATGAGGCCGGCAACCGTTCCCCCCCCCCCCCCCTTCCCCTAACTCCCACGGTGCAGGTATGCTGTTGCCCAAACAGCATACCGAAATAAGCAAAAGTTTAAATGAAGTTGAAGAAAAACTCTGGAGCTTGCAGAGTGTGCATCCTCTCCTGAGGGCACTTTTGTCTAAACTGTCTGTAGGAGAGGGCATAGAGGGGAGGAGCCAGCACACCCAGTTGAAGAAATTTAAAGTGCACTGGCTCCTTTGGACCAGTCCTTACCCCATCGTACTAAATCTGTCCCCAATATCCCTTATGGATGCTAGAGAAATAAGATGTCAGTTGTATGAATACTGTATGTGTACGTGAGTGTGTGTGTGTGTGTATATATATATATATATATATATATATATATATATACACTGCTCAAAAAAATAAAGGGAACACTTAAACAACACAATGTAACTCCAAGTCAATCACACTTCTGTGAAATCAAACTGTCCACTTAGGAAGCAACACTGATTGACAATCAATTTCACATGCTGACAACAGGTGGAAATTATAGACAATTAGCAAGACACCCCCAATAAAGGAGTTGTTCTGCAGGTGGTGACCACAGATCACTTCTCAGCTCCTATGCTTTCTGGCTGATGTTTTGATCACTTTTGAAAGCTGGCAGTGCTTTCACTCTAGTGGTAGCATGAGACGGAGTCTACAACCCACACAAGTGGCTCAGGTAGTGCAGCTCATCCAGGATGGCACATCAATGCGAGCTGTGGCAAGGTTTACTGTGTCTGTCAGCGTAGTGTCCAGAGCATGGAGGCGCTACCAGGAGACAGGCCAGTCAATCAGGAGACGTGGAGGAGGCCGTAGGAGGGCAACAACCCAGCAGCAGGACCGCTACCTCCGCCTTTGTGCAAGGAGGAACAGGAGGAGCACTGCCAGAGGCCTGCAAAATGACTTCCAGCAAGCCACAAATGTGCATGTGTCTACTCAAATGATCAGAAACAAACTCCATGAGGGTGGTATGAGGGCCCGACGTCCACAGGTGGGGGTTGTGCTTACAGCCCAACACCATGCAGGACGTTTGGCATGTGCCAGAGAACACCAAGATTGGCAAATTCGCCACTGGCGCCCTGTGCTCTTCACAGATGAAAGCAGGTTCTCACTGAGCACATGTGACAGACGTGACAGAGTCTGAAGACGCCAAGGAGAATGTTCTGCTGCCTGCAACATCCTCCAGCATGACCGGTTTGGCAGTGGGTCAGTAATGGTGTGGGGTGGCATTTCTTTGGGTGGCCACATAGCCCTCCATGTGCTCGCCAGAGGTAGCCTGACTGCCATTAGGTACCGAGATGAGATCCTCAGACCCCTTGTGAGACCATATGCTGGTGCGGTTGGCCCTGGGTTCCTCCTAATGCAAGACAATGCTAGACCTCATGTGGCTGGAGTGTGTCAGCAGTTCCTACAAGACGAAGGCATTGATGCTATGGACTGGCCCGCCCGTTCCCCAGACCTGAATCCAATTGAGCACATCTGGGACATCATGTCTCGCTCCATCCACCAACGCCACGTTGCACCACAGACTGTCCAGGAGTTGGCGGATGCTTTACTCCAGGTCTGGGAGGAGATCCCTCCGGAGACCATCCGCCACCTCATCGGGAGCATGCCCAGGCGTTGTAGGGAGGTCATACAGGCACGTGGAGGCCACACACACTGAGCCTCATTTGGACTTTTTTAAGGACATTACATCGAAGTTGGATCAGCGTGTAGTGTGTTTTTCCACTTTAATTTTGAGTGTGACTCCAAATCCAGACCTCCATGGGTTAATAAATTTGATTTCCATTGATAATTTTTGTGTGATTTTGTTGTCAGCACATTCAACTATGTAAAGAACAAAGTATTTAATAAGAATATTTCATTCATTCAGATCTAGGATGTGTTATTTTAGTGTTCCCTTTATTTTTTTGAGCAGTGTATATATATATATATATATATATACACACACACATATATATATACAGGGTGATTCAAAAAAGTCACAGTACATCCTTTTGTTTCTAAAACTGTGCAGGACATGGGAAAACTGAATACTCGAATAAGGTATGGGTGAGGTGGGCTAACTTTTAGGGTATGTACCGAACATGGGCGCCATGGGTGCATAAGCTCGGCACTCCACAATCATGTAGAATATCAGCTTCCCGGGTGCCTTCAACCATAAACTTCCATTTACAAAGATAAATTTCAATTTGATGGGGCACTGCAGTATGTTTAAATAACAGACACACACTAATTGTGTGTATAGCAACGTTTCGGTTTATTCAAACGTCGTCAGGCATGTCAATACAAAAACTTTTTTGACTTATATAACAAACACCATGTGCACCATTCCATGGACGCCCTCAGGATACAACTTCCTGCTGACATCATCATTCATGGACCTTCACGTAACAATCCCAGCAATCCAATCCCATGGAAACCATAAACAATTCTAGTTACAATGGTACAGTATCTAGAGAGTAAGGCATAAGACATTCAATAATAGGTATGCTTTCTGATACAATAGATACAAAATAGCAGTCAGTCAGAAACATTTTTACTATGTTACTATTTCAAATAAGATGTAGACTTAATGTTACATGCAACTATAACCACTGCCCGCAGCGAAACCATCTTGAATTTAAACACCCGTAGGTACAGGTTTAGAGATTTCAGGTTCAAGATAAGTCGCACGAACCATTTCGTTTTGGAACGACAAAAAGACTGGAGTAAAAACCCCTGTTGCGTAACGGAGGAGGTACTGAATACACAACCCCTGTCCGCAAAAGTTTTTGAATAGCCTCTTGCAAGGTAACTTTTGCTGCGGGTAAAACTGGCAAGCTCAATTTGAAAAGTCTGTGAGGAGGAATTTCCTGAAATTCCAGCCAATATGCATGGGAAATGAGGTCCCTAGCCCAAGGATCCCGGCAGGACTTCGCCCACACGTGGGCAAAGTGTTGAAGACGAGCACCTACCTGAGAGTCGCCTTGCTGCTGGGGCCAACCGTCACACGGAAGGCTTAGTGGCAGGGGATTCAGTGGTCTGGTCCAGGGAAGCAGCAGTTGCAGGTTTACGGATCCTCTGGGAGTGGTGGAGACCCCCTCGGCCCCTATCTCTGAACCTTGCCACACGAATAGGTAGACTTACCCGCCGTTGCCTGGGAGATCCATTTATTTAATTTGTCGACAAACAAGGCATCACCTGTAAAGGGAAGATTTTCTACCCCCTTTTTGGAGTCAGTGTCCGCTGACCATTGATGCAACCACAGAGTTCTGCGTGCCGAAACAGCCATAGCAGCAGTGCGGCCATTTATCTTACACAATTCTTTTATAGCCTTGCTCATAAAATTGGCAGCATCCTACAGTATATCTGTTGCAACAGAGTAATGACCTCATCCCGGGTCAAAGAGTCTTAACCATCAATAACAGTATCAGACCACTTGACTACAACCCTGGAAATCCACCCACAAACAATTGTGGGGCGCTGTGCTACGCCTGCTGCCGTATATATTGCCTTGAAAGTGGTCTCAATTTTATGGTCAGCCAACTCTTTTAGGTATATAGCCCCTGGCACCGGTAGTACCAATTTCTTAGGCAGTCTGGATGCAGATGGATCGACTGATGGGGGGGTTTCCCATACCTTCTTGTCCTCTACTGGGAAGGGAAAAGTAGCTAAAAACCTCTGAGGAATTTTAAATTTCTTATAAGGGTTTAACCATGCCTCCCTGGCCAGAGAATTTAATTCTTTAGACACAGGAAAGGTGACTGAGGTCTCAGGTCTAATATTAAAATACAACTCCTCATCTGGTTCTGCGTCCTGATCCGGTATGTGAAGAACCTCTCTTACAGCATAAATGAGGGCCTCCACCCCAGGGGACAGAAAGCTGTCCTCAGCCATATCATCATCCTCCACATCAGGCTGATCAGAATCAGACTGGAGCACCTGTGGCAGTGAGCGTTTATGTGAAACCAACAGAGGGGGCTGACAAGCCTTTCTGGTATCTGCTGCTTTAGCCATACAATCAATAGACTGTTTCAACACCTGTCTCTCCTTTTTAGCTGCAGCTAATTCTGAATTTACATTCTGAATCATGCTTTTAAAATTATCTAACCAGCCAGGTGCCTGTGAACTGTGTCCCTGAGGAGATAAGGAGCACTGTTCACACATGAGGGACCACGCTGATGAAGGGGTAGAGTTACAAGCAGCACACATAACCATGTCCACAGACATATTTACACAACAGTAATATAGCAATGTCAGGCTCCGGAGCCTTACCTCCGGCGGGTGCTCCCGCGGGTTACCATCCCACTGGTTGGCGCGGCTGCGGCGGCAGGGAGCTGCTGGCGGCGGGTCCTTCTGGACGGATGTGCGGCTGCCAAGGGCCGAGGGGCTGGAGAGCCAGGCACTGCAGCGGGGTTCGCTGCGGTAAGGTCCTCTAGTGGTGACACAGTATAGTGTGTCAGAGACAGAAGCTAGCTAGAGCTGTGTGCTAACAGCTAAATATGTCTCCTGTGCTGGGGGCAGCCACGTTGGAGACCAGAGTATTACCAATGAAGTTCCCAATCTGTGTCCAGCCAATCCTGCATGTTCTCCACTTACAAAAGGGGGCTGGCTCAGAGGGAGAGTGCAAGGTGCTTCATGTTACCTCCTTGTGAAAGGTTCTCCAGCTCTGTGCTCCAAGGTTACTTCTGGTTCCCTGGTCCTGGTTGCTCTCATCAATCGGTTACCTAAACACTACTGCAGTCCTGCTGTCTAAGTCCGTTGCCACTCGTGGAAGCGCTCACGGGGTTCCAGGTCGTAGAGGAGCTCCAGGTACTAACGGCGGTTCCCGCAGACATCTTAATTTCTTCAAAGTCCAAGTTCTTCAGCCTCGTCTTTTAATCATAAAACACAGTCTTCAGTTCTTCTTTACCGGAGTTCTTCAGCTTCACTCTTCAAGTCATTTAACCATAGACTCTAATTCTTCCAGTTTCTTCAATTGCTCCAATATTCATGTACAGCCTGATTATTTATTAAAACTACAGTTATCTTCCTACGAAGTCCTACTTTTCTTTACGCCCTCCGGCCAACATTAACACTTAGTTTGGCTTCCACCCCATGAGGAGGAATTACATTCAGCCACCTCGTTTACTCTCCTCACAGGTAGCTGTCCCTTCAGCCAAAACTCGGTTGTCGGAAACCCAACTTACGCCGAGCGTGACAGTAAGCACGGGCCAAATGGATCTGGCAAGTGAGCAGGCTACCAGGGGCGATGCCTCTGTGGATATTCTGTCTCGTCTAAATAAACAGGAGGTCATGCAGGCACAGATTGTACAGTTCATGCAGAATATGTCCACTCGTTTGGATTCTCTTCACACAGCCATTTCCACATCTCGGACTCCAGTTCCAGCTTCCAATCCACCAGCACCTAATCCTCTAGTGTCGATTCCAGTTCCTCATTAACAACTACCGCCACCCAGTAAATTTGACGGTAGTCCAAAGCAATGCAGAGGGTTCCTCAATCAATGCGAGATCCAGTTTGAGCTTCAGTCAGCTAACTTTCCGTCTGATCGGACCAAAATCGCATACATCATTTCACTTCTGATCGGACCAGCTCTGGATTGGGCTTCACCCTTATGGGAGAGAGCTGATCCCATACTCTCAAATTACCCAGAATTCATGGCAACTTTTCGTAAAATCTTTGACGAGCCAGGCCGGACCACCTCTGCCTCTTTGGAGATTCTGCGTCTGCGTCAGGGAACCCGTTCCGTCACCAAGTGATCCAATTCCGTACTCTGTCTTTCGAAGTGGGCTGGAATGAAGAGGCTCTCATTGCCGCCTTTTGGAACTGTCTCTCCGACAAACTTAAAGATGACCTGGTCACTCAGGATGTGCCAGTTAAGCTCGATCAGCTTATTTCTTTATGTAACAAGACTGATCTAAGATACAAGGAGCGCTGTCTTGAGAGAACAAGGTTCGAGCGACCCAAATCTCGAGCCTGTCCCACTCCTAGACCATCCTCACCGTCTACTGAAGAACCCATGCAGGTCAACCGTTCTTGTCTCACCAAAGAGGAACGTCAAAGATGCAGACAGGGAAACCTTTGCATGTATTGTGGGGTGGCCGACCACTTTGTTAAGTCATGTATTCAACGACCGGGAAACTCCCGCTCCTAGCTTACGCAGGAGAGGTTAAGGTAGGAGCATTCCCCAACCAATTTACCAGGAAGGAATCACTGTTGGCTGTATGTCTGGAACTTCCCTCTACCTCCTTTCATGTTACAGCACTTTTGGATTCTGGAGCTGCAGAAAGTTTCATTACTTCCGCCTTAGTCCGACAGTCTGAAATACCAACCACTCGTTTGGAGCGAGCTATCTCTATCACCGCGGTTGATGGAAGGTATATATCCCTGAAGGGATCATCACCCACCGTACAGTTCCTCTGAAGATGAAAGCTGGTATTCTCCATTCTGAAGTTCTCTCTTTCCTGGTAATTACCAAAGCCTCTCAAAAAATAATCCTAGGATTCCCGTGGTTGCAGGAGCACAACCAACGCTTGGATTGGCAAACTATGGATGTACTCACCTGGGGGGAGTCGTGTTCTCAAAGCTGTTTATCCACCGTCAAGTCACTCTTTACCCTACACTCCACTGATCTCCCAGATGCCTATCAGCCCTTTCTGGATGTGTTCAGTAAGCAAGGGGCAGATACCTTGCCTCCCCACCAAAGTTGGGACTGCCCTATCGATTTACTGCCTGGTAAAACACCTCCCAGAGGCTGAATGTACCCTTTATCTCTCCCAGAAACCCAAGCGATGTATGAGTACATACAGGAGAATTTGGCCAAAGGGTTATTTCGCCCCTCCTCTTCTCCAGCCGAGCCGGGTTTTTTTTGGTTAAGAAGGACGGAGGCCTACGGCCTTGCATCGACTACCGGGACCTCAACGAAATTACAGTTAAGAACAGATACCCCTTACCCTTGATTCCCAAACTATTCGACCGTGTAAAGGGGGCTACCATTTTCACCAAATTGGACCTGCGGGGAGCTTATAACCTTATACGCATTTGCACAGGAGACGAATGGAAGACTGCGTTCAATACTCGCGACGGGCATTACGAATATCTGGTGATGCCCTTTGGCTTATGCAATGCTTCGGCAGTCTTCCAGAATTATGTCAACGAGTTATTCCGAGATCTCCTCTATAAGTGCCTGGTTGTGTATCTGGACAATATTCTAATATTTTCCAAAGATCTGAAAGTCCATTGGGAACAAGTCAGAGAAGTCTTGAGACTCTTTTGTAAACTAGAGAAGTGCACGTTTGAGGTTCCCTCCATCCCTTTTTTAGGTTACATCATTTCCGGGAGGGAATTACAGATGGATCCTGCCAAAGTCCAAGCAATCAAAGATTGGACCCTTCCTACCACTCTGAAGGGAATCCAGCGTTTTTTAGGCTTCGCCAATTTCTATAGGAAGTTTATTAAAGATTATTCCTGCATCATTGCCCCGATTACAGCACTAACAAGAAAAGGGTCTAATTCTGCAGCTTGGCCACCTGAGGCACTAAAAGCCTTTTCGTTTCTAAAAGAGGCCTTCATGCCTGCTCCTATCCTTCGGCAACCTGATCTCAGTCGTCCTTTTCAGGTGGAGGTGGATGCTTCTTCAGTAGGAGTGGGGGCCATCTTATCCCAGTACTTCGAGGATCAGAAAGCTCATCCTTGTGCTTATTTTTACGAAGATTCTCTCCGGCAGAACAAAACTACGCCATTGGAGAGCAAGAATTGCTTGCCATAAAACTTGCTTTTGAAGAGTGGAGGTAATTACTGGAAGGAGCTCAGCACCCAATCTCAGTAACCACAGATCACAAAAAGCTTTTATATCTTCAGACCGCCCGATGTTTAAACCCACGGCAAGCCAGGTGGGCACTGTTCTTCTCACGTTTTTCTTTCAAGCTCAGTTATCGTCCAGGGTTTCTTAATAGGAAAGCAGATGCGCTCTCTCGTTCATTGAGTTCAGATGAGTCCACAGATCTTCCGGACAGACGATTCATCCTAGATCCTGCCTCCTTTGCTGCAACTCATACTACTCCGCTTCCACCACCGGGAAAAAGCTTTGTTGCACCAGAACTCAGGAAAAACCTGCACACGTGGGCTCATACCTCACCGTGTATGGGACACGCAAGTAGCCTCAAGACTCTTAAGTTCATCCATGGACTTTATAACTGACCTACCTGTCTCCAAAGGACGAAACACCATTTGGGTCATTGTGGACCGATTTTCCAAAATGGCGCACTTTGTCCCACTCACAGGTCTTCCAACCTCTCCACAACTATCAAAAATGTTCATATCAGACATCTTCCGGTTACATGGACTTCCACAAGAGATAGTTTCCGATCGAGGGCCTTAGTTTATGGCTAAATTCTGGAGAGCACTGAGTTCAGCTCTTGGAATGGAATTAAGTTTCTCCTCTGCATACTATCACCAAACGGATGGCCAGACAGAGAGTGAACCAAGACTTAGAGACTTTCCTACGACTCTTCATGTCTTCTTCTCAGGACGATTGGATGGACTATCTTCCATTTGCTGAATTTGCTCACAATAATCTCAACCATTCCGCTACTCATTCCACACCCTTTTATGTGAATTATGGACTTCATCCACGTGTTCCTGCTTTCCAATCTCTTCCAGCTCTCGAAGTACCTGCCACAGAGTTAGCCCTTCAGCAATTCACTAAGATGTGGAAACAAGTTCATGAGGCTCTGCTTAAAACGTCCAATAAAAACAAGTTTTTGCAGATCGGAAACGGAAGGCTGTCCCTAGTCTCAAAGTGGGTGATCAAGTCTGGATTTCTACTCGAAACTTAAGACTTAAGGTCCCTTCCAAGAAATTTGCCCCCAGATTCATTGGACCAAATCCTGTTGAAAAAGTATTGAATCCAGTAGCATACAAAGTGACGTTGCCTCCATACTTGAAGATCCCAAATGCATTTCACATCTCCTTACTGAAGCCTCTCATACTGAACCATTTTCGGGCTGCGCTCCCTAGACCTCCCAAGGTGCAAGCTGCTCAGGGAGAAGAATTTGAAGTTCATAGGATCCTTGACTGTCGTAAAAGATATGGTCGTCTCCAATATCTTATTGATTGGAAGGGATATGGACCAGAGAAAAGGTCCTGGGTTTCTGAAGAGGACGTCCATGCTCCAAGATTAGTCCAGGCCTTTCATACCAAGAATCCGATGAAAGCACAAGGGTGTTCAGAGCCCACCCTAAAAAGGGGGGGGGGTACTGTCAGGCTCTGGAGCCTTACCTCCGGCGGGTACTCCCGCGAGTTACCATCCTGCTGGTTGGCGCGGCTGCGGCGGCAGGGAACTGCTGGCAGTGGGTCCTTCTGGACGGATGTGCGGCTGCCAAGGGCCGGGGGCGAGGGTCTGGAGATCCGGGCACTGCGGTAAGGTCCTCTAGTGGTGACACATACTGCCAAGGGCCGGTGGCGAGGGTCTGGAGACCCGGGCGCTGCAGCGGGGATCGCTGCGGTAAGATCCTCTAGTGGTGACACAGTATAGTGTGTCAGAGACAGAAGCTGGCTAAAGCTGTGTGCTAACAACAGCTAAGTATGTCTCCTGTGCTGGGGGCAGCCATGTTGGAGACCAGAGTATTACCAATGAAGTTCCCAATCTGTGTCCAGCCAATCCTGCATGTTCTCCCCTTACAAAAGGGGGCTGGCTCAGAGGGAGTGCCAGTGCTTCATGTTACCTCCTTGTGAAAGGTTCTCCAGCTCTGTGCTCAAAGGTTACTTCTGGTTCCCTGGTCCTGGTTGCTCTCATCAATCGGTTACCTAAACGCTGCAGCAGTCCTGCTGCCTAAGTCTGTTACCACTCGTGGAAGCGCTCACGGGGTTCCAGGTCGTAGAGGAGCTCCAGGTGCTAACGGCGGTTCCCGCAGACGTCTTAATTTCTTCAAAGTCCAAGTTCTTCAGCCTCGTCTTTTAATCATAAAACACAGTCTTCAGTTCTTCTTTACCGGAGTTCTTCAGCTTCACTCTTCAAGTCATTTAACCATAGACTCTAACTCTTCCAGTTTCTCCAATATTCGTGTACAGCCTGATTATTTATTAAAACTACAGTTATCTTCCTACAAAGTCCTCCTTTTCTTTACGCCCTCCTGCCAACATTAACTTAGTTTGGCTTCCCATGAGGAGGAATTACATTCAACCACCTCGTTTACTCTCCTCACAGGTAGCTGTCCTTTCAGCCGAAACTCGGTTGTCTGAACCCCAATTTACGCCGAGCGTGACAAGCGCAGCGCACTGAAACACCTCCACACAGACCCTAGATAGATGCTGGAGTGACACTGAGGAACGGAGACAAGCACACAAACACAGCAGCCCAGCGTGTGAAATTATGTGTACCTTATAGAAGTGCAGCAGCACTACCACTGGTGAGCTCCCCCCTTGCTATGACCCCCTGGTACCAGTGCAGAGTCTGTAACAGCGTGGGTCCCTGGAGGAGCAGCGTGCATGCAGCCTTGATGATCCGCAGCAGCAGGAAATGGTACCTTCCCGCCTCTGGTCCCACACCAGGAAGCCCCGCCCCTTGCAATGGCATGTGGTCCCTGTAGTTTTATACTGGCCATGTTAACAAACATCAAATATACATAACAGTACACACAAAGACTTGACTGACAGTGAGCACTGGGGGACATGAGCCCAGAGCCAGTTTGTCCACGGCGGGCACCGCAGCTCGAGGTCCAAGACCGCCACGTGACTTGCTGCCAAAACTGCACCGGGGACCCGCTAACCGGGACCCCAGTGTTAACACTCACCGCACCTATCGATCTTCGGCATCTGTTAGAGGGTGGCGGCTAGCTGCTGGCGTGGGCACACACACTAACGGTGTGTGAACAGCACCTCAGGAGCTCAATGTCCTGTCTGCTGGGATTACGAACCATTAACCCTCAGGAGGTTGGTTCGGTCCCCCCTCTAAATCCCACGAAGCAGGTAGCCTGGTTGCCAACCAGTACTACCTGAAAATAATAAACTAAAATATAACAAAAAGGAAACTCTCTGGAGCTCCAGAGATATGAACCTGGCTCCTTGGGCCTATTTTTCTAAACCGAGTCTGGTAGGAGGGGCATAGAGGGAGTAGTCAACACACACATACAGACACTAAAGGTTTTTAAAGTGCCAGGTTCCAGTGGACCCGATCTATACCCCATGGTACTAAAGTACAGTTCCCCAGTATCCACTAGGACGTAGGAGAAACATAGCGGAATACATATAAAAGCAATAGGAGAAGGTAAAACAAAAGAGGAAAATATGGACTATATAAAAAGACTAAAATAAAATAAAAATAAAACTAAGAGACTTTGAGCTTATCTTAGTGTGGAGAGTCAATAAGATACAACCAACGCGTTTCGTCCATCTGACTTCATCAAGGGGTATCGATATAAATATCTATACTTTAAAGTTTTATTTTAGTCTTTTTATATAGTCCATATTTTCCTCTTTTGTTTTACCTTCTCCTATTGCTTTTATATGTATTCCCCTATGGTTTTTTTTAAAGTTTTTAACCTTTGTTTTTAGAATAAAACTATTGTTATACTTTTTTTCATAAAAATTGTGTCCGCCTCCATTAGCACACTTATTATATTATTTCCATTACTACTCTCCAGATTCTTAGCCATTTTCTTTAGAGAATATTATTTAAAACACTGCTTTTAATTAGATTGTCTTACCAGACAACTATACATCAACGTTTCAGTCCTAATATGGACCATTGTCAAGATCAACACATAATGGACAGAACTGACATGTATACCCCCATAAACACCCTCCCACCACTTAAGAACAACCAACCCCAACAAAGTACACATTACACAAACACACAGAAGAGCAGAAGCTGTATTCTGGGTGCACTGAGAACCTCACAATGAAATTTAAAACATAACTTTTATTAGCATATATTTAAGCAGAAATACTTGTTCAGCCAGTATGAAATATTAAAAAAGATAGTGTGATAATAGAAATGAAAAAGGTGTATTAAAATAGTATTAAATGTTGTAAAAACAGAGACTGTTACGCTTGATTCAGAGGAAATCTCCTTTAATAAAGGCTTTATAGCCCCCCGCTGCAGAGTATATATTCTTGTCCTTAATGTTCTCTATGCGTTACCATATAATATTTTATTCCTAGATTCACCTTAAATTGAAAACCAGATGTAAAATACAGTCTTAGTTTATTATCTGTTACAGTGAAAAAAAGAGAGATTGTCACATTTTAATTTATTAGTATCACAATGTATCCTTGTGACGATCTGTTATTGAATAATAAACACTCTTTGCTGTATCTGTTTATCAATTTATGAAATAATACAGTGGTCAAATGATGTGTTATTGTCTTTCTATTTGTAGATAATAAACTATCGTTGTATGCACAGGAATAAGCCAAATGTTATGCCAGTCTAATTTATTATTTTATTAGTATGTGTAATGCCCAGCAATCCGTCTGTGGCTCCTCACACTAATTAGTCTGGTATAAGCTAAATTCCTATATATAGTTCTAAATGCTTATCTGTTGTTAATGTCCTGAATCTAGTGTTATTAGACGGGGTTGGGGATATACTGCAAATGAAACAGTCCCTTGTACGTAGTCTATTGATCCCTTATGGCCTGTGATATAGTCAGATGCTAGTAACAGTTAGTGAGAGGTTTATGAATCACTTAGTTTTAAATGTGCCCCTCAGCCATTAACAGGATTATATCTCCTAGGCACACTTATTGCATCCTATTTAAATCACCTCTATTTATTTAACTGTGCCAACCTGACTCTTATCCCGATCGGTACTACTGTTCCGGGTATATAGCTCCCCTTAAAGCATACAACAGATAAAGAAGTGCACTCTATTATTAACTGACATGCGGCTTGTAGATAGATCTTGCAGCGTGTGAGCTGCAACCGTCTACTATCCGCCGCTTGTGTCCGATAGTATATTGCAGACCACGTGTGGTCGCCCCGCTGCTGTGAGCCGTGTTTGGCTCGTTCTTCCTCCGGCGCTTTTACCGCTGTGGCCTGCACACTGCTACACTGTCTCACGGAGGTGGCCTATAATGTGTTAGTGTAACATATAACTTTCAACAGATACACATTTAACTCTGCAGCGGTTCTACTCTCGTAACAGCCTCTGTAAACGCCTACACACGTTTCACAGAAGGTTGCTTCGTCAGGGCATCAACCCGTTTATCTCCATTGATGGGTTTAAATACCTCTCCTTCCTCTCTGATTGGTCATCTGTCAAATTTTTTGAAGACCTGATCTCATATCATTTCTAGCATTTGTAAAACCACATTTAAGCCTAATTTTTTCACTAAACTTGTTTATAATCATTACATTGATCATGTCTCATCCAAGATATCAGAAAGATTCCATTACGTCCATAATATGAACACACACATTTATTCTTTTTAAGGTACCTAATCAGCATAGGGTTCCTAGGTTCAGTGATGATTCTCAGGATTTATCTAAATTCATTACCATTTATTTACAATCATCTTTCAGATAAAGGATTCCAATTGTAGATCACGATTATTACAATTATATTACAATGGTATGACATTTAAATGTATATTTAAACATATAATCTTTATTATATATTCCTCTATTTTTACTAACTTAATTTATTTATTAATTATAAATTTTATAGTCCAATATTTATTAATTATAAGTCATCTATGAGTTAGTTGTGTATTGATTGTGTATTAAAAGTTGTGTGAAATTGTGTTATTAATTCATCTAATGAATTAATATCTTAGTTATTACTGTGATAAAGTGACAAACTATAACTTTTTGTTACTGTGATTATATTAGACACCTATTATTTGTTAGTGATCCTTCCTTTATTGCTTTTGAATTAACTCACTGTGCATAAACTATCATGTTATCAGTGCATCCTGATGCCTGGTTTATGTGAAATATTATTATTTCCATATCAATATTATGTGTTAGTGACAAATAGTGCAAAAAAAAGTAGAAAAAAATAAGAATTTACTTACCGATAATTCTATTTCTCGGAGTCCGTAGTGGATGCTGGGGTTCCTGAAAGGACCATGGGGAATAGCGGCTCCGCAGGAGACAGGGCACAAAAAGTAAAGCTTTAGGATCAGGTGGTGTGCACTGGCTCCTCCCCCTATGACCCTCCTCCAAGCCTCAGTTAGGATACTGTGCCCGGACGAGCGTACACAATAAGGAAGGATTTTGAATCCCGGGTAAGACTCATACCAGCCACACCAATCACACTGTACAACCTGTGATCTGAACCCAGTTAACAGTATGATAACAGCGGAGCCTCTGAAAAGATGGCTCACAACAATAATAACCCGATTTTTGTAACTATGTACAAGTATTGCAGATAATCCGCACTTGGGATGGGCGCCCAGCATCCACTACGGACTCCGAGAAATAGAATTATCGGTAAGTAAATTCTTATTTTCTCTATCGTCCTAGTGGATGCTGGGGTTCCTGAAAGGACCATGGGGATAATACCAAAGCTCCCAAACGGGCGGGAGAGTGCGGATGACTCTGCAGCACCGAATGAGAGAACTCCAGGTCCTCCTTAGCCAGGGTATCAAATTTGTAGGATTTTACCAACGTGTTTGCCCCTGACTAAATAGCCGCTCGGCAAAGTTGTAAAGCCGAGACCCCTCGGGCAGCCGCCCAAGATAAGCCCACCTTCCTTGTGGAATGGGCATTTACATATTTTGGCTGTGGCAGGCCTGCCACAGAATGTGCAAGCTGAATTGTATTACACATCCAACTAACAATAGTCTGCTTAGAAGCAAGAGCACCCAGTTTGTTGGGTGCATACAGGATAACAGCAAGTCAGTTTTCCTGACTCCAGCCGTCCTGGAACCTATATTTACAGGGCCCTGACAACATCTAGCAACCTGGAGTCCTCCAAGTCCCTAGTAGGCGCAAGGCACCAAAATAAGCTGGTTCAGGTGAAACACTGACACCACCTTAGGGAGAGAACTGGGGACGAGTCCGCAGCTCTGCCCTGTCCAAATGGACAACCAGATATGGGCTTTTTTGAGAAAAAAACCACCAATTTGACACTCGCCTGGTCCAGGCCAGGGCCAAGAGCATGGTCACTTTTCATGTGAGATGCTTCAAATCCACAGATTTGACTGGTTTTAAACCAATGTGATTTGAGGAATCCCAGAACTACGTTGAGATCCCACAGTGCCACTGGAGGCACAAAAGGGGGTTGTATATGCAATACTCCCTTGACAAACTTCTGGACTTCAGGAACTGAAGCCACTTCTTTCTGGAAGAAAATCGACAGGGCCAAAATTTGAACCTTAATGGACCCCAATTTGAGGCCCATAGACACTCCTGTTTGCAGGAAATGCAGGAATCGACCGAGTTGAAATTTCTTCGTGGGGCCTTTCTGGCCTCACACCACGCAACATATTTTTGCCACATGTGGTGATAATGTTGTGCGGTCACCTCCTTTCTGGCTTTGACCAGGGTAGGAATGACCTCTTCCGGAATGCCTTTTTCCCTTAGGATCCGGCGTTCCACCGCCATGCCGTCAAACGCAGCTGCGGTAAGTCTTGGAACAGACATGGTACTTGCTGAAACAAGTCCCTTCTTAGCGGCAGAGGCCATAAGTCCTCTGTGAGCATCTCTTGAAGTTCCGGGTACCAAGTCCTTCTTGGCCAATCCGGAGCCATGAGTATAGTTCTTACTCCTCTACGTCTTATAAGTCTCAGTACCTTAGGTATGAGAAGCAGAGGATGGAACACATACACCGACTGGTACATCCATGGTGTTACCAGAACGTCCACAGCTATTGCCTGAGGGTCTCTTAACCTGGCGCAATACCTGTCCCGTTTTTTGTTCAGACGGGACGCCATCATGTCCACCTTTGGTATTTCCCAACGGTTTACAATCATGTGGAAAACTTCCCGATGAAGTTTCCATTCTGCCGGGTGGAGGTCGTGCCTGCTGAGGAAGTCTGCTTCCCAGTTTCCATTCCCGGAATGAAACACTGCTGACAGTGCTATCACATGATTTTCCGCCCAGCGAAAAGTCCTTGCAGTTTTTGCCATTGCCCTCCTGCTTCTTGTGCCGCCCTGTCTATTTACGTGGGCGACTGCCGTGATGTTTTTCCCACTGGATCAATACCGGCTGACCTTGAAGCAGAGGTCTTGCTAAGCTTAGAGTATTATAAATTTACCCTTAGCTCCAGTATATTTATGTGGAGAAAAGTCTCCAGACTTGATCACACTCCCTGGAAATTTTTTCCTTGTGTGACTGCTTCCCAGCCTCTCGGGCTGGCCTCCGTGGTCACCAGCATCCAATCCTGAATGCCGAATCTGCGGCCCTCTAGAAGATGAGCACTCTGTAACCACCACAGGAGAGACACCCTTGTCCTTGGATATAGGGTTATCCGCTGATGCATCTGAAGATGCGATCCGGACCATTTGTCCAGCAGATCCCACTGAAAAATTCTTGCGTGAAATCTGCCGAATGGAATTGCTTCGTAGGAAGTGACCATCTTTACCAGGACCCTTGTGCAATGATGCACTGATTTTAGGAGGTTCCTGACTAGCTCGGATAACTCCCTGGCTTTCTCTTCCGGGAGAAACACCTTTTTCTGGACTGTGTCCAGAATCATCCCTAGGCACAGCAGACTTGTCGTCGGGATCAGCTGCGATTTTGGAATATTTAGAATCCACCCGTGCTGTTGTAGCAGTATCCGAGATAGTGCTACTCCGACCTCCAACTGTTCCCTGGACTTTGCCCTTATCAGGAGATCGTCCAAGTAAGGGATAATTAAGACGCCTTTTCTTCGAAGAAGAATCATCATTTCGGCCATTACCTTGGTAAAGACCCGGGGTGCCGTGGACAATCCAAACGGCAGCGTCTGAAACTGATAGTGACAGTTCTGTACCACGAACCTGAGGTACCCTTAGTGAGAAGGGCAAATTTTGGACATGGAGGTAAGCATCCCTGATGTCTCGGGACACTATATAGTCCCCTTCTTCCTGGTTCGTTATCACTGCTCTGAGTGACTCCATCTTGATTTGAACCTTTGTAAGTGTTCAAATTTTTTTAGATTTAGAATAGGTCTCACCTAGCCTTCTGGCTTCAGTACCACAATATAATGTGGAATAATACCCCTTTTCTTGTTGTAGGAGGGGTAATTTGATTATCACCTGCTGGGAATACAGCTTGTGAATTGTTTCCCATACTGCCTCCTTGTCGGAGGGAGACCTTGGTAAACCAGACTTCAGGAGCCTGCGAAGGGGAAACGTCTCGACATTCCAATCTGTACCCCTGGGATACTACATGTAGGATCCAGGGGTCCTGTACGGTCCCAGCGTCATGCTGAGAGCTTGGCAGAAGCGGTGGAACGCTTCTGTTCCTGGGAATGGGCTGCCTGCTGCAGTCTTCTTCCCTTTCCTCTATCCCTGGGCAGATAGGACTCTTATAGGGACGAAAGGACTGAGGCTGAAAAGACGGTGTCTTTTTCTGCAGAGATGTGACTTAGGGTAAAAACGGTGGATTTTCCAGCAGTTGCCGTGGCCACCAGGTCCGATGGACCGACCCCAAATAACTCCTCTTCCTTTATACGGCAATACACCTTTGTGCCGTTTGGAATCTGCATCACCTGACCACTGTCGTGTCCATAAACATCTTCTGGCAGATATGGACATCGCACTTACTCTTGATGCCAGAGTGCAAATATCCCTCTGTGCATCTCGCATATATAGAAAATGCATCCTTTAAATGCTCTATAGTCAATAAAATACTGTCCCTGTCAAGGGTATCAATATTTTTAGTCAGGGAATCCGACCAAGCCACCCCAGCTCTGCACATCCAGGCTGAGGCGATCGCTGGTCGCAGTATAACACCAGTATGTGTGTATATACTTTTTATGATATTTTCCAGCCTCCTGTCAGCTGGCTCCTTGAGGACGGCCCTATCTATAGACGGTACCGCCACTTGTTTTGATAAGCGTGTGAGCGCCTTATCCACCCTAAGGGGTGTTTCCCAACGCGCCCTAACTTCTGGCGGGAAAGGGTATACCGCCCATAATTTTCTATCGGGGGGAACCCACGCATCATCACACACTTCATTTAATTTATCTGATTCAGGAAAAACTACGGTAGTTTTTTCACATCCCACATAATACCCTCTTTTGTGGTACTTGTAGTATCAGAAATATGTAACACCTCCTTCATTGCCCTTAACGTGTGGCCCTAATAAGGAATACGTTTGTTTATTCACCGTCGACACTGGATTCAGTGTCCGTGTCTGTGTCTGTGTCGACCGACTAAAGTAAACGGGCGTTTTAAAACCCCTGACGGTGTTTCTGAGACGTCTGGACCGGTACTAATTGTTTGTCGGCCGTCTCATGTCGTCAACCGACCTTGCAGCGTGTTGACATTATCACGTAATTCCCTAAATAAGCCATCCATTCCGGTGTCTACTCCCTAGAGAGTGACATCACCATTACAGGCAATTGCTCCGCCTCCTCACCAACATCGTCCTCATACATGTCGACACACACGTACCGACACACAGCACACACACACAGGGAATGCTCTGATAGAGGACAGGACCCACTAGCCCTTTGGAGAGACAGAGGGAGAGTTTGCCAGCACACACCAAAAACGCTATAATTATATAGGGACAACCTTATATAAATGTTTTCCCTTATAGCATCTTTTATATATTTCTAACGCCAAATTAGTGCCCCCCCTCTCTGTTTTAACCCTGTTTCTGTAGTGCAGTGCAGGGGAGAGCCTGGGAGCCTTCCCTCCAGCCTTTCTGTGAGGGAAAATGGCGCTGTGTGCTGAGGAGATAGGCCCCGCCCCTTTTTCGGCGGGCTCGTCTCCCGCTCTTTAATGGATTCTGGCAGGGGTTAAATATCTCCATATAGCCCCCGAAGGCTATATGTGAGGTATTTTTAGCCAAAAAAGGTTTTCATTTGCCTCCCAGGGCGCCCCCCTCCCAGCGCCCTGCACCCTCAGTGACTGCCGGTGTGAAGTGTGCTGAGAGGAAATGGCGCACAGCTGCAGTGCTGTGCGCTACCTTAAGAAGACTGAGGAGTCTTCTGCCGCCGATTCTGGACCTCTTCTCGTTTCAGCATCTGCAAGGGGGCCGGCGGCGAGGCTCCGGTGACCATCCAGGCTGTACCTGTGATCGTCCCTCTGGAGCTAATGTCCAGTAGCCAAAGAAGCCAATCCATCCTGCACGCAGGTGAGTTCACTTCTTCTCCCCTAAGTCCCTCGTTGCAGTGATCCTGTTGCCAGCAGGACTCACTGTAAAATAAAAAACCTAAGCTAAACTTTTCTAAGCAGCTCTTTAGGAGAGCCACCTAGATTGCACCCTTCTCGGCCGGGCACAAAAATCTAACTGAGGCTTGGAGGAGGGTCATAGGGGGAGGAGCCAGTGCACACCACCTGATCCTAAAGCTTTACTTTTTGTGCCCTGTCTCCTGCGGAGCCGCTATTCCCCATGGTCCTTTCAGGAACCCCAGCATCCACTAGGACGATAGAGAAAGTTTGTATATATAATAAAGGTTGTATATATAATAAAATATAGGCCATCACAGAGTGAATGAGTGAATCAGGATGGTGGTCCCGCAGTGGGGAAGCGGCTCTGCACCTCGCAAGGCGGGTGACCGCCCCCCACTCCCCCTAACTCTCACGGCACAGGTATGCTGTTGCCCAAACAGCATTCCGGGAAAAAAAAAAAGTTTTAAAATACACTGAAGAAAACTCCAGAACCAGCAGAGTGTGCATCCTCTCCC